>NW_013952490.1:1136512-1142567 GCF_001266775.1 Austrofundulus limnaeus
GGGTGGAGGAAATGCCTGGTTGGTGTTCATAACAGCTTTTTTAAAGTGTCCCTCACAAGAAACAAAAAAGGCTTTTGAATTCAAATAAGATTTCTATAACAATTATAAAATCTGTCAGTCCCCCCCTTTTCATACACCCACTTACTCAGTTGAAAGAACAGTGGGTGATGAAGTGCAAAATGTACGTCTAAAATGTTCCAAAATAGCATCTGTATCAGTATTGATGTATTTTCAACTAGTTCCAAAAAAGCTTCATATAATAGTCCTGCCTTCTCTTCTTTTTTTTTGCACAAAACTTGGAAGGGCTGTATTAACTCACTCTTAAAAAGCAAATACTCTCTCTCCCTCCGCAATGGCGCTAAAAGAAAAACACACAGTTAATACACAGCTTAACAAATAGAGAAGTAAGATGTTTTTTCTGTTCAAGTCGCGATCACCCAGGAACAGAATACATAACAAAGGAGACAGCAATGTGATTAAAGTTGGAAACAGAGGGGGGAGAAAGAGAGAGTAATATGTGACTGCTTAATTGTAGCTTTGCAGGGAGCTGGTGACTAATGGCCTTTCCATGGAGCTGTTCGAGCCATGAGCCGCGCATTAATATAAAGGGGGTTATTATTATGTTTTAGCTTCAGACCTGATTAATCACATAGATTTACTTCCAGCTCAACACGTTATATAGGGAGTCATGCTGCTGTTAGGCAGCCATCAAGCTCATGATGCAGCCGCTTACACCTTGTTAAGAATGCAAATACTGGACAGTTGTTCTTTATGGTTAAAGGTGGTTAGAATAATATATTTATATATATAATTATGACAGATAAACAAAATAAAGGTCCTTGTTGTATTTGATGTATTAGCTCATTTTAATTAAAGCACGATGAGTGAAGCTGAATGATGACAGTGACAGTTATAAACTGGCATGAAAGGCACACAGCGTGTTTATTGTGGAGGCTCTCTTGGCTTCCACGCAGCCAAAGAGCACCGAAGGCCTTTGTTGGACCGAAGGCTTGCAGGGATTTCTTCAGTCTGATGCTTTGTTGCCCCATAATCCCTCTGGCTTATATGTGATCCCTGCCTTCCCTCAGACAGCGGGCTAATGGAGAAAGTGGAGCGGGAGCTCTCCTCACGGCACGCGCCTCTCTCCAAGCAGATAGAGGAGAATGCTCGATGTGTGTGTGTGTGTGTGTGTGTGTGTGTGTGTGTGTGTGTGTGTGTGTGTGTGTGTGTGTGTGTGTGTGTGTGTGTGTGTGTGTGTGTGTGTGTGTGTGTAAACTGTTGATTACTGCTGCTGCAGATGTTAAAGTGGACACAAACTGAGAGGCAGAGTCAAGCACACACACACACATACACACATACACACAGGCACACACGTTCAAACCTGGTTAACTGTGGGGTCGGATGATGGTGGGGGGTGGGGGGGGTTGGTGGCTGAAAAGACCCTGATCTTGCTGAGGCACTCCGATCGATTTCAGGCTCCTACAACAAGATCCCCTACTCTTATAGCTCAGAGCTCCAGATGATGCAGTGTTGGGAGTGGGATGAGTCAGGGCAGCTGGGGGTCGGAGTTGTTCCTTTGCTTCAGTGACACCCTGCCAGTAGTTATAATAATGTCAGATGCACAGAGACCGGACCGACCTGAGGACACACACTTTTATTATTCTGTGGATCTGTGTGTGGTATAAGCTGTGTGTGCAGTCACATAGTTGTTCTCTGTGGTTGTGTGCAGCATGTGTGTGTTCAAATGCCATTCAGCACAACTGGATGCAGATGTTAGTCTTAAGGGATTTGAGGAGCGAAAAAAAAGGTGTGGAACTAGATTTTTAACCCTTAAGATTGATCTTCACATGGTTTGCTGAAATTGGAGTGCCTGTGTGTACGGGTGTGTGTGGGTGTGTGTGGGTGTGTTTTTTTTGTGTGATCCTGATAATCCTGTGGGCTTTGATGCTCCAAATCCATTGTCATGCTATACTTTTATAGAGGGAAATTTCCATGACTTCAGACCACCACTTAGACTGCATTTCACACAATCACACACACGTGGCTGCTATCCATTCAACATTCCTGCCTGAATACCCTGGCATCACTTTTCACCGGACAAGCCTTTGATGTTATTACTTTTTTTATTTGCCATTTTATGCTCATATCAGTGGGCTCATTATATCTGAATCCCAGCAGTTGTAAGTCAAAATGAAATATCTTTATATAAAAATACTTCATTTCTTTCTTTTTCTCAGGAAAAAAAACAGACAAACCTGGTGCAGCAAATCCTGTTTATTGTTAACAACTACTGACATTGAGAGTAACTTTTTAAGTTTCCCTTAAAAAACAAGGTGGCAGCTGATTTGTTGGTGTAAAATAAGAACAATCAAAACCAGAAAAAAGTCAAGTTAAAATCATAACAACAAAGGGGGGAGTCTGTGAAAAATATTTTCCTCCTTGCTTCAGATAGTTCAGCGTTTCTCATCACATTTGCATGAACATATGCGTTCTGTCTTCGAAATGAATTTCTGTGAATGTGTCGGGAAGTTAATTAGCTCTGTGTTTTTCTATGTCATTGAGTGTGCACGTGCATTTGTAATTGCATGTGCGCACAAAGTGCGGCTTTGCATGTTTCAGCCCCCCCACCAGTAAGAGAAGACAATGTCACAATCATATTTTTCACAGCTTGTGGTAAATGCGACTTGCTAAGTCATTCTTGTTGTTTTGTTTTGAAGATGACAGCGCTTCTCTGCTCTTCTCCTTCTTTGTGGAACCGTTGGAACCAGCAAATTCTCTCCATCGCTTCACCTTCCCCTCTCCAACTTTCCCCCTCCCCTCCTCCTCCTCACCCTCTTCCTTCTCTGTGGGATGGTCATTTAATCCATCTAACCAGCTGGAAAGATAAATATTCCTTGGTGGAGTGTGAGGCCCCTGCTTCTCCACTAACGCAGACCGGAGATGAGGAGAAAGTCTCCTTCTCTGCAGACGCTCAAATGCCTTCATAAAGTCCTCTACTGAAACAGATGTCAGCATGAAGATGGCTTTTTCGATCTACTTTTTTGAAGAAAAAATATAATATTTTACGTTTTATCACACTTTTTACAACAGCTATCTAGCATTAAGTCTTTTTTTAGGATAAAAGTTTTTGCTTTTCGGTTCAAAAGACCGGGGATTAAATTGGAAGATGAGGACAACGTTGTGCTTATCTTCTTCAGACAAAATGCCTTTAATCAGAGAAGTTCTATGTGTTCTTCCATTATAGTGTACCTATAGCGTGTACATTTTCCAGGCTGCATTTGGCCAATGATCCCTGAAGGAGGAACGTGGATGGGTTCCTAAGGCTGACTCATGGTTTCTGTTTGGAGAGGTCCAATTCAGAGCAGGTCGGCCCGCCTGAAACCTGTGTTTACACAGCCTCTCAGCCCAGACTGGGAGGCCCTATTTTCACACCCAGGTGCTTTCCAAAGAAAACCTCCTGCAGAGGCCCCTTGCCTAAGGTACGACACACAGAAAACCAAACTCGCTGCCTCAAAGTTCCTGCTGTTGTGTTACACGCTTCAGCTGCACACTTATTATAATAACACAGAATCACAGGACTTAATGGAAAAAACAGTGTGTTTATACAGGACCTAAAAGATATATTACTACGCACACAAATAGGGTAGGTTTACTAGCAAATATTCTCTATCTCTTATCTTGGCTTGTTTTACTGTGTGGTGATTTGTCTGCTCTGTGTGTGTCTCTTGGTTGAGGGAGTTGGAGAAATTTGTATTCTGCAGGATGCTAACCCTTCAGACAGCTTCACTTCTCGGATGAGTCAGCATGACCCCTCTTCCCTGTTTCAGGAGTGTCAGACCTTAGACTTCAAAAGACAGAAAGATGTTCAGTACAGGGTCAACGTCAAACGACGTTTGCTGTAGAGGTGCAGAGGATTGAGCCTTCACCAACTGGCGCAGGAATACGAAAGCAGGCAAACAGTTTGCCATCTTTTATGTCGCACGCACCTGCCTGTTTGTGAGGCTAGAAGGGGGTTTGGGTTTTCAAGGACATTCAGATAAAACAACACGTTGTTTCTTGTGAAAAAAAGAGCATGAAAAAAATCCCAATTAGTTTGAGACCCACAACTCTGTCAAGATTTTTTTTAGTTTCATGCTGATGAATATGAAATTGTGAGAAACTAAAACACGAAAAACAAAGCTCTGAACTTTTTGTGATGGAGTAACAGATAGCAATAAAGAAAAAACATATATATTGAATACTTGGACTGATAACTTTACTGAAAGTCTTTCAGTCCAAACTGTTTTAAGAGCTCTCTTCTTCTTCTATTTTCATCAAGATGACAACCACAGTTGAAGCTACATTTTTCGTGTGCATTAAAGATGCCATGATTTCAGCAGAATTGGAAAGATGTGCATTTTGAGAACATGAGCTTTCAAAGATAAGACGTGCTGAAAAAAAAAAACATCATTTACAGATTTTACTTTATGCCACAGAGGCTGGAAAAAAAGAGAACATTGTCGTAAAAAAGGCACAAGTTAACTGAGCTTTAGTGTTCAGTTTTCTTTTGAGCAAGTGGAAACTAATGAAGATAAAATATATATTTAGTATCATAATATAAAAGTTTTATATTATTGTATAAACTGAATGAAATTAAGGTTTAATCTGACACTAAAACTTAGCTACAGGAGCTGATTCCTAAATCTACAGAACTTTTTTTTCTTAACCCGTTTGGATTTAGATGAGAGTTAATGATTGTTAGAAAGAGTTTAAGATTATCAATATATAGAAAATAAAATAATCTAAATATCTTAAACATTTAGTATAGCAATCACAATTTAAAGCTTTTGTAAAACAAAATCAATTCTCATAATTACCAGTCTGGCCAACAAGAAAAAAAATGTTGCTTCAGAATTGAGTTCAATAAATTCTCCTTTTTTAATCAATTCAGAGTGATTTTTTAAAATGTACTTGAAATGTGTCATTTTGTTTGCAAAAATCATGTCGTACATTTAAACTTAATAATTTCTTAATCATTTCGTCCTGGAACCGGAAGGACGCCGGTTCGATGTCCAGCCGACTCAGTCGTTGTGTCCTTGGCCAAGACACCTTGCCTACTGATGGTGGTCAGAGGGTCCGGTGGCGCCTGTGTATGACAGTCCCACCACTGTCAGTGTGCCCCAGGGCAGCTGTGGCTACAATTGTAGTTTGCCATCATCAGTGTGTGAATGTGTGTGTGCATGGGTGAATGTCTGTAGTGTGAAGCGCTTTGAGTGTCCCTGATGGATAGAAAACGCTATATAAGTACAGTCCATTTACCATTTACCATTCTGGACTTCTCTATGTTGTGACTCAATTTGATAAATGTCAGTGAGTCTTTATTATTAAAGGAAGCTGTCATTTACAATGTGAATGCATTTTTTAAAAGGGACAGAGTCTGTTTGAGTGATGGGCTTGCCTGGCCAATCAGCTTGCCTGTTTACATTCACTTGCAACCTTATAAAGGCACAGTTATAAGAACTGTGGATGGACATAGTGGCTGCAACACAAAAAACTGGAACTGGATTAAATGATTGAAAACTGTGAGAAAGACAATACTCAGACTGCCCTAATCCTGACATCGGGATTATTTTCTTTACAGTTTCAAAAATCCAATGTGTGTTCAGATCAAATAAATACTTACCATACCGGATAGTAATAATGCTGTTTATAAATGCAACTAAAGAAACACTTCAAACCCTAAGATTCTCTGTGTAAATCCTGCATCACACACACTGGCTTCACACAAATACATGCTACCCGTCACACGTACAAAGAAATAAACTTAGTTAGAAGCACATTTATTAATATATGTCAATGTGCCGCCTGAATCCTTCCCACCTAAGGTCTATTTCAAAGTAAGAGAAAAAGCTATGCATATATGTATATCATGATTACATTCCATGCATCTTCCAAAATCTCATTTCCATCATTGGTAATTCTGCTCCACAGGAGTAATGAGTGTATTATGCAGTTATGACAGGCCTAGTTCTCTTCTCATCCACTCCCCATCATGCAGCATACACTCCTTTAGCCC
>NW_013952490.1:1142697-1150194 GCF_001266775.1 Austrofundulus limnaeus
CCCCCACACACACACATTTCCCCCTTCATTCAGATTGCTGAACAATCAAAGCCAAGAGGTAAAAGTGTACAAAATGAGAGGTTTCTCACTTTGACTCTGTAAAATTGAGACAAAGGTGTGCTATGAAGCTCATTAAAAAGTTTCTCACCTCTTTTAAAACGGAGGAATAACAAAGTGTTGAGCGTTATTACTAAGTCAGCATTATTTGTGTACACTCTTCTTTTTTTTTTTCTCCATGAAATTAAATACTTTAAAAATGCTGTCCCATTTGAGCTTTAATGACAGTAACTACTGAGAACGGCCCCCTGCAGCTCACTCTGTAGAATGATAGTGCTTGGTGAGCATGCAAGCCAGGAATGAGTAAACGTGTGCATAAATGACCAGGCCAGTGATTGAGTGAAGAAATTATTGAGCGAGTAAATGAACAAATGTTTGAGTGAGTGAGCGAATGACTGAATGGCTGGGACATTGAGTATATGTCTGACTGAGTAACCGAGCTGGCTTGAAATCCACACACACACACACACACACACATCCACACACACACACACACACAGTAGAGGCAATCCAAACAAACAGCTCTAAGTGCTGCAGTGTTCGCTGGGGGACCTGGGAAAAGCCCCATCAGCCCAGTGAATGAGAGCATTCTGCCCCCTCGCAGCCTGTTATTAAAATCAATTAATGACTGGGAGGGAGGCCCCTGTAAAAGCTGACTTGTTGGGCTCTGGGGGTCTTTTGTGACACGTTGCCTTTCTGGATCACTTGTGCCATATGGAACCTCCCCTCTTGTGGCACATAACTCACTTTTATGAGGACCTCATTGGCTAATGATGGAATAGTGCATGAGCACTGAGCATGGGAGTGTTCCTGTCCCTGTTACTGTCACTCCCACTGCTGCTGTTGTCTCTGTCACTATGATCTTTGCTGAGATACCACTGTTGACTTCAGAGACAATGTCGCTGACAAGGAGTAAAAAGGATAGGGTAGAAAAAAGAAAAGAGGAAGAGCATTTTTTTTTTCCTGAGCTTTTTTTTTTTTTTTTTTTTTTTTTTTTTTTTTTTGCTGTTTGTGTAGATAGACAGACTGAAAGAGAACATCCAGGCATGGTGAGACAAAATGAACCGTGACACACACAGTTTGTCGCAAAAGCTGGGAAATCTGATGCGGCATTTACCTGCCTGTCTTTTCCTCTTTAATGTGTCTGTTTTCTACACCTACACAAATTCATAAACCTCAGATATTCACCACAAACACGCAGCGATAGATGCAAACTCAGCTCAAACAAATAGCGCCTGAATTTTGGTCCAGCTTAAGGCGAAGACAGGCCCAATTGAAGAGGAGATTGACCGTTATAGCGAAGCGTAGTGGCTCCGCAGGAGGAAGGCGGCGGTCCATTTAGCAGCGCTCAAAGAGCCCAGCACTCATTTTAGCACAGTCCCACAGGGTGAAGGGAAAGAAGACAGACTTGGTGAGAATATTTTTTTTTTACCTGTCTGCAGGATATAGCTCTGTTTTCTTGTCTTGTCTGAAGTTTTGGATATCTTTTTGATGTTCACTCTCATGAAAAGTGCCCTCTTCTCCTGCCACACAGCCACCAGCTGCACCTCTCACTCCCGCTAATGGCAGTTTAGCCTTGACACTCACACTTGGGTCACACACACATTTGAAACATGCACACCGGGCACTTTTGCACAGATCACTAACAAGGGGAATGTCTTCTCCTCTAAGATGAGTTTAGCTGACCCATCAATTTCTTTCCTCTGAAAGAACATAACATGATAATAATTCTGATAATGACATGACATGATAAGGACATGATAAGGAAGTGTAAGCTGTACTTCCATACTGTGCAGGAAGTGCTTATTGTATCGGTACAGGTGAAACGAGATGCATTTAGAGGTAAAAACAGAAATGATTATATGTATATACGTGTTTATATTTGTATGTTTTCTAGCATGTAAAAACTCTGGTGCATAGCAAATTCTTACAGCTTAAGATTAAGTCACTAAATCCCATCTTAGTACTTATAAATTGGTGTGTGTGTGTGTGTGGGGGGGGGGTGTCTATTAAGTTAATATTTGAACATTGCATTCTATTTCAACACCTAAAAAGAAAATGCTAATTGGACATAAAGTAAAAATAAATTACACTATTTGGCTTTATTTAAAAGTGTAGTCATTATTTTGCTAAATTTTAGAATATCGTCATTGTTTCAACATCATTAAAGGACTAATTCATTTTTATTACATCAGATGTATTTTGATTGGTCAAACTGTATTTTCTGGATAAATGCTTTTCTTTTTATATTTCACTTATTTTAAACTCTTTAATGAAATAAAAGGGAATCCTTATTAAGCACTACTTGTTGTCTTATTACTTTTTTGTTGTTTTTGATAAACTGTTTAATTTAAAGGAAACTAAAGCAACATGGGTGTTTTAAAACTTGACAAACATACAGCACTTGTTTTGATTAAATAATAAATTTTACGATTATTGCCTCAGATAAACTGTGAACCACCAGTGAATAAGTTCAATCAAGTCATAAAAATACATTTAATATCTCATTTACTATACTCTGAAACACCCTCATTGTCTAATTCTAAATTATATAAAAATGAATACTTAGGAAATAAGAATATATTTTTCCAACAAGTATTATTTTGAGTGACAGATTTATGGACAGCCAGGAGGAACTAATAAACACAAATATATACCTTTGTTACATGTGTCATGGTTTTGGAGGTTATGCAAACCAACATGAGCTTGAGTGAAAATAAGCACAGCTTTATAGAAAACAAAAGGCTGTGGTGGCAGTAAGAACTTACAAAAACTGCAGCAGAACATGGAGGATAATCCCACATGGCTGGAAGCACAGACAGTGGAGAACTGAAGAGTGAATGGGACAGAGGGAATAACTGGACTGGGGCTAACAAGGAGACAGCTGAACTTAATTAATTAAAGGACAGGTGTGAGTGGGCGTGGCAGAACTGATTTAGGTGAACTAAGGAGGAAATAACCAATAACTCAGACTAACACAGGTAAAGAAAATAACCAATCAAACACACTGAAAAGTGCAGCGAAACAAACCATGAGCAAACAAAACAAACAAAAAAACATAAATCCTGACAATAAAAACGTATTTTATTTCTGTTTGTCAACCAAACGTGTTGTTAGCTTTTTAAGTCTGAGCACACTTCTTTACTAGAACAATGACAAGAAGCTAATTATAGCCTAACATTCTAGCTTAATTATAGTTTTAATATCTCTCTGGTGTTTCAGTGCTGCTGGTGTCACCACTCAGTTAGAACCTCATATTTTCTCAGCTTTTCAGCTATAAAACCGGAAACCCTAATCACACAGAAACACTGTTGTCCAACCTAACACAGCGAAGCATTTTCCTGTTGGCGCTGTCTCCAGCCATGTCTCATTTTAATTCCCACATGTGGGACTGCAGACCCGTGCTTGGAGGCCAGAAAGTGTGAAGTCCAGTTTAAAACTAGTAGTGACAGATTTAGGGTCCAGGCTGGTGCAGCAGCTGCAAGCTCTATTCATCTTCTCAAACTTTCTGAAGGAGCTGCTGAATTCTATGAATAAGCTGAGCTGGTCAACATTGAAACTCAATTTAAAGATTGAAGTTGGGTTTATGAATTTTATGCAAAAACCTTTAGTCATTTTAGTCATTTTTGCACCAGAACAATCTCTGGAAATGTTTTTTCTCAATGTTTATGAGGCAAAAAATAAATAAATACGTTTACATATATCTACTGCAGGTTCCAAGCTTAGTGGCATGCATCAAGCAAGCAGTGTCAGCATGATTACAGTAGCATCTAACCTGGTGAATACACTAATGTTATTTCAGATGTAGAATGTTGTCAGTTTTGCCCCTACATGCTGAAAAGGATGTGCAGCACAAAAAACAACTAACTTTCTGTTGTTAGCGCAGAAAAACATTTGACTGCAGCCGCCTGTAACATGCAAGTTTTCCTGAACACGAGAAGGGGGGTCTATGCTGTCACTAAGTGGGAGTTTATTGTTTTGTGGGAGTTTGTTGGTTTGACTTTTGTACAGTAGGTGTAGTTTGTTATAGATGTGACTGGTTGAATTACTATTCTGGTATATATATATATATANGTCATAAGACAGGAAGGCGCCACACAAAATTTAATTGCCAGCATGTGAAGGGATGTGAAACAATTCGTTTTGGTCAAAACGGCCACAACCTGTCTGGACAAAGATTTTTTTTTATACAAATATTGATTATTATTAGTCATAACTTGAGATGGGAAGATGCCACATGTTCACAATTTTTGAGACTTTTTTAAATTATAAATACAGTCAATAAATTATGTCTACGTGTTCATAACATTTCCGTAAATCTTTTAACTTGCCCCACAAAACAACTGGACCAATCACGTTTTTGCCAAACTCCAACCACCCCAGAATCTCCACTTATATTCCAAACTCCACCGCTCACAGAGAGGAAAAACGCCACTCACACAGACATGAAACTCCTCCTATGTACTGCAGTGACCCCTACTTAAAAAAGTTCCACTTTGATACCAGAATTTAAAAAACTTTGAGTTTAGAGAAAACAGGAGCCACTGTTGTGTACACGACCACTGCAAAAAAGCTCCTGTTTCACTCAAAAAAACCTGCCATGTAAAGGGTCTTAGCATTTGTAGCAGATCAACCAGTTCATGTCCAACTTTAAAGCATGAATCATTTTGTGACAACTGCAGTCTTTTAAAATCTGAAGGCCATTTAGAGGAAGAAATGGAAAAAAATATGAATATTAAATTTCATCCATTGACCAATTTCTTTTTTTTTCTTACTGAAGCTCATTAAATAGAAAAAAAATAAAAATATATATTTGACAATGAAAAGTCTTAAAACAGCTGACAATGTATTTAAAGATATGGAATGGACTGATGAAACCACATGGAGGCATTTTGTCAGTCCCGTTCTGTCTTGCAATCAATGGCACTTAAGTTGAAAATGCTGTTGAATCCTCCATCATACATATGCTAAATACACCATTTTTCATTTCTTGTTAATTCCTTTTCCATAGCCTCCTTCTATTTCCTGCACCACTCATAATCTGGCTATAAAGGTCAGTTTAGCATAATGACATCATACAGACGGGCATGGGCAAACCCAGATTACTAAATTTGACTTTAATGTGGCTTTTCAGATGAAACAGCATTAAATGACATTAACTGTACGGCATTCACTGGCAGCTTTAATGGAGATTGCTCAGGACCGGCCCTTCTTTACCCTCTTTGTATTTTTAATGAGGTGACAGAGAGAGGCGAGATTGGAATAGGATGGTCTTACAACATGCTGAGCTGGGATCAGATACAGTCTGTCTATTTGTGTAACGTCCCATCAGCTCGCTCACAGGGCCGGGGTTAACTTCTTCAGTGTGACTGACATTTTTAGAGCACAGGCAGAACTCAAAGGGACTTTTAGAAAAACATTACAGCGATCACTGGCATGATGAGATCATTTTCTTAAAAATGTTTCTTTAGGTTCAGACCCAGATTAACATGAACTGGATGTTCAGGGGATGAACAGACTAGTTTGATATTACCACAGTGGTTTTGGTCTGTGAGTTAGAAGAGTAATTTAATGTCTGTTTGAACCAGATGCACATGTTGCTGCAGCCAGAGTGGAAAAATAAATTAATATTCTAAAAAATAAATAAATAAAAAAGGTAAGACATATGAAAGCCTTAAACTGAAGAAGTCTTCTGGCTCAAGTAAGCAGTTTTGAAGCATTCATCTGTTTCTCTGCTGCTTCCAAAGAAAGATGTTATTCTGCTCCATCTCTGTGGCAACAGAAACCTTCCCAACACAGAAAACATTAACACAGGAGGGAACTGAGCCAGAAGAGAGACAACAACACAGGGGTCATGAATTAAACAAAGAGTGTTAGAAGCTTTGCTACACTTAATATTATTAAGGTCTTTATTAATTGCTATTGTGTGACATGGTAAATCATATCCGTATAATGCTCTTTGTTATGGTTCAGAGCAATCCTTTCAGAACAGATTCATGGCATGCTGGTCAGGAAACAATACGCTCATCAGCTCAGAACAGCATCTGTATGTGACACACATTTAACGTTATTAACACCTAATGATCGGCTCATGTTACATAAGACAATTTTACAACCTTTTTCTCCCCCTTTTTAGTTCATGACTGAATATTAAGTTATGATTTTCTGGCATAAATTACAACACTGGCACATAAAATTCTGTTGGGAATCCCACCATATGCTCATTCAGACAATACAAAATGATCACTTTTAGACGTTGAGTTACTCAACTTGTGAGTGGTTTTCACTGACAATAATTAATAAGCTGACTTAATTTAAACAGAATTATTTGTGTTTATTTAATTCAAGACAAGCCTCACAAGTTTAAACAAAAGGACTTTGTCCATTCACCTTAAACCAGTATGTTTTATTTTAGCCCATTATCTTAATGAGACCTGGGATCTGTGTAACAAAATATTGTAGCCATAATAAAAACACAAAAAAATGTTTGTTCCTGGCTTAATTGACAAGCTAACTGCTAGTAAAGGTTAATAGCTGCCATTTTAACCCAACTCTAGTCTAAAAAGTTAGATCTGAAATTTGACATCAGCCTAACAATTGTTTCGCCCTGATTATCGCCTATTGTTCTCAGAAGGCTGATCATACTCACAATAACAGCATTGTAAGAGTGGGACAGCTGGACACGGAGATCTCCATCCCTGCTTAATGACGGGTGGTTTCTTTTCACAAAAATGGCTTCCTTTACTCTCTCAAACCAACTTTCCTGTCTATCTGAGATGAGAACATCTTCATCCCTGAAAGAGTGACCACTGGCCTGTAGTTATGTGTAAACTGCAGAGTCCTGCTGATGTTGCTCTTCTGTGTTGGGCCATCCTTTTGGCCAGAGGCTGCTTTGTTTCCCTGATGTATAACTGGTCACAGTCCTCCTGACAGCACACACAACATTACTCTGTACCAGGCAACTGGATCTTTGAGGTGAACCAGTCTATGTCGTGATGAACACCCTCAACTAACAGAATGACCACTGCTCTGGGTCTGGGTTTGGGATCCTCATTGTAATTCGATGGCTGGCTGGAGTCCTGCTTGGGTTTCGTTTGCTTTGAGGAAAGCCCAGCTGAGATAACCACATTGCTCCAGGGCCTGTCTTATGTGGGATATCTCCTTCTCCCTGGCTCTTGGGTTTGTGGGGACACTGTCTGCTCTGTGGTACAGAGTCCTGATGACTCCTAACATGTGTCCCAGTGGACGACGGGAGTCACATTGCAATTACTGGTCTGCTTTTTATTTTTAATTTTTCTGCTTGGATAATTCAGGTGCATCAGGACGATATTTTGAGGTGTGTTTTCTTTCTTTCTTTCTTTCTTTCTTTCTTTCTTTCTTTCTTTCTTTCTTTCTTTCTTTCTTTCTTTCTTTCTTTCTTTCTTTCTTTCTTTCTTTCTT
>NW_013952490.1:1150292-1152494 GCF_001266775.1 Austrofundulus limnaeus
TTCTTTCTTTCTTTCTTTCTTTCTTTCTTTCTTTCTTTCTTTCTTTCTTTCTTTCTTTCTTTCTTTTTGACAACTTAAAATAACAAGGTGCTCTTTTTCTAAATACTGTACATTACCATTTGTTTTTATTCATAGCTGAAGCAAGCACATTTGTAGACCAGCTCACATCTGAAACATTCTTTAGGGAGAAACATTCAGGTTAAACTTTGCACATACTTTATTTAAATGCAGCTAAAATCATTATTGTTAGCAAACCAATAATGATTAGATAATTAGTGCATCATTGCTAAAATAACCTGCTCTAGTTTGATTCAGTTAATAACATTACACTGATGTAAGTTCTGTTCTCTTTGTTTCTACAGTCAGAATAAAGATTACAAAAATGCTGTGAACTCTTGCCAGAAGAAAATTTAATACAATTTACGGCTTTCAAACTAGTCCAGGTGCACACTTTTTGAAGTATTCAAAAACTCAGCCTGCTCAGCACTCCTGAGCTGGACAGCTCTGCCCTGGATGAGAAGCCACAGAGATAACAGTTCCAGAGAACGGCTCCAGTGTCCCAGCAATGAACCCGTCCTGATTGGGTGATACAGCATTCCTGTAAACACATGGAGCTGATCATGGGGATAACTACATAATCATATTACCGTCATTTGGTGTCAGCTTCACAGTGTTACCACCCAGTCTTGTTCTGTAAATCTTTACATAAAAAAACTAAATCTTACTTTTACATATGCCGTAATACTTTCACTGGAATCTAACGTTATTCACAATGGTATCTTTTTTCTGAGCAGTAAAATATGTTTTTGCTGCATATTGCAATGGAAAGTAAAAGGACTTTGACCACTGAGAATTTTCCGCGGCGGTGCTGGTTGGGGTTCTGACCAGCAGCGGTCAGAGTGGTCTCAGACTGTGGTGGACAAAGGATGTGGTCATAAACAGTGTGTGCCCAGGCATCACTGAGCTCCAAAGACAGGCATCTGTATGTGAGCCTCCCTCTGAGTTGGATAAAATGTTACTGTAATGTAAGCAGTCAAGCCCAGAGGGTTGCAAGAAATACATTTTTTTATTTATTTACTTTCAGGTAAGGAGGAAATTGGTGTTGTATTTTACATGTTCAGATTTTACTTTGGTTCAGATCTTAATCAGTGTTTTCTTCAACACAAAATTTGCTCTGCTCTTTTTGAAAACACACACACTCCCCACCAATTCAGAATGAAAACATTCTGTCATATGGGTGGTACTCATGTTTAAAAACTAAAATGAACTCCACATTTTCTTCTCTTTTTTTTTTGGTCTTTTTTGTGTTTTTTTGCCAATAACTTCAATGAAAAAAACATTTACTTCTTTGGTGTTTTGCACTGTTTTTACCACAAATCCTCTTGCATCTTAACTGTTGGGGTTTGACGTCAATTTTGCACTAAACAACTTGCAAACATTAGATGAACCATTAATATTGCTCTACAGCAGCATCTAAAATGTAGATTTTACCCTGGTGTTAGAACAGCTTTGACAGGAATATGCAGAGCAAAATATCAACGTTAACGCCATCAGGCAATTCATTAAATTAAACTTACATTCACAATGTTTTTAAAAGGTGTGCCACTGACATAAGTAATTGTATAATTGGATTTATGATTTGTGCTTTCAACTGATTATGGTAATGACTTGTTTGTCAGTTAATAACTCAGAAAGAAGGGATCTCTTTATTTGAATTAATCAGTTTCGTTGTCAAATGGCATGGCAGCAGAATAAGTCGCCTCAAAGCATGAAAGGTTACAAGATCACCTCCTGGCTATGGGTTCCAAACTCTCCCTGTGCATGTGTGAGTTTACTCCGTTTACTCCCACAGAAAACATGCATGTTAAGGTAACTGATGGTGTGACTGGCACTGTTAATAGTTCCTCAGTGCCATCAATCAATTCTCCACAGTCAGTATCTGCATTTTTGCTCAAGCCCCGCCCACTCTCACCTGTTCTCAGTTGTCATTTAGCTTAGGTGTCTCCACTCTGTTCATCAGCCCCTGTCAGTTCTGCAGCCAAGCAGTGTGTGTGCTCATGCCACGTCAGATTCTCCATGTTTTCCTTTGTTTTCCTTGACCTTCTCTTGTATTTTTTATTATTATTTTTTAAATGAATCTTAATTTTAACCAAGTTCATTGTGTTATTCTACAATCTAATCAGTCACTACAAACCATCACAG
>NW_013952490.1:1153361-1173129 GCF_001266775.1 Austrofundulus limnaeus
CTGTTTGTTTTGTTTTTCTTTTCATATTAAGTAAAAAAGTCATTTGATTATTTGCTTTTTTATTTGTTTGTTTATTTGTTTCTTTGTTTGTTTGTTTGTTTTTAGGCAACCTTTTAAAAGGTGGCTTAATATGGTCAAAGGTTTTCTCTTGCTAGTTTTTCCAACATGTGCACAACCCCTACATTGGTTAAACAGCATGGTGTCTCCAAGCAGTCTCCCATCCAAGTACTAAGCAGACCTAACACTGAGATCAGACAAGATCTGACATGTTCAGGGTGGTATGGCTGCTGTCTTTATAGAATGTAACACAAACATGATGCAGGTATACATAATCCAAATAGCTATTAATAATAATATATAAATTAGATATTAGGCTCACTAAATTGTTGCCACCTAGAGCAGGTGGTGAAGTTATTTGCTTAGGTTGGTGTTTATTTAAATGCCAGTGAGCCTGCCTGAACGTGAATTAATTCAAATAGAAGATACAAAAATCCCTCTGAAATGAAACACAACTTACAGTAGCCCATATTTCTATTAGATGTAAACAGAAAACATTTATTGGACAAGAAAATGTTTCTCAATATTGCCACCTTAATATGCTTTGCTATTAGGGCATATAGTTCACAGTTAATAGACAAAAAAAAAGATTTAATATCACTTAAAACCCAAGACAAATAGGATTTACTCGAGCTGTTTAGCATTTTTGATTCAGATAGGAATCAAATGTTGAACTAAAAGTTTACTTTAAGGTACTCATGTGTATAATTAATCTAAATTATTAACCCAAAACTCTAATAGGTCTTTGTTGTGCAATCGCGATTTGCTGTTAGTGTTTACACTAAGGCAAAAGGATTTCTTATCTCGCTGAAGCCACTGAGGCATCAACAGGACCACACTACAGCTGCAAAGCTAATTAATGTGATTTATGCTTGTTTGGTTGCTCGCTAGCTTGCACATTTTTGAGGAGAGCAACATCATCTGCAAGTCATTGTCTTTGGTAAATAAGAAAAATTAGACTTTTCAGTAAGCTGAACTCTGCCGTACTCCTTTACTTGGTGGTCTAAAAAGCACACAAAGCTTGTTTATTCTGTCTGACATGCATGCATGCTCTGTTTCAGCCGGTGTTTTATGCATTTTCAAAACTCAAGTTACACTTCAAACCTGAAATAAGAAGTTTCATAACTTGTGATATTCCACTTTGACATGGATGAAGTGATTGCACATCACTTGTGTTCTGTGACAGTTAAAATCATGTTCTTCTACAAAGGTGGATTACTATTAATTCTTTTGAGTCCTGAAAGCTGAACAGGGAATTTCAGATATTTATAGTGTCGCAGCTGTTGCTGAATCGCGGCAGCAGATCCTGCAGCTCTCCTGTGTGTTCGTATCAGCAGAAGCCATGAATTTCAGGAAAACGCCTGATGTTTGTATTGCTTCATTCAGTTTGTACTTCCACTGTTTTGCGCTGTCTGCCCCTCGGCCACAATGCGCGGTGGGAGAGGTGGGACTATTTAAGGCGACCACACTGCCGTTTTGGCTCGAGGGTCCACATGTGCACCGGAGGTCCTCATTTTGATTCTAAACCGCCTTGACACCAAAACAAACAAACTCTCCTCACTGCACCAAACAGGCTTGAAAAATTATGGGCACAGGGAGGGATATGCAATTACAACAACTAATTTGCGGTCACCAAACTAGCTCCAGTCCCAGTGCCCCCCAGCCACCCTCCATTTTAAATAGGGAGACGCTTAGTGTGTGTTGGTGTGTTAAGTGTGTGTGGATTTTTGGCTGGTGTTTGAGAAGAGGCTCTGGGAAAAGTTCCCCCCTCACAGCTGTAGCAAGGTCAGGCAGCACCAGGGCGATTAGCGTTGCTCATCACGTACAATTAGGGTTAGCGCTCTGCAAGGAGGCATCTGTTGTTAATTGAAGCAGAATAGATATTGAGGAGGTCCACGTTTTCCTCGTACAGGAAAAAAAGAGAGAAAAAAAACAAGCTCAACTGGAAGTAAATAGATTTTGGCTAGTGTGAAATTAGAACTGTGAGCCACCTGCACATCGTCCAAAACGATTCTCTCAATCAAAGGCTTTGTGTGGAACTGCTGAGAATCTGTTGGGTATCGCACCAACAACAATTAGTAAAGCGATTTTATAACGAGTGAGGAATTGGTGGAAAAGTGTTGCAAAAAAACACAAATCCACATGCAGGCGTGCAGTAACGTGGACAAAAGAGACCTGAGTTCTGAAGGAAAGAAGGGGGATGGGACGTAAAGACAAGAGACTGAGCACGTCAGAGCAGAGCCAAAAGGATGCCTGTGATAACAATCTGATGCGACTGAGCTGTGCGCCCACTGGCCAGCTGACATCAGCCAGCGCTTCACTGACCAAAGCTCCCGGCCCCTTCATGCCAAGGCCAGATGCAAACAAAAACAACCAGGGTGAGCATACACAGACTTACATCCAAACAGATTTTGTGCTCAAGACACCACTGCAAATCCCAAAGTGCAAAATGAAAAGCAGGATTGAATTTGTCTACAACTGTACGAATTTCACCGAGTAAATATGGCTTTTAAGTACAAATATTGCAATTCAGACTCTGTTACTGTTGTGAATACATAAGCTTTGTGAATGCTGAGGCGTCTTTTTTAAAAGCAATCCTTTTCATAATTTCTTCACAGTATGAACTCTTCATGTCGTTTCAGCTGCCCTGAGGTCAGAGAAGAGGACGAAGCAAAAGACAGAAGTGGCATTTAGCTGGACTGATGGCACAAAGTCGGCTCTACGGGAAGGAACATTATTTTTCTCAGCAGTCAGCTTGTGACTGTTAGAGGCTGTGACAGCAGAAAAATGTGAGTAGGAGTGTTTTGATATTACACCTGAGTACTAAAGCGTGATGATTTTTATTTTTATTTTTTTCCTAAGTGTTTGGGCTCCCTCCCATGCCCAAAACACATCTCACACACAAATTACACAATCATACAAGCTGAGGTGTCCTTATGGAGTGACAGAGCTCATCAGGGTTTTAGTTTTTGACCTTCGTTGTTGGTTAGACAAATGAAGGAATGTTTGAGTTTGGAGTTTGGCTCGTCTAGCAGAGGTGCTTTCTGTTTCACAGGGCCATCCGAACGTCCATCAACCTTTGTTTCTCTTTTTTCTGTAAGTGCAGGTCTTAACTGTTTGTCTGTAAGTCACCTCATCAGACTGAGAATGAGCATTTTAATGAGCACTTTAAATGCCAATTTGTGTGCGACGTCTTAATGCTAAACACTTTTTGGTACAAATAAACAAACTTTTAAAGGTCATTCATGAATTCAGAGCGAGTGTGGGAAAGAATTGTTTGGTTCTGCTGTGACAGTCAGCGTCATCTACTGCAAAATAAAAAAACAGATTGACCTGTTTTTCACACAGTGTCCTCATTGCAAACATTAATATTACATGCTAATAACAGATAAAAGGTGACTAATATTCGTGGTGTCCCAATACCTGTGAGGATGTGTGTTTCTGTTGTTCTGTGTTTTCTCTGTGTCTTCAACTTTCAGTTCTCCTGAGCTTGTTTTCCTGCCTATTCTCAGTTAATCGTCCTCACCTGTTCAGTAATCTCCAATCAGTCCTCCTCCCAGGTGTTGTTCATTTCCTCATTCCCTCCAATTGTATTTAATCCTGGTTCAGTTCTCACATACTTACTGGTTCATTGTTTGATGTCTCATCATCTGTTTGGTTTTCCTCGTCGTTCTCTCCCTGTTGTCCTTAGTGTTTTGTTTGTTGCTGCCACGTCAGCTTTTTGTTTTATTTTTATAAATAAATATTCTTTTTTTGAAAACTCTTTATTGTCGATCCGGATTTGGGTTCATTCTCCTAACGTAACTCAACAATACCAGCATTTTTATTAGTACTAGTACAAAATGCCCCAATACCAGTACCAGTATCAATGCCTTCTGGAATTGATAGTCCATTCAATGTGTTACAGTTTATATTTCAAGTAAAAAGTCTGTCAGTTCCATGCAAGAGTTGTACAACTTGATAAAAAAATTGTGTTTGTTATTTTTATTAATTTTCAAATTTTGCAACAGTACACTGTATATTCTGCTATATATTAAGAGAGGCTGTCGGCCTATAGGAAGTAGAGCCATTTTATTCTAAACAAAATAAATGTGTTTTTTAGGTGTATTGTATCGATTCTTACTCATTAAATACTAGATAACGATACTCAGTGTCAGCAAGTACCCTAAGTGAAGTACTCATACTCAATTTGAGAGCTAATATAGATCATTAAATATTTTGCTAACAGAATAAACAGTGTGCACTAAAAGTCTTGTAATATTGTATTATTATCCAGAACTATAAATCGTAAAATGTAATTATTTATACATTCTCTGATCAGTTTTGTTTGGTTTTAGTCTTTTAAAAGTTATTCCTTATTAGTGTTCTTCATTGTTGCTATTTTCTATCCAAAGCCAAACATTTTACAAGTTAATTAATCAGATTTAATAATGACAAGGAATACACTGACACCTGGGTAAGATGTTGAATTAATTTCTAGTCATTTTTGGAACATGCAAAAAATAAATATTAATAATAATAAAAATTTCTGCATCACAGCAGCGAGCCTGCACATCAGAAATGGATTTTATTTCTGGTTTGTTAATCAGCAAGAATCATCCAAGTCTGCCCGGTCTGCCTACAGTTGCTCTTAAATCCAGCTTTGTAATAACCCTCTGTAATTAGGACTGAGACACACTAACAAAAGAGACTACCATCATCATCACTCAGACACCTCATCATCATCACCATTCTCATTATCAAGCCTAAGATCAAATTCCTGGCTGCGGGATAGTGGGACTTCAGTGCACCTGATGTATTGTGTGTCATTAGATTGTTGTTATTACTGTGCCATGGGGAGTCAAACAGGATGGAGATTCACTCCTGTAATATTCTGTTCAGCCTACCAGGGAGGACCCACTTGACATTCTCTACCAAATGACAACAATATATTAAAGCAAAGGGCTGACACAATAATTTGTTTACGCTCCCATCTTTTTCTTCCTTTTTTTTCCTCCCTCTCTCATCAGCGACATGCAAACAGAACCCAACCAGCTGCGTTACTGCAACACTGAAGTCCTTCTCTGCAAAGTCCAAATGTTTGCATTCTTGTCTGCTGTGAACCACGTAGCTCAGGCGATCAATCTCCACTAAGATAGAATCAACTTGTAGGCTGTTTAATTTGTCTTAATTAACACCGTAGGATCCATTACCCAAGTGGAAGGAAATGAAAGCCCTGAGTGACGTGTGCGAGCGGCGGCGGGGCTCGTCCGGGCCGACTCTGCCAGCCTCCAAACACCTTGCTTCCCGCTCGGCGCTTCAGGGCAGCTACTTGCTAAAAAGGCAGCTGCCCGATGATCGATGACTTCATCTAGTCTGCCTGATTCCTCCACTTGTGCTGAGAGAACACTTAATGTAACGGGCCCACAGAGAAACGCCTTGATTAAATTGTGAGAGTGCAGAGCCACGGGGAGCCACTTACCGGGAGAAGCTTTCTGAGCAGGAGTCTTTACCCGACCATACATACACTCACTGACGTATATGTGATGCCACAAACACACAGCATCATTCTCAGCTCATTGTGCAGCTCAGGAAGCATGTACGCACACACACGGACTACTCTACTCTGTTGCCAGCAGGGCCAGATCATTCAGCACAGCTGGTGTATCCCAATGTTGACTCTCCAGTTGGGGAGGATTGCTTCAGGGATTTACCACATCACTGTAGGCAGTGCAGAGATTGATTCAGTACGAGTCCATCAAGCTTTATCCCTCCCCAAGGTGCATGCACAAATCTCTCCAATAAATAACCTATTCTTAATTCTGATTTCTTAATGCAACTCCTGCAGAGAAGACTAATCAGTTTCACGAGTACTTTAAACAGAAGCTCCAACTAGTCTGAGGACCCGATTGCATTATTTCCCATCCTGAAGACTCAACACCTCGCAGGTCTGGTACGTACATCCTCGCGTTTTCACCCGCAGCCTCCCCTCTCGTTCTGTCACGTGCACGCGTTACAACTCGTGGCACTTCTTTTCAAGCCCTCCCAACATCTGCTTGTTCTTCGTCTGATTAAAAAAATCCTCCGCGTTTCATTATCGCTGATTTGCATAGTAATAGCGTGCATATTAAGAAGCTACTTCAGAGGGTGGGCGGTCTAATGAATGCCGCAGTCTCCTCTGTTTTAACTCAATTTTTCCTCATCCATATTCAGCCGTGTTGCCCCCTCCTGGTTCCCTCACGACCCCCCCCCCCTCCTGCCCTCAGGGATGGCAATTCTGTTTCCGCTGAAACGCTTCCTCCAGCCTCTCCCCAAATCCCAGAACCCTCTCCATTAATCCAATTAATTAGAGCCATTGATATGCAGCCCGCTTAGACCAAGCAGCTGTTTGCCTGCCAATTGCTTTGCTATGAGGAAAGGGGGTGGGGGGGGTGGAGGTGTGTGGGGGTGGGGGTGTCAGACTATGAAGTACCACAATCCAGTGCAAATACAGCAAAACTTTATATAGTGTGACAAATAAGTCACCTCTTACAACCTTCCTACTAAGACACTCCTTAAGGTCCCAAAGAAGTACCTCATCGTTACCTCAGCTGCTGATAATCACAACTCATAAAACTTGTTTAATCGTAACTCTGAAGGGTAAAGACCAATTAGTTTTTTCCCCTTTTTTTCACACGATCATTAGACTGTTTACATATCTGGCATGTTGCCACTGTTTTGACTTGCAGAGTCTGGTTGGAAAACTGGCTTGTTTAAGGAAAGGAAGGTGGTAAGTAACAATGCAGTCCATTTGGTTTCATTCACGCTTGTACAGTTTTATTACCCATGAGCTTTACCTCTTTCGGCGGAGAAACACAAAATGAGGACAAAAAGCAGAGGAGAAACGAAAACTCACGTCTTTTTATTCAATCAGGCTCCATATAAATACAAATGTATATGTTCCTCCAAGGTTTGGCAAAAGGAAGCTAAATGTACATCAGTGGATGATAATTCTCTCAATAAAGGATCGAAAATAGAAAAACCGAAGAGAGATGTCTCTCGGCGCCCAGAGTAAGAGGTGTGCCTCCGAATTACCATACAGAAATGAATAGCAGCGACAGTGTCTAATGTTTTGTGACACAGCACGAATGTGCTCCCTCCCGGTCCAATCCAAAGCTGAAGCTGCTCATCGGAGATATTAGATTAAGAAGTGCTGGAATAGAAGGGTAATTCACTTTTCTGCTTCACTGGCTATCATTGCCAAGCTAAAGAACGCTGGTGGTAAACTATTTCTGTTGTCGCCACCAGCCTGCACCCCCTCCCCCCTTAGCTTTTCTTTTTCTTTTCCCTCCAATTTCCTCCTCCACAAAAACAAAAATTGCATGTTTTATACAGTCACCCACATATTGTTTTGTTCTCTGAGCTGTTATCAATATAAAATTCACTCTTAACATAAGCAAAATGTATACTTGTATAAATTATTAATTTGCTGCATTTTTAAGCAAAAGTTTCTAAATTATTTTATCATAAAATGTTGGGATAAGATTGTACTTAATTTGAAATAATGTGCAATTTCAGGATTCATTTCTGTGATTTCTAACCTTTTCATGAGATTAACTTTGCTTTGATGGGTAAAGTAATCAACAATATTATAAATAAAAGAAA
Organism: Austrofundulus limnaeus; assembly: GCF_001266775.1. Classification (NCBI taxonomy): domain Eukaryota; kingdom Metazoa; phylum Chordata; class Actinopteri; order Cyprinodontiformes; family Rivulidae; genus Austrofundulus; species Austrofundulus limnaeus. The sequence goes on from NW_013952490.1 coordinate 1,161,042, forward strand.
GATTAGAAACTTTTGTGCAATGACATTTTATTATTTTATTACATCTGTGTAGATATTTAGCACAAGCATAAGGACTTTTGTGTTTGCTAGATTATGTATTTGTTGTAACAATGTTTCTTGGCAATAAATCTTGTGATTGGCAGCACCTGGGGTGACATAATCTGAAAAGAAGTCTCAATGGCAACAGCAAGATAAAGTGTTTGACAATGACAAGGACAATTTGGCAAATTTCCATGTGCGCAGCCCACATACTCCACTGCTCCTCCCGTAAATGCATGTTCCTTACAAATGTGGCTCAGTTTAAAAGGAATTTAACAGGTTTTCCAACAGTCTAAGATTTATTGCCAAGAAGCATTGGTAGAACAAAATTAATCTATCAAACACATATTTCCTTGTTGTGATAGCTTTATTGTTCTTCAGCCTGACAGGGTTTATATGATGTATTTGTCTCTGTGCACAAAATTCACCAATTGTCAAATAAGAATATATATATTTTTGTTCCTGTGGCTCTAAAAAGTGATAGAAGATGTAGAGTATTTTTGTTGAAATCTACTTAATTTCTTCCCCCTCTCACTTTTAAAAAACTGCTTTGTCTTCAGTTTTGACTGCATATGTGTGCGTGATAAACATTGTTCTGATTACACTTTTTTTGCATTCACACCAGTACAGAACATTGCAGCTGAATCTCCTTCACTCTTAACAGGTGTCACCAGCTCCAGTCCAAGCAACAGCTTTCTATAAGAAGTCGTTTCTAATCTGAGCTGCTTAGGTGCAGATTGAAGCAGCACAGCAGGAGTATAATCAGTGTGGGCTGGAGTGATGGACATCATTTTCCTGGACTGAACTGAACTGAGTGGACTGGCAAAATGTGAGGGGGAAAAGTTTTGCATTTGTTTTGCTCTATGTAGTTGTAGTTTAATTAATTAATTAATTAATTAATTGTCTTTTATTTCCTGGAAAAGTGAGATGTAACATTTAAACTGTTGTGTTGTTGCATCAACGCAGCTTTGTTCTTCCTTTAAAATGACATTGAAACATTTTTTCAGTACTTAATTTCTGGTTAATGAGCAACTTATTCAGCTTTGGTACTTTCTTTTTGATTTGTAGTTGCCTGTGACATTCAGATTAAATTATTTAAAACTTTGTATTTTGGGCGAGTTATGCAGAATTCCAACCTTCAACTCATTTTAGAGTGTTACTCATGACTGCAGGGGGAACGAAACAACTAACTGATGTCTGCATCCAGGAGGTGATGATGATTACCCATGGGGCCGAATAAAATGTTAACGAGGGCCAGATTTGGCCCACAGGCCTTGAATTTGACACGTGATCTAGACAACATGTAGGTTTGAAATCCTTCATTGCTCAAATGTTTGATTTTTCTGATCATTTAGGACCAGCAGACTTGTGTAAACCAGCGCAAAGGTCCTGATTAAATTAATTCGGTATAAATGCTGTTCATACTGGTCCAACATCTTTATGGCCGACAGGCTGCAGGTCCCTGCACAGAAACACAATCAGTATTATTTTTATCACATATGGTTTCTGTTGAACAAAACAAGTCTGATAGATGAACATGTCTTGCTTAAAATAGGTAAAAATGCATACATGAGTGATTAGATTGAAATATGTCTCACCTAGTCTGCATGGTTGCTCTGAGCTGAACATGTGGGGAGGGGTGAATACTGCTGTGTGACAAGAAAATAAAGCAAGAAAAACAAAACAAAAAAATAAAATAAAATAAAATAAATCCACACAGGATGACATCATTGTTTTAACTGCATCCAAATCTAGAGTATAACATGATGTCCTCATCAACAGCTTCTTGGACTGCTGATAAAACCAACATTTCATTAGCAATACATCTAAAATAAATAAAAGTACAGCTTCATTTAGCTGCAGATTCATAAAACGCAGTTAATCTAAAACATTTAACCAGAGTCAAAAGTTTAACAAGTTACTTTTTTTTTTCTCTTCTGAACACTTGTGCGCAAAGCTCCTCCCATAGGCACGCCAGAGAAAGTATTTGCTGGATTGTGTAGCATTCAGCCAGATGTGTGAACAGCATGTTCCCCCCACAAAACTTCAACTTTTCCTTTCCAGTTCGTGGTTGTGAAGCAGAAGTGGAACCTAAGCCAAATCAAGACCAGCTTTGAAACAGGATGCATAATGCAGTGGAGGTGAAATCAGATGAGAGGGAGAGGGCGATTTGTTTATCCTCAATGAAGTGTTGACGTTGGAGGTCTTTGATTTAGGAATATACAAATCAGTCTGTTTAAGAAACGGTGGTGCCTCATTTTAGAGACGGGCAACGAAAACACGAGCTCGAACATGAACATGCCGCCGAACCGGGGGGGTGAACACAGGCTTGATTTGTTTCAGCCACAAATTCGCTCCCTTCCCTTCCCCACGTTCTAAAAGGGTCTTTCCTCTTTGTGAAACGTGAACAAATGAATCGCAGATTGATTACAGCACAATTAAAATAATTGTCATCTAGAATAATGTGACCAGCGCTGAATATCAGACGTAAATGATGATTAACATCCCCTTCATTTATTAGCATATTGATTTGAGCATACAACAGGGTGAATACATTAAAGCAGAAATTCCTCACTTTTTTGATCTTTTAGCTTCGTTTTGCTTAAATCTCCTCCTAAACGCCAAGATGCAGGGCCCGAATCTGGACTGATTCAGAAGCACTCAGGACTCGCTGCAAAGTGATGAAGTGATGGTGGAGAGATAGATCGGAGGTGTCTATTTATCTAGGTGAGGAAGTGCCTCTTCGCTGCATCCCCCCACCCTCCACCCCAACCTCCCCCCACTCCCACGCTTTCCCCATGTCTTCTGAGGCAGAGAGCTGTGACTGAAACACATCGTTGCACCTCACTCGGGATGAGCTCCAAATAAATGGGGGTATGAGGGGTGGTAGTTGTGCAGGGGGAGGGGGTGGGCTCTACAGAACGAGCGCTGGAGTAGGAAAGGGCGGCGAAAGGAGGCAGAAGAGGAGAGCTTCTTAAAATGGCTTGTCAAAATAATGAAAACAAATGGCGCCGGAGTCTCCAGAGATGGAGAGGAGAACTTCATTTGCGAATCGTCTTCGCCGGGGGTTTCAGCTGTGCCACTCTACTGCTGCAAGTCCTGGGTGCTGGGGTGGTGGGGGTGCTCCTGCACACCCCCCACACCCTCCACACAGCCGAGAGAAACTGAGCAGAAGAAAAATGAGAGCACTCAGTGTAATAATTGTTCAGGGTCAATTATTCCCACGGTGGAGCAAATCAGGCTGATATGTGTTAGCTCACAAGCGGGCGGAGAGCTGCTGTAGTGCTGCGTGGAGATGATACGCTGTGATGCCTGGGCAAAAGGAAACATTGTGGACCGATCGCCCTCTGACAGCTTACTTGTGAATGCATGATGCAAATTCCGGGTTTTGCTTAAAAGGAAAAAAAAGTGATAAAAATGCGTACATATTTCCCACATAAATTCAGCCCCAGAAACGAATCGCTACTCGATGCCCACTTTCGTACCTTTAGCCGTTCTCCTCCTCTTTCATCCTCCTTTTCTCTTTGGCAGCTAACATCTTCCTCTGCTTATCATGGTTTCCCCCTCTTCATCCTCCCGCTCTCCCCAGCTTTGACTTCATCTTTCAAGTGCAGCGGCAGCATCTTCCCTCCCCATCCCCATTCTTTCCACAACGCCGTCCACCGTCTGCATTCCTGTCACGTGCCAACCAAAGGTTATATGGCCCACTTTCTTATCAGCTGCATTGTGGGATATCTCTGCTCTCAGGCCTGTCTTTTGGAGAGCTATCTGTACCCCCTCCTCTCTCTGTTGACTGCTGGGAGGACAACCTTTGTCGACCTTGTTTTTTTTCCTATAACATAGCAAAAATAAAAAGAGGGAGAGAGTGTGTGTGATGTAAAGAGTGGGAGTGGGAAAAAAAAGGAGAAAAAAAATCTGCCAGCGTCTTTTGAAAGGTGTGATGAGATTGGTCTAGAGTTAGCCTTGTAAGAAAAGCGCCGTTGGCCCCCCTCTCCTTTTCCCTCTCCAAGTACAGTAGACATGGAATCAATATTGCCCACCCAGCCCCCCGCTCCTGAAGCTTTCTGCCCCTGCGCGTGCCGTCCACCTGTCTGCCCTGTATGGGAGGTTTATGCGCACTGCTGGCAAGGAGGGTGGCGGGACACGCGTGGCTGTTTGACAGCATCGTCATGTACAAACTCATTTTGGTTCCAGTCAGACTTTTGCTCTAATAGGCGCGCACACTCAAGGTCTTTGCGGTCATGGTGTAACAGAGCAGCAGTTTGATGCCTCTCTGCAGTTCTGTGAACTCCCACAAAAGAGAAATGTTTGCAGCCTCTCATCCTGCAAGATACAGTTTAGGAAGTTTATTGTCAGAGAGGGGGAAAAAAAGCACAAAGGCAATTTAAACCCTGAAACGAATGGCTTTTTTTTTTACACCCATGCACACGTGCTCTAGTCTACGGTTTTGCTTCCAGGCTTATGTTCTCCGAGTTGCTGTTGTCAGACTCTTACGAGTCAACTCCTATATGATCTGATTTATCACTTATTATCTCTTCCTTCAGGCATATCTTCATTTTCAGAGTCTGTCATAAAAAATCCTACAAAACAGTACAACAAAATCAAAGAAAGTGCAGCTCAGCAGTGAACCTGACACACTCATCATCATCATGTTGTTTTGCGAGGAGGGCAATATAAACTTCTTCATGCTTTTGTGTGTTAATTTGTGGTTTCAGTGTCATAAAATGAGGTCAAACAGGAAACCCGTGTAGCTTTATGTGCTACTATCCACTATCTGCTTACTCTTGTAACACCTGGGCTTTGATTTTTTACGCACTCCTGTTTTCTACCCCGCTATAAGAGAGGAGAAGGACCTAATAATTATGAACCATATCATTTTCGTTAGACAAGTAATATGTTTTGACTAGAAATAGGCGCTAATGTGAGAGCAGTGTGGTTTAGTAAGAAAGTTTGAACCAGTTTATGTCACTGTCTCAACATGACTTTGTAGTAATAAAATATTAAACAGTGCCACACATCACAAAGCTTTGTCCACTTTTTCTTTGAAGTGCATGAACAGAATAAAAGAAGTCATTGTTTGAATATTTCAGACAATAAAGGACAGATGTTTTAAGGCTTTTTACAAAAAAAAAAGCTTAAATAACAAATGTTGTTCTTTTTAAATAAATTTAATTGATAAAATATTTTATTTATTCTTTTCATGTATCAGATTCTGAAATCTGCTCCCAGACTTTGGTAGGAAATTGGTCAAAATTTGCATTTTTTGCTGAAATCTAGTGAATGAATGATTTTGCTAAAATTTGTTGAATAATGAATTGATTATTAAAATTTTGATAAAATGTGCAAAGCAGAAGCATAAATCAGTAAAATTGTAGCTAAATGCTGTAATAAAACAAAATCTGTTGCTAAAAGCAAAAAAACATGTGAGAGAGCTATAATTAGCACAACCAGATAAAACTAGCTAAACTGTAGCTCAAAGCTTATATAAGGAGAAAATGCAGTTAAAAGAAAAACAAAAAGTAAAAAAAATGAAAGCAAGTTTGTCAAAGTAGAAATCTTAATTCACAAATGCAAAGTCTGGTTTATAAGTACAAAATATATGTGACCCAAATGTCTGCCCATAGAGACCTCACTGTATTTTTTATCGAGAATTAAAAAAAATAAATGCAAAATAATTTAAAAAGTATAAAATTTACAAATAGCTAGTAAAATTCACAGCACAAAATTCCTGGTCAAATGAAATGTTTTGATGTATAATTAGTTAAAATATGCAATGGAATTTTGAATTGAACATTCAGAAAAAATAGAAACAATGAAATAATAAAGTAAATGCAGAATCAGCATGTTTGTTAAATCGTCATAAACTGCTATGTCTTATAAAAATTTCAACAACATGTGTTATTTTGTTGTGTATACTTTCAAAATATGATAACAAGATATCATTATCCCTCAAAAAACATTAATAAAAAAAAGTTCAGTCATTCTTGTTGCATAAAGCCAACCTGCTGGCTTTGCCTTCCTGATTCATGTTGACAATCTCGCGCTCACAGAGGTACCAGACTTTTCCCCTCTACTCCATCATCTAATTCTAATGCTGAGAAACATTTCACATGCTGACCTGAATAATTTATCGTTCGCCCATACAATCCATTTGACTCCCATACAATATTTCCTGGGCTTTGATAAAACAATCACATCAGTGCACATTGTGTAACAGAGGAACGGTGACAGCTTAGGTCTGAGTTACAGTAGCACGGAACAAACAGGATTACCCATGGTAGGTCTGCTCAGAGACGGAACCAACATGCAGCCTGCAGGTGACAAATAAAATAAAATCTGATGCGTATTAAATCTATGCCACGTGTTCCTTTACTCAGGTGTTTTGTTGTCAGTATTTAAGGCGTAAAATCTGTCTTGAAAAAAAAACTAGCTGAGTGTTTTCTTCACTTTCTGGTTTTGAATGCCAGGTGATCAAAACACACTAAAAAATTTTACAACACCATGAGATTTAACGTCAGTGTTTTTAACCTTAAATCAGCTGTTAAGATAACTCAATTCAGTTTATTTCTAAAGCACCAAGTCACAACAAACGTCATCTCAGGGCATTGTACAAAAATAAAAATAAAAACAATCAATCTAAGGAAGCCAGTTAAGGCTGAGTCACACTACAAGATTTTAAAACAGTCGACCGATTTTCAAAGACTGATAGAGCCCACACGTGAGGATAAAAAATCATGGACCAGGTTTGGTCCAACAGTGTGTGGTGTACAGCCACATGGCAGGAGACAACACAACACACATGAAAAGATATTTCATTCATGATTCAGATGTCAGATTTTAAATCATGCGAGACTTCCTGAAATCTTGCGAGAATTCAGATGTCCCAGGAAAAATGTCACGTGACCTCCAGAGAGACGTGAGTTCAGAATAAATAAACATCTGCAACAAGGAAGACACAATGTTGATCGTTTGTGGACTATTTTTTACCAGAGGAAAACAATTCCATCGGACTTTTAACATCCAGCAGACTTTCTGGTGAGTTATGACAGTTTTTTTTGTCTTCTGTATTTTGAATCCCCTCCGTGTTTACGTCACCTCACTTTCTGATTGGCTACACATCTCATTCAACAGGCTGAGAGCTCGGGTGAACGCCACACACACTGTGATATCGGGCCAAAAAAAATCAAACATGTTGAATATCCCCGATTTGAGGTTGGAGCGGTCCCGACGTCCTTCCAAGCCGACTAGACCACCCTTAACTCACCACCCACAGCAGGAATATCTGCTATGATTATCTTTTGAGCCATCACGATAATCTGGACTTCCTTAAGATTGTCAGAAGGGCAAAAATCTGCACGATTTGCTTGTAGTGTGACGCCGGCCTTAATTGGCTCATCCTGAGCAGCACATTGGTGACGGTGGAAAGGTAAAATTCCCTTTTAACAGGAAGAACGTCCAGCAGAACCAGGTTCATGACAGGCGGCCATCTGCCTCGACTGGTTGGTTTTGGGAGGACAGGAAAGAAACACAGAGAAAACAGGTGAACACTAGACCTTACTAAATAAATTGCGCTCTAGAAATTCACATTGTTGAAAATCTGAATGCTTTTATCGGTGGGTTCTCTGACCCTATAAGAGTTAACCAAAAAACACGCAGCACATCGTTTTTACAAAATGCTTTTGCAGCCCTTGCTGAGATTTTACACCAACACAGGCAATAATCAGGTTGAGTCACGGTCGTTCCCTCCGATGGACCCACTTGGGACCAAACAACGCAGACTTTAATCTCAGGATGGGGGTCCACTCTTCTCCCTTCATTTTCCCCCCTCCTTCACTTAGTTAACCATTCAGCTGTACACAGGAGAGCCGGGTTAAGAAGGGTGATGGGGGAGTGTTCAGCAAGCGAGGGCCATGGTGGTGACACTGAAGAGGTATTTAATGAAGTAGAGGATCAAGATGCAGAAAGCCGAACACACAGGGTGGTGTAGGTGGTGCTACAGGAGTAAGGATCATGTGTCTCTCAGTGCGTGTGTTTGTGTGTGTGGATGGGGATGCTGGAGGCTGAGATGACAGCGGGTTGTGCTGTATGTTCCACGCTGGCGCAGGTTTAGGGGAGGAGGCCGGTGGTGCAGTCAGTGAGCCTCGGGGTGGGAAGAAGGGCTAATAAGATCGCTTTTTATTGGCCTGCAACCCCAGAGGAGTGTTTGTTTGTCTGCATGCGTGATGGAGGGGATTGAAAGTTAATGCATGGGCACAGAGGAGCATGACACTGGGTTGGTCACTGCTGCCCCCTGCAGGGCATGCCACTTGCATCTTTGTGTGCGAGCATATTCTTTGAACATCTTGGTGTTTGGGTGCTGCTAACACATTTAAAGACACCGTGTAATTGTCACTTATCATGTATTTTTTTCAGCTTTTGTCTTTGACTGAGAATTATTACAGGAAATTCACATCTCCGCCGCAGAAAAAACGAAATTTGTAAGCTGTATCAATCACTAGTGACAAACTTTTTAGCTCTCAGAAGAGCTAAAGGCACTCGTTTTTGAATGACTTTATTAAGTGCTTTTGTGCTGAGAATGCATTTTTAAAAAGAACATTTTGAACATCGGAGCTACTTGTCTCATCCAAAATCTGTTTTATTTTTGTGCGTGTGCAAAGAGATGGGAGTGAGAATATTGGGGTTTGGTGTTTCAGAAAAAAACATTGAGTGAACTGGGGGAAGAATGGGAGGAGGTGGTGGTATAAATTCAACAAGAGGAGGGGCAGGATGAGGAGAATATCAATCGGGCATGCAGCGAGAGGCAGCCTGCCACAGTTCGCTTCAGGAGAAAGATTAGAGAGGGGATCAGTGTCATCAGCAGCAGGAGAGTAATGGTGCGGGCCAGGTTCAAGGCTGGAGCCAAGAACGTATTGGCATCACAGCAGCGGCCCACCCCACCCCGACCACCACCCATCCCATCACCTCCGCGCCGACACCCCCTACATGAAATAGAGGTTAACCGCCAATCTAGAATTTTTCCCCGTCTTTTACCGAGGGTGAAAACTACCGCTGGGAGTCTCAGGACAATTTTTATATAGGATTAGAAAACAAAAATCAATATTTAATTATCTTTGAGCTTTTTGTGTCACTGCATCTTTAGGTCAGTAAGTGTTCAGGAGCCAGGGTCGCCCCTGCACTGTAAGTGAAGGAGTTGGTAAAGAGCCAGTAGCGGTTTTCTTTTCTTTTTTTTCCCCTTTCTTTTTCTTTTCGTCGCGCATGGTTGAAGATGCATGAAGGTGTTGAACCCTTTTCAAGAATTTAAGTCTATTTTATTGACTGAAGGTGGAAAAAATCTGCACAGTATCTGAAGGGTTAATTTACATATGCCTTAAAATAAATAATAATGAGCTTTGATGACGAATTGTACAATTAGTCCAGTTATAGATAACTTTTTTATTATTAGCTTTTTTCTTCTTCATCTTTTTTACAGCATCATACAGAAGTACAAAGAAGTGCACACAGATCGCATCCTCCCCAGTACATAAAACACTGGCTGTTTACACGGCTTTCAGACGTTGTATTAGATTAAGGTGGCCCTTTAGCTTTTTTTTTTTCCCTGTGGCAGTGGCCGATGAGACTGTGGAGTGGATGTGACGGCCGCTTAAGCGGTGACAAGCAGAAGGTCAGTGCCGCTGATGAAGGAGTGAGGCCAGCTGGCCCTCTGATGTAGCCATCCTTTAAAGCAGAGAGAGAATCCATCCTATTTAGGGCAGACACCCAGACACGTCCAGGAAGGACGGTAAAGGAGAAAGAAAGAACACCGGGGGTAAAGGAAACAAAAGGAAGCAGGGGAAGGTGAAAAAAAAAAGTGTCAGAGACTTAAGAGCTCCAAAGCCCCCATTCAGATGGGTGCTTCTAAAAGGCAAAAATGTTCCCAGAGTCCACCCCGGTGCCCCGGGCCATTTATTACAGTGATGAAGAGCAGAGGGGTCCACAATGAATCAAATGCTCACATCCTATGTGCAGCACATCAGGATACTCATGGGCAGATACCGTCTTCCCTTGGTTGCAGTGATGTGTTTGTGTTGTGTGGGAGAGGCAGGTGAAAGGAAGAAGGAGAAAAACAGAAACCTTATCTGTGACTAACCTTACCTCTGCATTATGGATTAGATTAGATTAGATCCAATCAGATGAAACTTTAATGATCCCTGTTAGGAAACTGAAGCCAAATATAAGATAAATGAACAATCAAATAGTAAAACAGTTGCAGAACGGCAAAAACGTGACAAGCAACAAGGGATGATGAATCTAAAAACAATGAAGTGCAATCGTTTGACTGAGCTACATTTATTTGAAGCTGAAATTGTGATTTTAAATAGATTGGCTTCATTTTGTTTTGTGCACATCTGCCCTCCTGAAGCCGACTTAGCGTGTGTGCAGGCATGGCTGTTCTGCACTGTGCTGAGCCAAGCTACTACAGAATGCCTCATTTCCCTTTATGAGAATGAGGGAAGTCCCCTCCGCTGATTATCTTTAACGTAGCCGGTTGTAATCATAGACCAATGGAAAGTAGAAGGTCAGCGTGGGTGCAGAGCCTGATAGTGTGTCACTAAATAAAAAATGGGAGATTTCATTACTTTGTTCAGAGCAAGGAAGGTCAAAGAAAGCAAATAAAATATGATTTTTTTAAATGTAAATGTGGTTTGTTTCATAACAAATTTTATCTCGCGTAGTTAAAGTTCCTTATTTAGAAATCAACCTATGAAGGAAAAGCATTCATGAAACGTAGGACACACCTTCATGGAGAAGTTCTAAAGGTGTTATTGTTGCACGTATGAGTGAGCTGTCAGGATATTTCCTCCTCCTAACCCAATCCCTGTTTCACGCCCCCTTCCTCCCTCTCTCCGACACCTTCCCTGAGCGTAATACACACCAGCAAGCAATCGATACACACTCAGCCGAGACCCAGGAGGAATTGTGGCAGTGTAGGCACCACGCATTACAAGGTGGCCAAGGCCAATAAGCTGTGGAAGGCAGAAGGAGAAAGACAAAATTGAAGCTTTAGCTAAATAACAGCTTCTCCACACAGACTTCTCTCTCTCTCTCTTTTTTCCTCCTTTACCACGCGTTACGTCTTTATTCCTCACAAGCGGAGGCATTTATTCAAATTTAGATATATACTGACATTTTGATCAAAGTGACATTAATTTGGGGGCAATCTGTTCCTTTCTTCAAAATACTCTCTCACCACCCACATTATTATGCTTATTATTGTAACAAATTTGATGAAATGCACAGAGCACTAGAGCAAGAGATTTGCAACTGCGTTTCCATGGCAACATATCGCACTGCCACCGCTGCATCATACACAGAAATGACAGACAGAAGCTATTAGGCACACTGAGACGCAGGAAATGCAGCCTGTTTGCATACGAGTGCGTGCCAGCGTGCCTCCTCGTGAGTGTGCACGTCTTAACTTCTCGTCTTTTATTTTTCCTATTGAGCCACAAAACCTCAGACGGAATATAACAAGGGAATAGCTCCAAAGCATTTATGTGCAGAACATGTAATTAATTTTGATGGGATTTAATGTGAACAAATGTTGCAGTAAATCACAGTTTATTTGATAAATTGATTTTTCTTTCTTTATGTTATTCCTGTCGTACAATCCCCCCAACAAAACTGCTCGACTCACTAACAAGGGGAGAAATGAAATAAGACAAGTCATGCTAGAAAAATCCCAGAATGCCTTGCAGTTTCACAGCTGCTACAGTGAGTGAAAATGAAATACCTACAAGTGGGACAAGTCTGACACACGGTTTCATTCAAGGTATCGTCAAGTTCATTCATTTCCCGTTTGGTTGCAGTGTGGTCCAGTCAGCTGAAATCAAGACCTTCCTGTTATTTTTTTGTTTGTTTGTTTTTGTGACCAAACTGTGACAGCATAGAACAATACCTTCGCCTTTTTAGTCTATTTATTTATTTATTTATTTATTTATTTATTTATTTATTTATTTATTTATTTATTTATTGCAAAAAAGAAATGACCAAAAACACATTAAACCAGGGG
>NW_013952490.1:1174849-1175942 GCF_001266775.1 Austrofundulus limnaeus
GATGGCACCACTCTTGCCTCCTGTACCTGTGCCCACCCGACAAGGTTTGCATATAGACACTTAGGGTTTTGGGTTAGAGTAGTGGTGGAGGRGAAACTGGCACCACACCGGCCTCTGCCTCTTCTTCTTTCCTTTTTTTTAATTGCTCTATAGAACAACACGCACCAACAGGACATCTGAGGGTGGGGGTGTGGGTGTCAGGGTCTTTTTTTCCCATCCCGTTCCCCGACTGCCATTTGGGGAGGGGGTCCTGAAGAAGGGCAGACCGCCGGGTGCGGTCCTGGGCTGTGGGTGGGCTCGGGGCTTGGACTGTCGCCAGGGGCGGGGCTGGCTCTCCATCCTCCCTGGTGCTGCTTGGTCTCCTGAGGTGTGGCTCTTGGTTCCAGTGGGTGGCCCGCTGGCCGGGGTGGCTGCTGGGTTCCGGGGGGTGGACGGCTGGAGGGGGTGTACTTGGTCGCTGGTGGTGTGGTGGGGTTGTCATGGGTGTGGCTTCTCTACAGCAGGGGTCTGGCCGGGCGTCCTGGTGCGGCCCGGGCCGGGCCTTGGCTATCTGCTCCTCTCCACCTCAGAATGATTGGGTCTACCCCCTGGGTTCGGGTGTGTGCGGCCTCCATTAGGGGGTGGGTACATGTCCTGGACCTGGGGGGTATAGAGTGTGTATCGGGGGTATGACTGGAATGTGGCGTCCTTGTATGTCTTTGATTGAGTGGGGGTGAGGATGAGGGTGGGATGGTGCGATTGTGTATGTTTGGGTATTTGTCAGGCTGCGGTCTGGACTGCCCCTACTGCTGGTTTATCTGGAGGCCCGCTGCTGCTCGGCCCCCCGGTGGGGGTGTGCGGCTGGCTGCCGGCGTGCTGGAGGTTCCCGGGGTCTGGGGCTGGGCGCTGGGGTATGTGCCGGCCTGGCCTGGTGACTGCCTGTTGGGGTTCGGGGCCTCTGGGCCTGTCGGGCTTTGGCCTGGAGGGGGTGCGCCCTGGGGGCCCGGACCTCTGCGTCCTTTCCTGGATCTGCTTTGGTATGGCGGGTGCCGGTGGGGCCCATGAGTTTGTCGCTGCTGGCCCCGGGGGCTGTGCTAGTGGTCACTGGGGGGAC
>NW_013952490.1:1175952-1178587 GCF_001266775.1 Austrofundulus limnaeus
ATAAACATGGAATATATAAGCATAAAATTTAGTTTTGTTTTTCTTTTAATGGCAGGCATTTATAATCTGTACACAGCTGAGGAAGTTAAAGACAGAATAAAATAAAAAAACAGCTATTGATGAGGAGATTTTCACAGAACCAAAACATATTTCTGCAGGTGATTACATTTCATTGTTGTTGTGAAGTAAACAAACGTGTTTTTTTTAAAACTGTGACAAAGTGCGGCAATGTTTTATTCAGACAATTTAGCAGCTGTTCTCTGGTCATAAATTTAGAATGAACATGCTGTATAGTGCATTAGTTTGTGTATGTTTTTTTTCTGATTGGTTAAAAGCACTTCACCATTTAAGCTCCCTGCTGGTTGAAAGATCCCCCGAAGTTACTGAAAGGAAACGGCCTCCAGCATCGTCTGTCCCTCTGATTACAATCAGTGGCATCCAGATAACGGCATTTGGGGAGAATTAGATGCAAAACACCTGTCATTTTCCCTGAGGAATTCACAGAAAGGGGAAAAAACAAGAACAAAAAAAAGGTAAGAAGTTTCATCACTTTTATTTTACATATCTTGAATTCTAACTTGGATTTTACTCAGATTTGTTTAGCGTGAAAGACAATCCTGAGCAGGTGTATGTTTAAGTAGACATTTATTTAGATCATTTCTTGACTCACACATAGCCAAACTTCATATCGATGCACTGAAGAAAGCAGTACAGCTCACACAAGCTGTGTGAGATGAGACTACTGAATGAGGGTTCTAATATTTATAGCTGTTTGGTTTCTCTCGGTTTGTAGAAATAGAGTTTTATTCTGACAGGTCTGACAAGTTAACAGCTAGCTGGAGTGGGACCAAAAACACATAGATTGATATCTTACCAACAGCTTTAACTTCAAAATTACTATTCCAGTTCATAAAGCGATATTTCATAAATCTTGACTTCTTGCAGGCTTTTACATAGATCTGTTTGCACTATAACTATTTACATATTCATAGTGCAAATAGGGGCATCAACAGCTATCTGTAGCACTTCCAGCGCAGTCTGGATGTATACAGCTGGAGTGTCATGAAGGCACTGCTAAAATAATCCTGTCATGTGAAAGTATAGGACAATTATGCCTGATTCACACAGCGCCTTAATTGTTCACATTTTTTGACCTGGTTTTTCCCTTCAGTCAGTCTGAAGGATGCTCTGGCTCTAAGAATAATCTTCCTGCCATGCGTTGGTGTGTCGGCTCAGAAGGACGTCTGGAGCGGTCCGATCGCAAATCGGGGATATTCAACATGTAGGATTCCCTCAGCGTTTGTGGCATTCTCCAATGAAAAATTAGCTCACGTGAGCTAATCAGAAATTGAGGTGATGGAAACACTGAGAGGATATTCAAAATGCAGAAAACAAAACAACTGTCATGGTGTACCATAAAGTCCGGCCTACATAGACAATTTTTTTTTCTCTCTGCTAAAAATAGTCTATAAACTATCACCATTAATTTCTTCCTCTTCTGCCATGTTTATTTACTCTGAACTTACATTTGATCTCGAGAGGCTTTGCGAGATTTCCTGTCTGACATTTGTATGTTTGTGAATGAAATCTGCTTGTCTTTGTCATGTGGATGTGACCAAATCTGTTATATCTATGCTTTTAAATAACCATATAGCATAGCATAGAATAGAATAGAATAGAATAGAATAGAATAGAATAGAATAGAATAGAATAGAATAGAATAGAATAGAAACAGCCTTTATTGTCCCTCGCGGGGAAATTCCTGTGTAGTAGCAGCAGCACATACATGAATCAAAATGTAGGGTTTCTCTGGTTTTGAAAATCAACCATCCATCCATTTTCTGTACACGCTTCTTCCTTTTCAGGGTTGCTTGGGTCACCGGTGCCCATATCCAGCAGTCACAGTGCGAGGGGCGGGGTACACCCTGGACAGGTCGCAAGTCCATCACAGGGCCACACATAGAGACAAACGAGACAAACAACCATTCACTCTCTCACTCACATMKRGRSAMWWTWKAGTTATCARTTAACCTAACAGTCATGTTTTTGGTCTGTGGGAGGAAGCCGGAGTACCCGGGGAGAACCCACACATGCACGGAGAGAACATGCAAACTCTACCCAGAAAGGTCCCCGGACCGGGATTTGAACCGGTCACCTTCTTGCTGAGAGGCATCAGCTCTACCAACTGAGCCACCTTGCCACCTGAAAATCAACCAACAATTTTAAAATCTTACTGTGCGAACCAGGTATTATTTGTCATTGTCCTGTAATCCTGAGGCTACAGGTTCGATGTGTCAGGAAGGGATGATTCCTGTGGAAGGGAACAGCTGAAAGAAATACAGTAATGTGAAAGTGGTTCAAATTAAAAAAAATTTCAATAAAACAACTACATTTTAAATTGGAGTTATTTTAGGATGGCAATAATCTACTTAATGGCCCATATCAGACTAGCTTTTATTTAATCAGTCCAGTCAAAACAAATCTGTATTAATTCACACTTTTCTTCAGAAAGCTAAAACAGATAAAACAATAATTGTTCACAATGGGCCTCATGCAAGAACCGTTCGTACGCACAGATTTGTTCTTAAGTTGTGCGTACGAGTGATTTAGGAGAATTTGTGGCATTCACCAATGT
>NW_013952490.1:1181347-1182736 GCF_001266775.1 Austrofundulus limnaeus
TTTCATTAGTTTGAAGATATTTTGATTTGAAAATAAATTACACTCCATAATTATGTTGACAGTAGGTTATTTTGTTTGAACTGGAATCAGATTTAAACGACATAAATTGATTAGATTAAGTTAAATTGTCTTTTAATGCTGTTGTATAACACTACAATATTAATATGAAGATCTCAAACTAAAAAACAACTTAAATTATGCATTTATTGAAGTTTGGAGACGTTTTAAAAAGCGTCTTTTCAGAACCGCATCTGACACTTCGGCTACAGGGAGGGGGGAGACGGCCAGGTTGTGGGGTAGCGGTACGCAACCACCCTTCTTCTCAATAAATGTAAACACAGTAACAGTTGTTTACGCTTAAATTAAAAATATTTGACCAAAGAAAAACCAGAGCAGGACTAGAGAGAGATGAATGTGATTTAGATTTTTATTTCTGTGACTGTAACGACCCACAGGAGACACGACATTAACAGCACATTTCATTCATTTAAGCAGCTCCTTTAATTCCACATGACGCTGCTAAAGAGAACAGATTTTCTTTTCTCGATCTCTGAGAGCAGGACTACAATCTCTGAACTCGTAAACCTTCTTTTTTACTTTGTGATGTCATTTATGAATGCACACTTCCTGGTATGTGGGGCAGGAAACATGGCCTTATATGGTGTTTTTGGGGTGGTAATTATGTAAATAACCTCTCCTCGTGCACGAGCAGCTGGATACGAACAGGTGGAATTTACGCAGCTCATTTACACACTTTTCCTGAAGATAGAAGAGTTTGTTGAATCTGACGTGACATGTTCATTCGAACCCTTCGTATGAACAAAAGTAGGAGAAATCTAGGATAAGAATACGAACATGTTCTTGCATGAGGCCCAATCTTTCCACATAAACCCTACCCAAATAATCCAAACTACCCCTTAAACAAACCACCTTGATGTCAACTTTTCTTTGAATGTTCAACTTCAACAAACGTTTTAGTCTTGTGAGCGACCACAGGGATGTTGCTTAGTGTCATGAGGACCCACACTCACCTCACGTGCACATTTACACACCGAGTGATGTTTGTGGAAGAGGACACAAAAGAAAGTCCTGCTTTTATTCCCTTTCACATGTCTATTGGATTTCTATGAATCTCTTCTCCCTTTTCTTCTACGCTCTTATCTCCCAGTCTGCTGCTGTGTCTCCTGTCTGAGTGAACCAACGCTCGCCTCCACTAGTTTTCTTTTTTTTTTTGTTTGTCACCACCTCCCTCAGCCACCTCAGCTCACCTTCATCTCCTCCTGTCTCCTCATCCATCCTCTCCCCTTCTTCACTCATAGACTGACTCTTTCCAATTACATGAGAAGTTTCTTCAATCACACAGTAACAGATTACCTGACAAATTATATA
>NW_013952490.1:1182934-1184123 GCF_001266775.1 Austrofundulus limnaeus
TATATATATATCAGTTTACAGTCATGAACAGAAGTAGTATGATGACAAAAATGAGATTTTCATTAGAGATATAAAAAACAGACTGCAGAGTCCCTCACTAACATCAATATTGGCCTGATGTGAGTACGTGACCACACAAGTATGAGTATGTGTGTGTGAGCTGGTACTCCCTACTATGTGGGGATGAAGCACCCATACTTGTGGGGAGCAACTAATACTAAGTCTAGTCCCCATGGGAGAAATGCTGTTAGTGGGTCAGAAGTTAGATTTAGGACTAAGGTGTAAATTGAGTTTAAGCTAGGTTTAGGACTTAATGCACATCAATGCAATGTCCCCATAAAGATAGCTGTACTAGACTTAGTGTGTGTATATAGTGTGTGTATATGTGTGTGCATGTGTGTGTTCACCTGCATATGTGTTTACAATAGACAGTGAGTCCGCTACAGTCTTCAGTAGGTTACCGTAAAAGCCAAAAATTAAATCACACCCTCAGGAGTAGTTCTACCAAAAAGAAAAAAAAAATCCCAGCCAGGAGAAAGTTGTAAAATGTTATGTGTTCTCTGGGAGCACTTTAAATGGAAGAACGTTGACATGATACGATGTCTGAGCTTCACTGGCCGTCAGCAGGAGATGTGCCCAACGGGAAGCAAGACCCACTAACGTTCATACCTGAGGGGTGTAAGAAACCAAGACTGTAGAATTTGGCTATATTTGTTAGGTTTGGTATTTCAGTCTGCACAGTGACTCAGTGGTCAATATTATTATGTAATAAACAAGTTTTAGGGTTTAAGGCTGCTGTTTTTTGTGGATTTTTTTGTGTGGTTCAGCTGTGTTTTCCCTGATGTTCTTTGGGGCACTCAAGTATTTTTCTCCACACAATCCAAAAAACATGCCTATCCTTCAAACACAAAAAGTCAAAGAAACCATCTTTATATTTAAAGGGATCCATGACTAATTGTAACATTAGACTTTATTTGATAAACATATATTTTAAATGTAAAATAAAGACTGTAAAAATACTGCAGGCTGTTTAGTTTTTATCATTTTTAAACTAAAAGTTTAAAAACATATTACACAGAAGGGGCCATTTTATTTACATGCAAAGTATTCTGGGTAAATGATGACGTGGATAGGTCCTCGGTGCGAGGCTGCTAGCGAGCTATATCCACCCTGAAGGTTAATCTTGGAC
>NW_013952490.1:1184273-1189041 GCF_001266775.1 Austrofundulus limnaeus
CTCACATCATGGATCAGTCAGCAGCAGCATCTGATTAATATGCGATCCATGATGTGAGGGTCCGGTGGTGCCTGTGTATGGCAGCCTCGCTTCTGTCAGTGTGCCCCAGGGCAGCTGTGGCTACAATTGTAGTTTGCCATCATCAGTGTGTGAATGTGTGTGTGCATGSRTGAATGTCTGCAGTGTAAAGCGCTTTGAGTGTCCCTGATGGATAGAAAGGCGCTATATAAGTACAGTCCATTTACCATTTACCATTTATATGTATTAGCTCAGTGCTACACATTCTCCTCTCTTCACTGAGGTCCTACATCCACATGACAGAGAGGGGAACGCAAAATGACTCAGCTGCAACTGAAAATATGGATGGAGGACCTCAGTTTAGCTTGTTTGTCGCGCTAGCGCCGAGCTAATACATATAAGGCAATATAGAGTTTGTGCTAGCGCAAAGGCTAACAGGCTAAGTTGAGGTTCTTCTTCCATGAAGCAGCTCTGGTGTCCTCCATCCATACTTTCAGTTACAGGCTGAGTCATTTCTACCTTCTCCTCTCTGTCAACGCTCTCTGGTTTCATTTAAAAAAGTCAATCATCAGATATTGTCCAAGATTAACCTTCAGGGTGGATATAACTCGCTCACACCGAGGAACTATCCACGTCATCATTTACCCAGAATGCTTTGTGTGTAGATAAAATGTCTCTGTCAGTGTCAAAATATATTGTAAAAATTATAAAAACTCAACATCCTACATTATTTTTACAGTCTTTATTTTACTGTTAAAATAAATTACCAAATAAAGTCTAATGTTTCAACTAACCAGGGATCCCTTTACGAAACTTGCCACAATACACATGATTTGACCCATTTTGTCACATAACTGGCTTTCTTTTGAATTTGGCTGAAGCCAAAGTGAAACAGGAAGTGACATCAAAGATTGTAAAGAAAAGTCTTTGTTTATTGAAACAATATTATTTGAAGTCTGACTCTTCTTCATCTCTCTGAGATAGAGATTGAAAATAATCTAAAAAACATCAGATTCTTCTCTACAGTCTGTGTTAGCCTTTGTGGCAATGCTATGTTCACATGCAGACATTCCCCTTTGACATCACTTCCTGCAACTTCACGTACAAATATCTCAACAACTGTTTAAATCAGCTGCACAAACTCTGTTTTGCAATACATTGTCAATGTTATCTTTCCAAAAATGCTTTCATATTTATTACAAAAAAATTGGTCTCACCGGCACTTTAAAGAGAAAAATCCCATGATACAGGAAAAGAGAAAAAATACAAAACAGAAAAAATGAATAAAAACAAAATAAAGTGCATTTTTGCATTTTGCCAACACAGTTATGGCGTCTTTGTAAAGTTCCGTCTCCGACAAGAACTTATATTACATCTGGTTGATCAGAATCAGTAATAGGAAGGAGTTTTGGGGAGGGCAGTTTCTGAAAGGATGTTTTTAGACATTGCAGCACGTCACTGTAAAGCTTTACAGTTAATGTGAGCTGCTCCTTTGAGGGCACAAGCATGGATCGCCAAATGGACGTCTGAGTGACAGCTCATCAGAATAACAGGCCGTGATGTGGGGGACGCATAACCTGCTGCACTAAAACATTCCAAATGCACAGAGCTGCTGATGCTGAGTAAACAGAAAATTTAAACGCTGGTTATTTAACGAGCCTCCACCTCTCCATCGTCGAAACAGCCCCCCCTCGTCCCCTCCCACCCCTTGCCCTCGTCCTGCACCCCTGCCCCAGCATCCTTGCCTCTTTACACATTAAGTATGCATTGATTCAGCCTTCCCCTGTGTTATAAATACAGCATCGATCCAGCCCTGCGATCAATAGACTCATTCACATGCATAGAGCCACTTTGATAACTCTCCTACTCGCAATAACATCCTTCTCTCTCTCTTTCTTTCTCTTTTCTATCCACTTCAATGGCTTCACATACCCCTCTACATCAATCACTATTTTCTTTCTATAAATATATAAGTACAGACTATTATAATCTGCTGTAAAAGTCTTTAAATGCAAGACATCATACTTCGATCTATAACTCATCTAAATCTGTGGAGCCATAAGTGTGTGCATGATGTCTTACATTATTACTAATGGAGTGAGTAACTGTGTGTGTGATTGTTAAACTGCTTCTTATAGCCCAGATCAGCCTTCATTGGGTCAGAGACAGTGGCACACAAATGTTTAGGCAATTCTAACATGAATGTTTCTGCTTCTGTGAACAGCCAGCTGAGATACGACGGTCTACTTTATAAAAGTTCAAAATAAAAAATGAAAAAATACAATTTTGCTATTTTTTTATTATTTCAAAGTAAAATAAAACAGAACATCGTTATATTATTATATATGTTTATTTGCACAAAACATATATTACTGTGGTTAGAATAATTGAAGTTTTGTTTGTTTTAATAAACTGGAAAGCTGAGGAATTCTTATCAAAGTTTCATCACGAGCTGCTCCTCTATGGATTCTTTGGAATGTTACTTTTCTGCTGTAGAAGTTAATCACGTTTTTCCCCTTCACCTCCGTTCAGTTTTTCTGTTTTGTAGATAATTTGATGTTTGCTTTCAGCATTTTTCTGGTGTTGCTCAATGTTCCCCTTTGGCACTTACCACACCAGAGCAGCTCCCAACTGGAAGCTAAATCACCAGCTTCCTTCGCTTATATGTAGAAGTGTCAGTGTGTGAGTTGGGTTCTGTTTTTGTGTGTGTTTGTAGTTGCAAATAATAAAAATCAGCAGCACAGATGTGTATAAATGATAACAACTTGTATAGTAAACTATCATAGTTTTAAAAAAAACATTTTAAAACTTCACACAAAGATTGGTGTGTTTTGGTTAGTTTTCTAACTTTGAAACAGCTTAAGTCTAGATTACAGCAGTAATGTCACTTAAATGCTGATGAAAATGTAGGATTTACCTTTACGCCTTGTGTTTCTGTTTACTTGATTGTGCACAGTAAATAAAATTGCGCGCGCCACTCTAAAGTCTGGTTTCAATCAGCATCTATTCATTTACAGGCAGAACCAGTGAATGATATGCACACTATCAAAAGGGAAAAAAATCCCTTGCTAGGAGTAAAAAATTAAAATGTTTATTCAGTAACTGATGGGTGAAAAGTAGAACTGATTTCCCAATTTTACATCAGAACTGTAATTATTTATTTTGGTGGAGTTTTTTTCTGTGTTTAGTAATAAAATTCAGAAACAGGAACTGAAAACAACAACAAAAACACTTTAAAATTGTTTATAATAATTATTATATTAATTAATATTAAAATAATAATAATATAAATTAATAATTATAATTGTTAATAAAAATTACGCTGCATGTACTTAATATAAAACAACATCCATTATTGTTCCTGTTTGTGAATAAATGAAAGAACTTTTAACATGTTTTTTTCTGAGGCCAGAATGCTGATTTTTCATTTTTATCTACTATCATTCAGAAACATTCCCACATCCTGCTCCTCCTCTCTTTCCTCTGGAAAAGGCTAGGGCTGAGTGAGGTTGTTGATGATCTTTACAGGGCCTGTCCCTGTTGTGCACTTAAGTAGCTCTTCATTGCTTTTATGGTGACTCACTAAAACCTGTCTTGTAAAAAGCAGTCTCTGGAAGGTAACAACGAAGTGGAAGACATTCATAAAAACAGAGAGAAGTGTGTTTCCCTGCGCGTATCTCCACCAGGCCTGAATTCACGTAGTTCTGTCCCTAAATTTGCTAGTTAAGAAAAAAAAAGGAATTTTTAGGGGTGTAATATTTAAAATGCAATGAGCAACAATTTCTGACAGTTTTATTTTTTTAACTTCAAAATGCATATCCCTTTTCAATCTCATTATATTTTAACAAAGTAAACGCTGGCAGAAAATATCAAAACCAATTTGTAAATGTGTAAGTTTTTTCTATCTCTCTCTCTCTCTCAGAGCTAACATTTAGAATAAACGGGAAGAGTCCATATAAAATGAGCCTCTATGGAACATTGAAAATGACTCCTCTTAATGTCAGAACCTCACTTTACATTAGCCCAAGTGTAGAACAAGCAGACAGATAATGTCACTTTGTTACTGCGCTGTGCTGCTGCTCCTTCCTGACGGGGAGAGGTTTGCCTGGCAACGTCTCTCATCTTAAAGATCAGCCTTAATTGTGCCACCGTTGAGGAAGACCCTGTCATCCTCAGCAGAACTGTAATTGGCTTCAACCTAACTTAACCCCTCTGGAGCTTTATTGTAGAAATGGCAGTGGGGGGAAAAATTACATTATGAATAGATCTTTTGTGAAGCAACATAATTTTAGAAATTGCTGTAAACCTCTATCAATTATTTGAACAATGCTGCAACACAGCGGATTGATGGAAGCAGGTTAGGAGTGTGTAATACGCTGTTGAAGGAATAAAAGAAATTGAGGATTTGAGTTGCTTTGAGTGGCGCGTCTCAGGAAGACATTCTGTCAGGATATTTTACGTGCTCACCAAAAGAGAAAGAACATCTACCTCCATCATTACTCTCCATCAGTATGCTCAAATTCTGAGATTATTACAGCTCAGGTGAAAGAGTGTTCTCCTTTATTCTTCAAAGACATGCAAATGTCTCTCTCAGTGTCTTTTACCTTCATTCCAGTAAACCAGGCTTATTAAACGCATTAGGGAGAATCAAAGTTGAGGTGTGCTTTGAGTGAATTCAAAGAGGATGATGATAGGAGCTGTAAAGAGAAACGCACACACACACACACACACACACACACACACACACACA
>NW_013952490.1:1189128-1193353 GCF_001266775.1 Austrofundulus limnaeus
TATATATATATACCTGTATATAGAGGAATCCCTCTCAGACCAGAGGCATACATTTTTCTAATACATTTGACGTTTTATTTGTTCTTGTTTACTGACTCACATACATACTGTATATGTTAGAGTAGGATTACACTGGAGAACACAAAGGAATCAGAAACCACAGATTCTTTTTTTCTGTGTAATCAAATACTCTGGTTTACTCAGGTCCACTTGTTTCTGGATGTTCTGACAGACACATAATAAATTAGTCACAAATGTAACTAAAGCTTTGACCTAGAGCAAAAAGAAGAACCAGGAAGTGACTTGAGTTTAGGGATATATATTTTTTAAATTCCTTCAAAGCATTCAGTGCATTCTGTTATATTTGCACTGCTCTTCTTAGGTTTGGCAACAAAACTATTACTTAGTTTTATGATTTTGATAAAGAATAAACCAAACCATCATTTTAGATGGAAACAACACAGAAATACATGTTTGCTACCACGTTTAGAAATATTGAGATGTCCTTATGTCTCCATTTAGACCGTTCTATGCTGCATGAACTTTTGCGGACTTGTTTTATGTTTTGGAAGTTCCCACATCCCCAGCAACAATGGCAATGATCTTTTTTTTCTATTTTTACAATTCACTTCTTAGCAAAAAATGATAAATAAATAAATAAATAAATAAATAAATATTATTGTGCCACCATTTTATGTTTGATTTTTTTCAAACTATTTGAGATTTTGTTGCTGCTGACATCCTCTGCTCTCACTCCTTCATTCATGTGTCTTTTATATCTATGGTAGACGTAGGTTTTGTTTCCGTAGATGCGTGATATGTATGTGAGGGTAGCTGTCATGTGTAAATAAACATGCAATTAAAAACAAGTATATCTTTGTCCTTAATGCGCCTGCACCCATTCCTTTATAATACCTCATTTAGCACCAATTAGATTTCAGGTTCCTTTTCTGCTGCTAATGCCAGGACTTGCAGGGGCTGCGCTAAATTAAGCACTAGATCTTCATTGCAGGCTGCAAACCAATTGATTTCGGCTCTTAATCAATCTCTTTCATTAGTTATACATTCCTCTCTTTTTTCTCTCTCTCCTTCTCGCCTCCCTCGCTCCGCCTCGTCTCTGGAGCCAGCAGAAGGAGAGTGACCTATTCCGGCATGTGACACAGAGGAGAGTGATTTGAATGATAACCAAATAGCTAGCACAGCCTTGCTGGTGTTTAAAGATCATATGTAAATCAAATGTCTTGAGGGGGGGTGGAGGGAGGAGGTGGAGAAATTGCTTGGTGGGGTTCTGTCAGAAAACAATTTAGTGATCGTTAAAAGGGATGCCTCGCCGTCGCGCAAACCTCCGCAAATTAAATCAATGCAGCCACTGGTCTCTGCCCCTGTTGGCTTCTATCAAGGCCCCCTCTCCGTGTCCCCTTCTCCCGCTCATTTTTCTTTTTGCACACACCCAGACTGCAAGACAGAGAGTGCAAGTCTGAACCCTAAAGATTCTGTGGATAAGGAAGATAAGGACGTTTTTATTACTCTGAACCTTCACACCTTTTGGAGTTACGACTGACAAAAAAAAAAAAAAAAGAAAAGAAAAAAAACTGGAAGTGCTACACCAAAACATAGATAACACAAAGGGACACAGCGTGGCACATGCACGATGACAGGCGTGATAATGCAACATGAGATGTTGGCTGATTGTAAAAAATAATAATAATAAGACCCCACCCAAGACAATTTTTTCCAGTCCCGCTAATGAGACGAGTTAGAGAGAGAGCATTTCTACAAAAGACATCAGAGCTGTAGTTGAAAAAAAGCTAAAATCCTGACTCTCAACCTTCCCCATCCACCCAAGAGAACCAGTCATGCTTGACTCGTATCCCTAAAGCCTGTACGGATGTGTCAATCACGATCCCAGGGGAGGGGGCTGCATATTTCTGAAGACTAATAAAATAAAAACGTGAAAAAAAAATGTACATTTGGTAAATGGTAGCGACATCACTCGTTGCAACATGTTTGCAGAGCTGTGTTGCTGATGCAGCCTCCTGATGTGGTTTTGAGTTAAAAGTCAGGATGTTTTTTATTATTTATTTATTTATTTATGTATTTATTTTCAGCCTTTACCATGTAAGGATATACAGACAGGGATGGCATTTAAATGCGGTGCCCACATGTACATTTCATTGTGCTGACTGTCGGGGCTTGCCATCATGTACAATGTCACAAATAACATACAGTGAGAAAAGAGGGGGGAAAAACATGCTATATGTTGTTTTGGAAGCTTATGATTGCATGCGCGCACACACACACACACACACACACACACACACACACACTTTCATAACAATGCAGATATTTTGCTGCAAACACTCATTGTGTCTGCTTCTTGTCAAATGGCACCTGATATCCGCCAGCGTCTGGGAATCAAATTAAGTGAGCAACTGCTGCCGAGGCATCCTTCTCTTTTTTCCCCCTCATCCTCCATCCCTGGGCATAATTAATTTTATCATCAGCGTCATTATTATTGTTAAATTGTTTTTCATATTCCTTTTTCTTTTTTTTTTTTGCCCCCCCCACCCCCCACCCTTTGCTTGTTTGGAATGCCAAAGTGTATGCTAATGTGTTTTGGAGATTGCCAGAGCACACAGAGATGGAGAGAGGTTGGGAGGAATGAGAATGAGAGAGGGTCTGAGATGAGGAGAGACGGAAAAGAAGGAAGGAGCACGGTGGGAAGAGGAGGAGGGCGAGAGCAATGAGGTTGGGAGGCAGGTGAGGTGGTGGTGGTTGGGGTGTGTGGAGTGGAGTGTGGGGGTGGGGTGGGGGGGGCGCATTACGTATTCCGCTGGCGTGTTTGGAACCCAATTAATCAAGCAGAGGAGAGGAGAGATGCAGAAAGGATGAGATCGCCCTTCACGTTGATGAGGCCTGGCCGGGGCAAACGCTCAACCACCTGAGCTCCTAACAGCCATGCCGACGCACAGGAATTATGGCAATACCTCCACTCTTTTCTCTCCCAAACACACACTACTGGCTCTCTCTCCCTGCCTCCTCTTCCTCATCCCTCTCTTTGTGCTAATGTAACACTGAGTCTCCCCTCTGCTACTTTTTCTGCTATTTATATAGTTTTGCCCCTGGTACAAACCTTCAAACGTTATTCTCTAATTTCTGCTCAGTAAAATAAAACATTGTCGAAACCACCCTATAAAAAGGCAAAAAAAAACAGGAAACATTTTACATTACAAAAAAACATCATTAATTTAAGGGTTAAAGGCTAATTATCATAAAGAGCTACCTTTAGCACCACCTTCTTTGCATGTGCTGCTCTAGCTCTTCTGGTTTGGGGTCAAGCTTGTGGCAGCAAGCCACCACCAGCAATCGTTGGGAAATTGACCGTCTCGTGGAGAAAAAGAGACCAAGAGTAAAACTCCAGTCCCTCGTTGACTTAATTTGATTCCCCTCCCCAGAATGTGAGCCAATAGATCCTCTATCTACATAGTGCTCTGTGCAGGGTCTATAAATATTGACCCTTCATTTCCTGTGTGTGGCATTAATGAAGCATTTAGTATACCCACAGCATTATGGTGGACCTATGTAAAGCTACCTCTCCCTTTGTCAATGCCATATCTCTCACATACACAAACAGAACACAATAGATGGGAGAACACAGATACCAAGAAAAGACCCCAAAGTGTGGGTTATGTTACTTTAAATGTCTTTTCAGAGGCAAAGAACTTCAATAATACAGACTATTAATTATGATGTAAACTAGACATACATGGTATACCCAACTACCTGTCGCTGCATTTGCTTCTTCTAAAATGTGTCTTTCAGTGTTAACAGTTGTGCAACAACTTACAAAAACAACATATTTTTCCTTCATTTTCACACATTTTTCAAAGCCCCAATAATAACTTCTTCCTCTTTTAATTTTAACCAAACCTTTATTAAATGTTCTAAAGCAAATTAGAATTTGTAACACAGTTGTCATCTTTTTTAATTTTAATGATTTTACAGAGATCATTTCTTTCAGTTACTTGCAGCTGCATGTTATTCTGACAGGTCATGTTTTAATAAAGGACAAAAAATAATAAGAATTTTTCAACAAACTGCAGGTAAAGCAGCTAATTTAGACACATATTTGATTAATGAAGAACTCGTACAGAGAACCTACTGTGTGTGTGTGTGTGTGTGTGTGTGTGTGTGTGTGTGTGTGTGTGTGTGTGTGTGTGTGTGT
>NW_013952490.1:1193372-1199092 GCF_001266775.1 Austrofundulus limnaeus
GTGTGTGTGTGTGTGTGTGTGTGTGTGTGTGTGTGTGTTGCAGATGATGCATTTAAGCACAGTTTTACCCACAGGAGAGAAACAGCTGGGCTGAGTTTGACTAAACGTTTTGAAATAAATATACATATTTTATTGGATATGTTAGTGCAATAAAAACAGGCCAATAGTTTTATGTTGCTCTAATAAGAAGTTGTAAAAAAGGGAACTTCATCAGAGGAACAGTTAACAAAATTTGACCTCCTAGAAGTTTGTGCTGACCAAATGTGGAAGCATTTCCTTCACTGAGTCTGAGCTGCATGTTTTTTTTTTCTATTTTATCACCATCTGAGTGTGAAGGACAGTTTCCCCAATATGTCCTCTTGGAGTTTCTCTCTCTATCACATCATTTCCCTCATCTCTGCAGCTGCACCCCTTGTCTATCAACCCCCCACTTCTCACCTGTCACCCCCTCACCTCACTACTAAACACCCTCCATCTTTTTTTTTTTTTTGGGGGGGGGGGGGGGGTGCTGTGGAGGGAAAAAAAATGAAATAATTTTGTTGTGGGGTCCCCGGGCGGTTTTGTAATTTCATGCCTGTGTATGATAATTTTATGCTGTCCTGCGTCGCGTAACTCAGGGCTGCCAAATGCTGACAG
Source organism: Austrofundulus limnaeus (assembly GCF_001266775.1). Classification (NCBI taxonomy): domain Eukaryota; kingdom Metazoa; phylum Chordata; class Actinopteri; order Cyprinodontiformes; family Rivulidae; genus Austrofundulus; species Austrofundulus limnaeus. The sequence goes on from NW_013952490.1 coordinate 1,194,009, forward strand.
GTGATAAATACGATCTTTTCCGCCCCGTGTGCAACAGACCTGAAAAAAAAAGGAGGGAGACAGACGTGGGGTGGGGGGAGTGGGGTCTGGGGTTTGAGAGCTGAAGGTTTGGTGCTGGGTGGGTGGGGGCAGAGAAGGGGGGACTACAGCCGAGGCCTTGCTGGTAACAGTTTGCGCAGTGGTGTCGCCTGTGTTGGAGCAATTTCACGGCTTGCCCACCCCACCTTACTTCACCAACACACTTTCACTCACTTACAACCTGATTCCCCACATCTCCCTTATCTCTGCTTTCACCCCCCTCACTCCTTCTCTATCCGCCATCATTCTCCCTCACCCTCTGCCTCCCCCACAACACCCCAGGAGAGATGGAGCAGACAGGAACCTTCAGGTAGCCTTGAACGGCAGGTAAAGTGATCATGGCTTCTGCATTTTTTTTCTTCTCTCAGGAATAATGGGAAATAAATATAAGGGCAGTTTGTGGAGAGGCAGCTTTCTCCCACTGCAGGAGGACTTTTATGTGGCACAGGGGCAAAAAGAACAGTGATGGAGGGGTGGTGGTGGTGGTGGTGGTGGGTGAACAGGGAGGACAAGAGAGTGACCCAAGCGTGGAGGACTGATGACTTTCTGAGTGACGTAATTATTCGCCTCCGTGCATCGTGCCCGTTAGAATGATGATATCCAGAGGGGGGAAGAAAGAAGTGGAGTCTGTGCACACATGTCAAATGTACACGGAGTACAGAATGACCTTCACATTATACCTGCATGTCATGTGCAATATAGTTTATAGGTTATGGCACACACATCCTAAAGATAGTCATCCGAAGCACAGTTGACTTTTTTTTTCTTCTGGAGAAGGTCCCACTTGAAATTCACTTTCTGACATTAATATATTAATCTCACCCCATGTTTTTTTTTTTAGGTGCAGTGCATGAACCTGCTGGCGTTTATGCGTGGAGGTAATATGAAAATTGAATATGATCGTTGCTCACAGCATATCTGTTGATTCGGCGTCACGTCCAAGAAATCCACTCAATCACTCCGGAGATGTGGGAGAAGGGAGGGGTGTCTGCATCGCTGCGGTTCCAAGTCATTAAGCAGCCAGAAATTAATTGACTTCATGGTGCTTATATGACTAAACGTGGGTTTAACCCAGCCACAGCAGCCTCTATTAGTATTGTACTGTGTGCTTCCTGGAGCTGCGAGACTGCTGGCTTACAGCGTGATTCAAATTAGCAAAAACCAAGTCGCAACGTCCAATAAGGTATGATTAAAAGGTTGATTAGGGTTGACATTAAAGGTGGATGTTAAAGATGATAAAGTGTCTCAATAAAACCATGGGTAATGAGAAATGAATGCTTTGTAATGTAAAACGTTACCTCTCATTTGTAGCCTTCCTGCTTCAGGTACATAACCACATTATTTGGTTGCTAGTTCATATTTGTTTCAGAAATGGTAACTTCGGTTCGGGTGTAACAGAACATGTTTTCCCATGCAAAGATGTACAAAAAAAACTACACATGTATGGCCACACACCCACACACACAAATGAGACCCCCTACTCGAAGCTTTTGTTGACCTCCGTGTTCGATTTCTCTTTCAAGATTCAATCAGGCTGAAGTCTCCAGAGGCGCAGCGGAAAAGAGGAGGAGGAAGTGAGGGTGCGAGCGTCGAAGGCAACAGGAACCTACTGATGTGCTTCCTGTTGGAGCTGCGGTGAGGGGACGCTGGTGCTCAGTATGTTCCTGTCCTGCCAGAATCAAGACTGTTTACTGGAACGTGTGTGTGATGGTGTCTGTAAGGTTGTTTTTTTAGACCTGATTAATGTTTTTTTCATGTCACCGTAATCTTTGGCTGCACTAAGAATTTATGATTAAGTGACAAAAAGATGGGAAGTTGGAAAAGTAAACAAAAGTGTTGTTCATCAGCGAGATGAAGTTTTAGTTAATGTTACAGCAAGATTTATCCTTCAAACCAGTATTTCTGACTGCCATGAGAGAGTCTTTAAAAATGTTTCTGAACATCTGCAGGGGTTCTCAATGTCCTCACAGGAACTGACGAGTGTTGCAGTCTGGTCACTTTGAATTTTGAACATGTTGCAATTGTTTGTGTGACAAATTATCTCTCAAAATATATAGCAGTGATGTTAGGGGCGTCTCACACTTGTCTCAAACATTTTTCTATTTAGTTTCAAAATTTGAGACCACTAGAGCTGTATTTTGAGACCAGCTTGTGATAGAAAACATTCAAAGCCACAGCCCTGAATGCCCAGGTCTAATGGCAGAAACTACAGAAACTAATTGTAAAAAAATGACGCATATCTTCATTTCAAAAGTCGACTTCACTTGGGAACAACAGACTGTGCACAGCCTCAAAGTAGAGTTGTGAAAGGTGTGCACACAAAATAAGATTTTCCAAAAATGAACACACAGAAAGCAAACTTGCATTCTGGTTGTTTGATCCAAACCCGTCAGATTCCAGCAAGACCACAACTAAAAATCTTCTATTTTTCCACATTTTTGTTTTGCAGTTTTGAGTTGCAATCCATGGTCTCCAACTGTCGCAGCCTATCAAATACGGGCTTCAATGAAACATGGAGAATTTGTAGTTTTGTTCTTGATGAGCTCTCAGGCTTCCGCAGCGAACCTCTACACCTGCAGGGGTCAGAGTGCTGCCTCTCGGACCGCAGCTGTCTTAAAGATTCACAGTGTACTCACCAAACTGTGCTGTATTTGAAATAAAAGCTGAGACTGTAGGTAAAAAAAAGTAATTCAGATATTTATCAATTCATTCATTAAAAAATACATTTAAAACATTTAGAGCATGCGGGTTAATAACATAAAATACTGTCAGATTTAGAGATATTGTTCATTTGTTAAAACTATTAACCGACGAGAAAGGGCTCTCAATTTCTGCACTGCACAAAAAATCTGGATGACATGAACAGAGCATAAAACAAGTCAATAAAGTGATAAATCAAACATACGTTGTCTGCGAATCATATTCATTTATGCCTGTGACTTTGACCCAAACAGAATGTGGCTACAACAGGAGAGGGCTCGCTGGACAAATCATTAAAACCTTGTCCAGGAAAAAAAAAAATCCCAGAGCGCTTAATAAAAGCGTATGATTAAAATTCAAGCAAGGATGGTAGTTACTCCACACACAATGAGTGTCTGCTTAACATACAGCAGTAATGCAAGCCCCAGGTTTCTTTGTCCCAGGACTCAGTGCTTACAAATAGCAAGGTCTTTTTACATTTTTACCAGGTCTAAGAAAACCAGCTGCTCAGGCATTCATGAGCCCCATCAGAGCCAAGTTGTAGGTGGAGGGTAGTCTCACCTCTACAACAGAGTGTTTTTTTCTCTCCTTTTTTCCTGTTTTTTTAAGAGTTTAAACTGGAGTTTGCGGATAACAGTTGTGTAAAAAAGTGGATGGTCAGAAAAACCACTGAACTAGTAGATGGTAAATATTTTCAGCAGGTTGTTAGAGATTTGTGAGAGCTGTATGTGTGCATACCCTGTCAGTTTCAGCACAAGGGAACTCCTAAAACGGGTCGGGTCACTGCTGATCACATGGCTGAGATAATGGCCCAAACAACCTTGGCAAGAGTGGAGAGGTCTATCTATTTAATTAGAAACTTTAATATTTCATTTTCTGCTATGCCTCATTAGAGCCCTTCCATCATAGCCTCGCAGGCCCAGAAGTACCACCCAGCAGACTCTCTGCTCTCGAAGGATCCTCATTGGGTGGATTTTTTTTGTTTGTTTGTTTCAGCCCTAAGGAAAAAAAATGAAGTTTCAGAAGACAGTATAGAAATGTTTTCTTTTCTCTTCAGAGTTTGTCAGATGCTTGATTCTTCGGTTTCTCTGCGAATATTGTACCAAACTGATTTGTTTCACAAATGTTGAGTGGGTTACATCAGCAAAGAGCTGTACTTTTACTAGAAATGTGACTGTGGAAGGAGGACAAATATATATCCAGGCTTTTAGAATGAGATGCTTTTTTTAAATTCAGGTGAAAGTTTGAGAACGGAGACCATTTGTGACACAAGGCTGTGATTGTTTCACCTGTCTACACTGAAAAAAATAACTTGAAAGATTTACTTGAACAAATCCTCGTAATTTGCACTAACGTTTGTTAAGTAAATTTAAATGCTACAAATTCAAGTAATATTTACTCTCATCATTATGTAGTAAAAGTTAAAGATTTGCGAATAAATCAAGTAAATTTTACAAACTTTAACCATATTCTTAGTAACTTTTACCACATAATGATGAGTAAATATTACTTGAATTTGTAGCATTTAAATTTACTATAACGTTAGTGCAAATTGTTACGAGGATTTTTTTCAAGTAAATCTTACAAGTTCTTTATAACAGTACACGTGTGTCAAGCACAATATTGTAGCACGACACCTCACAGCTACAGAGAGAGGTGTAGCTCATGTTGTAGTTCAAGACTTCACCACCAGGTGGTGGTTTTGAAGAGCCTTTATTGGATTCTTCTTCATGAACAACACAGGCAAGTTGAAACTCACAGGTCTTATTAATGACTAGGCCTACCACTCTCACTTATGGTTACTTCTGCTGAACGGTTTAACACAAGTCAACAAATAATAAACACACAAGTTAAAGTAACACAACTGACTAATCACTGAAAGAACAATGTTAACCAAAATGACCCTAAAATGATTCAACAACAACAAACATGAATCATACCCACAATCCTCCACTGCAGTCACACGACAAACAGCCAGCCTGCTAACATTCACCAGTTATATTACGCCAAACTATTGCACACCTACAAATGTATTCAAGCAAAAGAAACCAGACAACTTGTGTTTTATTTCGACCATGTCTTGTCCTCTCCTTGAAAAGTGAAGCAAGGGAATGAGGAGCAGCAGCCTTTGTGTGAGCACGCGCCTTCAGTTTTAGCCCAGAAGAGTAGAAGTTATTTAATATATTCATGTTTATGTGCTGTCCAGAAAAAGCACTTACATATTACTGGTAAAATAATATCAGCATTTACTTTTTTGTACAGTTATATATATATACAGTATAATATAATGTGTATTGTTTATTTAT
>NW_013952490.1:1199118-1203594 GCF_001266775.1 Austrofundulus limnaeus
CTTTAGACAGAAAACAGCAAGAAATTAATCTCCACCCAAATTTGTTTTTTATTGAATTAATAATGCCAAATTCAGAATGTTGAAATGATGCCCATATATATATATTGTTTATTTAGTAAATTCTAGTAGTTTAGAGATTTTAATATTTTTTGTAAAATTTAAAAAGAATAATTAAATGAATGTTACTACAACCAAGTTTGTTTTTTCAGTGTAGTTTGTTATACTTTAGACAGAAAACAGCAAGAAATTAATCTCCACCCAAATTTGTTTTTTATTGAATTAATAATGCCAAATTCAGAATGTTGAAATGATGCCCATGCATATAACATGTATGTACTAATACTTGAGGCAAACATTTGGTTAAATTATTGTTCTTTAGTTCTTTGTAAGCATGTATCAGATGTTTTGCTTTGTTGGTTTGTCGCCCATATAAAAGTCTGTTGTGCACTTTTTGAGGGTAATCTCTTTTACACCATTCAGTCCTGCATCAAATCACTCTGCAGTAGTGGTGGTTATTTGTTATCTGCAGCTACAAGCAGTATTTACTGGAGGGCAACACCTGGATGAACACGTTAAAGACCTCCATGTGTGCCACACTTTCAGGATACAAGAGTGTGCACAAGATCAGCAAATATGTCTGTTTCACAAATTCCTATGATTTAAAACACCATTTCTATGCAGGAAATACCACATAGAGCTCAGTTACTGTTTGTTAGTGGTGCTCAGCTGTAGCAATGAGGTGAGGAGCATGGCATTTTTTATTTAGTTAAAGTTAAACACAGGACATTAAAGTTCATTACAACTAATGCTCATGTGGTTCTCAGTGAAAATATGTTTGACATGTTGTTTAATTAGTTATTAACACATCAGCAGTTGAAATGCATTTATATGGCACTTGTCTGGAGTTGCTGATCTTTCAAAGTATTTTTTTACAATTTATTCTCATGCACTTGTTCAGTTTCTTGCCACAGGTCATTTTGAAACATGGCAGATAACTGCTCCTGGTCCAGAGCTGCCGTCTCCATAATATAACTCAGAAGGGGCTGCGACAGTTTGGCATCTCCTGCTGTCTGTTATTAGAAGAATGAAGACATGGTCACCTTTGTTTCATCACAGGCGTTCAGGTATTGCATTCACCTCACACACTCTATCTCCACCACGGGACCAATAAGATTTCATCTGTTCTTTCTCCCTTTTTTATCCTTTTCTTTCTTTTTTAAATCTTCTTTTTTTGGGTCTGGTATCACAAGGGGCTCAATGCTAGTTAGGAGAGAGGAATCTTTGCCCAATCATCTTTTTTTTTTGTCCCAGAGGCTCCCTGGCTGGCCCCAGTAATGGGAGGCAGAAAAGTGATGACATGACACTTTAAAGGGTGATTCTGTTCAAGGGCACGTCACTCTGTCACTGACAACACTTTAATCCTTATCAAGGTGTCTGACCAGCCACGGCTTGTGCTGCTTTATCACTGAAATTACACAACCTGAGAGATAAAAGTGATAATGTATCTTTTATTGAATAATTTTTTTTAGATAAATTAAACAAGACTGTATGTAAAAATAAGGAACCGGAAGGTCGCCGGTTCGATCCCCGTCCAGTCGACTCAGTCGTTGTGTCCTTGGGCAAGACACCTTACCCGCCTTGCCTACTGATGGTGGTCAGAGGGTCCGGTGGCGCCTGTGTATGGCAGCCTCGCCTCTGTCAGTGCGCCCCAGGGCAGCTGTGGCTACAATGTACNGGGTCCGGTGGCGCCTGTGTATGGCAGCCTCGCCTCTGTCAGTGCGCCCCAGGGCAGCTGTGGCTACAATGTACAGTAGTTTGCCATCATCAGTGTGTGAATGTGTGTGTGCATGGGTGAATGTCTGCAGTGTGAAGCGCTTTGAGTGTCCCTGATGGATAGAAAGGCGCTATATAAGTACAATCCATTTACCATTTAGATTCTTAATAATGACAATAATATTAATAACTCATTGTAAATGTGTATGTGCATGTGTTTGTTTGTGGGGGGAAAGAAGGGGCGTATTAGTCACAGTATGAATGTGTGTTTTTGCCTGGTTAAGTTATAGGCTTGTGTGTAAGCAGGAATAGAAGGGGGCATAAAATATGCAGGATAATTACCAGGAAGAGGTTGAGACACAGATGAAAAGCCTCGTATTGATTCTTGAAAGAACCTGACAGCTCCCCTGAATGTTTTATTTCTTCCGCATTGTTTGTTTTGCATATAAAGGATTCCATTTTCTTGTGAATTTTGATTGCTGCTGAGGCGGTTGGACCCTCCGCCTTCCGAGCGGGAGGCCACGAGCTGCTTTAACTTGAGAGAGAGAGAAAATGGTTGTTGGATGGATGTGACCCCAACAGCCAGCCTGAGGTGTCAAAAATACAGTGATGTATGAAAACAGCTTGAAACAAAGCAAAACAAAACAAAAAAAAAGAGTTCTCTGCAAAGAAAGCTTTTGCTTTTACTTACCACGATGGAGGCAAAAACAAACACACATGCACACATTTAGGTAAGGAAAAGTCGAGCGTGAAAACAAGGATCCGGATCTGGTGAGCCCACCGTGAGTGCAGGAATGCATCATCGTGTACTGTCTCAGCCCAATGTAAACAGCCGGCGCATGTGTCTGTGTGTGTGTGTGTTTGTGTGTGTGTGCACGCCTGCTTTCAGTAAAGCTGCTTTCCATTTCCCCCCGGTGCCCATTCCTCCTCCTTCAGACCTTTGTTCCACCAGCTACCACAGATGCAATCCCACTGCAGGATCTCGTACACAAACACAGCATCCGGATCACCCGCCTGCAGACCGCTGCCACCCCCCCTCCAGTGCTGTTGTCCTCATTATCATGCTCGCAAAGAACGTGGGCCTAGCTTTGGGCAAATCATAAACTTGTACAAGAAATGGCATCAATAATCATGTTACACACTGTCACATCTGAGGCAGAAAATGAAACTGTTTATCAGATTTACTGAGCGCATGTTTAAACAATCTCCACAGCAGATTATTCTCAGATTTTCTCACTGGCACACGTAGCATGCAGTGTTCTGTTTAACTTTGAGAAGACAAAAAAGTGAAAACATCTTTTTTTTTTTCCTTTTAAACATTACGGACTGTGTTGCCAGAAGTAGACTTAGGGGTTGAGTAACGAATTACAAAAAGCTTCTGCTCTGCTGAATTGACATTTAATCTAAAGCATTACTTGATCAAACTAAATTAAAAAAGTCAGGACTTTTCAAAAAGGCAACAACTCTTTTTCACTGTTTTATTTATACAGAATCTTATATGTAATCGAATCACTTCCAGATTAAATTTACAGGCCGTTGGGCAATGATAAATATGCAGCTCTTTATTGATCTTTAAAGGAAATTCTCCTTTAACTTGTGCTATAAGGGCAAAGGTCAGGGTCAGTCACAACACACCACCTTTTAAGTCGAAGACTATTCACAGTCTAATCCACAGAGGAATTTATTTGCAGTATTTCTGATTTAAAGATCATCTTTTCAAATAGAGGCCACCCTGCTGCCTCATCGTTTTGTATTAATGGGTGCACGTACAGTAGTTTCTTTTCTAGGAGAAATAGATCTACAGGTTCTCACTGGAAAACTTTTTATGTAGCATGTTGAAGCTAAAACAATCATTCACCCATGTTATATTATCAGCTATGGAATAATCTCACAAAAGGCTGTAAAGTAAATTTCTGAAAATACACTGCACGGTGAAAAGGATACCCAAAGTATTTCAACAATAAGGCCAACAAATGAGGGCTGAGCCTTTTCTTGAAAGCACTCATCTAACACACTTTTTCTAATCATACTAGAATTTGTTTATTGGGCTTCTAAGGCTAAGAAAATCACCAAAAAGGAGGTTTATTTTACATTAAAATACAGCACATGTGGGAAATAAAATGTGTTTGATTTGCCATAGCTGACAGAACACTACAACTCAGATAAAAAGTGAGCACAGTAACGCCTACATGTGGAAATTTATTCCACATTAAAGAACCGTACAACTGTTTTTGTGTGGACTTTTTTTTTCTTTATGTCCCTGCCCCGCACCTCCTAATTCTTCACACAGCGTCATTCCTAACGCACTCTCAAGCAACACTTCCACCGTCTAAAATGTCACTCCTCATCCCACTGTCACCCCTATTTCAAACCATCACCCCCATCAATGCCATTTTGCTCCCAGGCTGAAAAGCAATTGAAACAATTTTCTTGCAGAGAATTATTGTCCTTAATTGCAATGAAGGGCACGTTTTCCCATCATTCCTTGGGAGTGTTTTTCTCTCTCTGGGAGGAAATGTAGGCATTGCCACTGAGCGTGGGCTCTCTGAAAGAGGTCATAATTACATCCTTCAGTATGCTCGCCGTCGGCAAGGATTTTACGCTTCATAATTATTAAATGGCAGATTCACTCTGCTTGTGTGTGTGCGTGTGTGTGTGTGTGTGTGTGTGTGTGTGCGTGCGTGCGTGCATGTGTGTGTGTGT
>NW_013952490.1:1206540-1222358 GCF_001266775.1 Austrofundulus limnaeus
TCATAAGAGTCTGAGGAGAACCATCCTTCTGTTTGTGTGTGTGTGTGCGTGTGTGTGTGTGTGTGTGTGTGTGCGTGTGTGTGTGTGTGTGTTAAAATGCAGGGTGAAAGGAGTTTGAATTTGTTCTCCAGTGAAACACGAAGAAGAGACTATTTGTGTAATCTGTGCACACATTTGCCAAAAGTTCTTTCTGTTTCACAGTTTCTATCTCTCTGTATTGCACCAATCACACTCTGCTTTATTGGGTGTCACCAAAGTAAACAACGCACGCATAACATCAAACTAATTTATCTGTTTTAAGACGCACGACAAATTGATTTCACATATACAGTATAATATTATTACTGAGGAGCAGAATGGAATCCTAAACAGATAAATTGTTTTCGGGTTGTTATTGAGACATTAGTAAGTGATATTGGAGATGGCAGGCGAAGTGCCGTTCTAACAAGATAAGCTCAACTTTCCTCTTTCAGCACCATTTCCATATTGTAATTATACCGTCTCATTCGCAGCTGAGATAACATCCAGCACTCTACATTGCTAATCACTGGCCCATCTTTCTCTTTCCTTCAGCTCCCTCGCTGCCCTGCTGATGGTGCAAACTTTCACTAATCATTAAAACAGCTTTTGGTGATATTATTTCACCTAAATGATAAAATAAAACCGTTTCGACAAACAAATTTATCCTTTTAATTTCAACACTCTTAAAATATGCAAAAGCCTCCTTTCAGTCTATCAGTCAAACAAATAATGAATTACCTTTTTGTGAGTTATAATCTGTCAGATTTAATCTCTCCTCCTGTGATGACTGGTTGATGACTGGTTCTCATCACAGTCTTCCCCTCCCCGAACTCTGTTCCCTCCTCCACAAAGTCCTCATGCAAAGAGATCAGAGAGGTGCAACAAGAGTTTATTTATTACTTATAGCTGCAGAGTAAACAATTAAACTTCCTACAGTTTTATTCTGTTTGTACTGTTTTTATGAAATAAACATGTATGGACAAGGACTATTAAGAAACACACCATTAATTGTTCAGTTCGTTTCTGCTCACCACATAGTGTCAGCGAGGAGAAATGATGTAGAAAATTAGAAGAAAGGTACGTTACTATTTCTGGGAATGAGTGGAGTTTGTTATATTTATCAAACTTACAGATTGTGTTGAATTAATGGTGAAAAAGACCAAAAATCCTAAAATGAAAATTTACATTTTGATTTTTGTTGTTTTGTGGAAATACAGGTCCAAACTTAAATATATCTGTCTAAATATCCCTCTATGATTATTACTGATGCATTATATTTACATTACTGACAATTCAGTTTATACAATAGACTTTCTGGAGCTAAAATTATAAATAGTTACAATGTGCAGTAATCATTCACTAAGTCGGCATTTAGAAACATTTAACAAAACAAAGAGAGTATTCAAATATTAATCATATTTTTTCTATATGGTCTAATATTCAGTAGAATCACAATCTGATCCATAGTTTCAAATAAACTGGGCCCAGTGCTGAACTTTTCAAATGTAACACGTTTGCTGCTCTATAATAATATCAATTAGATGCTCTACTTTCCCTGCAGAACCTGGATATATTCAGTGTAGAGGGAGTCAAATGAAAATAATAAAATAAGTGTGATTCCTGTGTCTCTGGGGAAAAGGAACCATTTCCTGCAACAAATCAAAACTTTCCCTCCTTTCTGCAGAGCGGGTGTCGAAATCGCCCTGTTTAGTCTTGTTCCATTTCTTCACAAACATGCATTTTCTTTTTTTTTTCCCCTCCAAAAAAGGGAAGAATCAAGACTTTTCGGTTGTCTCGCAGAAAACAGACACCTGAGTTGGAAAGTTGAGTCGTTAGATCTCAGTAGCATGCTCTCCCCTGGGGAACGCCACAGCTCAGGGTACTCATCTCGCGCTGCCGTGGAGCGCGCTCAAAATACTGTTGTCACATAGCGATCATAGGCATCCACTGATGGTACACAAATAGTGCCTTGCGAAGCTCTTAAAAGCCCATTAGACATCACGCATGGAAGATGCCACTGCTAAATGCACCTTACGCCAAAGGAAAAACATAAAGACAAACCCGATGCACAACACTTCCTGTTTTCACCTGTTCTCTTCTTCCATCTCAAAATGTTTGTTGACTTTTCACTTTATTTTATGCGGTAAATATGAGAGTGACAGCACATCTCAGATCAGGATGTGGCTTTGTGTATTCATCCTGTGACACGGCTGTTTTATGGGTAAAATCTGACTTTTCAAAGAATGTTTCACTGCTTGCTGTGTAGGAGTATCTCAGAGTGTGACACTGCGGAGATGATTTTATCATCCGCTGAATCTGGGGGTCAAGCATGGCCACTAAACTGCAGGAAGATACTATTAACTATATACATGTGGAATTCTTTGTATAGTATGTGAAAGCTAAATAGTGCCATCTGGTGACATTTGAGAATCAGGTGGCTAATGAAAGTGATCATGTGAAACAATAAAAAACAATAACCAGGGAAATTTCCTCATTAAGTACACTGTAGCTCACACTGATGTTGTGTTTGTAGACTTACTCAATTTCTAATTTGGGCAAACAAAAGTGTCAGTATTTTAGCCTAAAACAGATGCTGTGTCTAATTTAAAAACAAGTTTTCAAACGTGCTAACTACATAAAAAAAATGTTTGAAGCACAAATACACCCGCTCTAAAAATGAACACCAGCATGAGATGCCACATTAGGAGGTAAAAAGAGGGGGGGGGGGGGGAGCAAATGAGAAGTAGGGAGTAACACTGAGAAAAGAACGGAGCGAAAGAGGAGATGAGGGTTGGTGGTGGTTGGGGGGTAAACAGCGTTTGTTCGCCCCGTGCTCAGAGAGGCAGGTGGGGATAAATGGAGAGCGAGGCTCCGTTTGAGTGTGAGAACGTGTCGGCAGCCTCTGGAGCTCAGTGATCTCTCCTGCAAATGGTTGCTGTGGGGATTGTGGCTCCTAAACTAACAGGTTCTAAAGAGGCACGAGCTCAGAGGGAGGGGAAGCAGTGCTTACAGCAAAGCATCAGTTCAGCCACTGCCTCTAATTGCACTTCATTATCTTGTATTGATTTAATTAGCAGCTGCCTTGCTGTGTGTGCACAAGCTCATGGTATGCCTTCAAACAAAGGGACCAAAATACATATATACACTCTATATGAGTCTGCTCAGGAAAGTCAGTCATATAACAACACTGAGCTTCATCACTATAATTACAATCAAACACAGATGCAATAAAAACGTTCAAATCACAAGTGAGTCGCCAAACAGAAACACTAACTGAGATCTAAATTAAAAAAAATTATATTTACTCTTATTTGTAATGTAGGTGGAGAAAACATTATTTAAACAGAAAATATCTCAAATGTAACTCTTTGTTTTAGTTGTAGCTGTAGAATCAACCTTGCGAGGAACTGCCCTGAAAGGATAATACTGTATATCAGCAATGTCATGGAAGCAAACGTAAGATTAGGCTAAAACATAAATACTCTGGGATCAATATGTCAGACGACAAAAAGCTTAAAATAATTGTCTCAATAGTTTTGCTTGTCCTGCTTTGCCACAACTTCCACACAGTTCTCTCCAAATCTGCAGTTTTCCGAGTGGTAAAATATGTAGGGGTGTCCCAATTAGGGGTGGGTGATACTAGGAATTTTAGTAGCTAAAAACAAAGCTAGTACTTATGTTTATTTAATCATTTTTTCATTTTTGCCTTTAAATAATCAATTATGATAAAACAGGACTGAGCTTTTAGGCAAATAAAACTGTGCTGTTTTACTTAACTAACCACAACAAATAAAACAATGCAAAATGACAAAAAAATAGAAGCAACAACGTGACAAAAATGTTAAATAATGTCAATAACACAACAAAAAATAACTTCTATTGCATGCAGGCATGATGAAGAATACTAATGACTAACTCCAAACAATTTATTGACTGCACAAAGTCAGCAGTATAAAAAAAGTGCAAATAAAAGAATTAATTTCATCATGCAAGTATCCGTCTGATACAAATACTCATCTTGGTATTGATAGTACCGATGCTTATCAAAACACCCACCCCTGTCACTGTATCAGTTTTTCCTCAAACATGGTATAAATATGTGCAGTTCAGTACATTCACACACACAGATAACTCACTGAGTTAGAACTTAAACATTGCACAATGACTTTAAAAACATGTTTTATTTAGGTGGCTCTTCTTCCTTATAAGTCTGCAGCCCCTCTGACTGCATTAAATCAAATGTACAGCATGATGTTGACAGATAAAATGTTCTTTCAACTTGTGTACATTTCTTAAACATGGAACTGACAAACGTTTCACTTGAAATGTAAAGTGTAACACATTCAATGGAGTATCGATACCAGTATCCATTCTGATTTTAGGGGTATTTTGAAAGAGTAAAAGTAATTGCAAAAACTGATACACTGTTAGGGGATCTGTAAACAAATTCTTTGATATCTGGCAGCCATTTATATCGTACGTAGAAAAAATTTCAGCAGATAATTTTGTGTAAAGGTCAAATATTGTTTCATGTACACAAAACTGTTCTTTATTTAACTGACTTATGAATACAAGATGGTTTTATGTTGTTGCAGTAGATCCGGTATAGGAGGGGAGGGATGGGAGGGATTTTGGGTGTGTGTGTTTTGTTTTGTGTTCTTGTTTGTTTTTGTTTTTTTTTCTGTAGTTTGTGTTAAAAAAATAATAAAAAGACTTTGATCAAAAAAAAAGTAATTGCAAAAACACTGGTCACAGGCATGAATCTGATACCAGTATAATAATGATACCAATATTGGTATTGAGACATCAGAGAAGAAACACAGTTTAAAGGTTGTTGGAAACAGAAATAAAAAATAAAATAAAATCCAAAGATGGAAGTTGATGATAAGGTGAGTAATACTGAAAAGTCCATTTAGATGTCCGTCCTCTCTGTATCTGTACAACATGTATCCACAAACTGGTATATTCTGTAATCTATACCTGCTAAATATCTGAAGGTGGGTTTTTTTTCTTTTTTTACTCTTCAGACAGATCAGAGGATCCCAGATTTAGTTCAGACTTTCCTGATTGTCGCAGCTTTTTGAACACCTGCCTATCTGCCTCCTTGACACGGATCCTTTGAAGACTAAAATATACCGGTGGAAGGAACAAAAAGTTCACATCCGTACAAGCTTTAAAATCTGGTGTGTTTCATTTTACCTCAGTGCTTTTAGAGACAGCTGGCTATTTGACACCATTTTCCTGAGTGACACATCCACCAAAATGCTTCCCTGCTCGTGTATTTCTCCTAAAAACATTCCTGATCTGTGTGTTTTGTAGTAAAAAAAAAGGGAATTTGTGTTTATTCTTATTTACTGTTTCAACCTGTTTTTGTATGAGTATGTATATAAGGAAATACATGGAGTCAGAGGTTTGAGATGAGGTATAAAGGAAAGGAAATTGCAGATATAAAAACAGGACCAGTTAGCAGAGGGACAGGAGAGTTTAAAAAAAAACAGTAGCAATCTGTTAACACTTAAAGTGAAAGCAGCCTGGGGTCAGTTTCCTAAACCAAAAAATAGACACAGACAGTTTCAACCACTTGAAATTGTAAGATAAACACTTGTTTAGAAAGGACTGATAAAGGTATGATTTCAGTCTTTTCCCTGCATCCTTCCTCCCTGAATCTGAAACTCTATGTTTGGTCTAACTTCTCCTGGACAGCGTTCCTGCCTCCCTTCTCTCTCGGCTGCCTTGGCACACTCAGGCAGAGATGGATGGGTGGACTTGGCAGGCTCAGATAGCCAGCCTGGTGATGTGAGAAAAATCTGTTGCCAATACAGAGACGGTGCAGATGGACATGACATGTTGCTATTTTCTGTTTTTGTCTAATATTTCTATATTCTTTCCCCGTCTCTTCTTCCCACATGTGTTTAAACACATACGCAGAAGGGTCTCTGCTCGTAGACTTAAAATTGGCCATTAGTGTATATGTTCAAAGGACAAATCCTCAACGGTTAATTAACAATTATTAACTGTTCTGCTGCAAAAGAAGACAAATTATCATAAATTACTGGCTAATTAAAATGTGATTGCTGGCTCAATAGTTATAAATCATTAAATTTTAACACCCTTATCTCATGCGGACGGAACCGATTCAACAAAAGGTCTATTAGACTCAAACGAATTCAGTGGTTTCTTTCAACACACACACACACACACACACACACACACACCACTTTTTTCTGTTCCTCTTTCCCCACAACAGTCATTAGCTATAATTACTCTATAATGCATTGGCTTTGTGCGTAGATATTATAGGACAATTAACCGACTGCATAATTGCATTAAGAGAAGTTGTATACAGAAGCTGCTCATTTGAAACTTCATGCAATTAGTGCATGAAGATGTGCTGAGGTCACAAAACAGGTAAGTGTTCAATGTGAAGAAAATAACGTAATAAATATTCAGAGGAAACCCAAAAGACGAACACATAAAGTCACTACATTATAAGAAAATAAATCAATCAGATTAATGAGATTTAAAGTGGAAGTTCAGATAATTTGATGTTTAGTCTGAAGGTAAAGAAACAGTTAATATCTTACTTGTTGCAGATAGGTCTGTGAATGTTCTCAGACTGAATAAATAGAAATACATTCCAGTGAGATGATGAGACAATGGCTGATTCAAGCGTTCAAGCAAGACAAAGACCAATTTGGATTGTGGCCATCTTAAAATTACTCCAATCTAGAAGGTTTTATAGCTGTTTATACAAAACTTTTTTATAAACCTTTGAATTGATGTTAATCTTGCATTTCTTGATCAAGAATTTAGAACAAATTATTATGTGTCTTTGTGAATGGCAGCTAGCAGCACTACGTAAATATTGTAATATTTCTGTTAGATGTAATGTGAAACTGACATGATTTGAGATTTTCCTTTTCAGTAATTAACTCAATTTGACTGTTTAGAAAAATACAAAAATCATAGTTGCGTTGTTTAGTGTTTTTTACAAGCTGCTTTAGAGAGTTTGTTCAAAAATGTAAGTGCAGATGCAACACTATAGCCACATTACATCACTGGGGGATTGTGCTTTTTTATTCGCTTGTCTGGCTATTTTCAAGTTAGGATATGGGTCAATGTAAAGTTGTTGTTTTTTTTTTAAGAAATTGATGTCTTACCTGCAGTAGACAGCAGTCAGCACTTTTAGTTTTTACCGCCAGACAACAGACAACAACAATCTATTTGAGAAAATATCCTGTATAGACTTGGTCTAAGTCAGTGGTAGGCTATTAAATGTTTTTTGACTTATTATTATAGCATTATATTGATCTTTGAAGATGCAGAAGTCATAAGAATTGAAAAATGTCATAAATTTAATTCAATGTGAACAATAAATAAAAACTTTTCAAACCATTTTTGAAGAAAACTAATATGTGAAACCAAAACATTGTTTGTTTGGAATACTTTTAAATATAGAAAATATATCATCTTTGTTGTCTTGTCACAAATGCAAAAAAATTGTTGCATTTGTTATTTTATTTATTTTTTGCCAGATTAAATATGTTTTAGATTTCCTCAGAATAAAGTCATGAGAATTATTTACATACAAATTACTGATAATATTCCATCTTCTCACAAAGGTGCATTTGTCGTCCCAAGGCTCCTCTTTATTATTTTTTTCTGTCTTTTTCCCTTCAATCCCTCCTCTTCTCTCTAACAAGCTAGCTCTGGGCCCGGTGAGGTGAGCAGGGGTAAAGTTGCAGGGAGGAGCGGTGTATTGTTTAGAGCCGCTTCCCTCTGACATCCAGGTAAATGGGTAAGTGTGCACTCTCATCCATATTCCAGTAACCGAGGCAGAGGCATTTGGCCAGAGCATGGCCGGGGCCAGGACATGAAATATTAAAGGGATAAAGTGAAAGGTGGAGTACCCAGAGGGCCTTTGGACAGTTAAACAGCTCTTTGTGTGGATGTGTCTTCGCTGGCTGTATCCCCACCTGGCATCCATCGCTCTTAAGAGGAGGGAATTGCAGAAAGCCCGCATTCTGCACTTCAGCCAAGGTCAACACACACAACACCAAGTTAGCATCAAACTGTGCTCTATGATCAGCTCTTACCGTCCTGAAGCTGTGTCAGTGATGGACCATGTTCACAGCTCGCAAACAAATCAATAAATCTGTAGATTGCATGACTGGAGCTGGGGAAAATGGAGGGGAAAAAAGTGAAAGATTGAGCTCTTTCTTTTTCCTCTCTCTCTCTCCCTAGATTCACTTGGCAAGATGAAACCCAGCCTGCTGTTTGACTGGTTGTGTTCCAAGCCGGGACTCAGATATATCAGATTTCAATTAACCACAGTTCATGAGGGCCATCCACAGAGGTGACATGGTCTTCACACCCTCCATCCCCCTGTTTAGTCGCAGCCCAAGGGAGTAGTTAATGAGATGGCTCTCTATCTGGCTCTCCATCTTCTCTGCCTTTCAGAAGGAAGCCTGGCACTCAGGGCCAAGGAGGCCTGTTGACACCTAGGGCAGGTGCTTGGCCCATTTGACTGTGGCCTGCAGCCTCCAAGCGTGTTTGGCTTGCAGAGGCCACACAGTTTTGCCCCTCTGGACTGCTGTAGGGGGGTAGATAATGAATAGTCAGATTGCAGGTGTGCTGGTGCAAATGTGTGTGTATGTGTGCGCGCGCATAAACAGAGATAGACAGCGACTACAAAATATTTTCAGATTTAAAAGTCTGAAGCTTTTTTTTAAATGCAATTTCTGACTAAGTGAGTGGAATACTGAAACAGAATGTAGTTTGACGGTAAAAAAGTCCAAACTGTCACTGTGAATGACAAAAAGATGCCCTCCAGTTCACTTTGTTTGGATGCTGATTCAGTCAAAGTAAATGAAAACAACAACAAAAAAGGTGGTGAATAATGACAGTCAGTGGATCAGAAAAAGAGATGCAGAAAGCACAAATTCATCTTTAAGCATAGTCCTGAAAATGTTAATATCCAATCAGTTTCACTGCTGCTTGCAGTGGATTGATATTAGATGGTGGACATGATGAGCTGTCCAGTGCGATCTGCAGAATAAATAGATGTGACTCTGAAAATATGATTAAATCTGATTTTTGCACCAAGTTTCATCATGAAATATAATAAAATCAGGCGGTTGATTTTTTTTTAAGTTCAATCTTTTATTTTAGATTCAACCACAGACTCAACAAGGGAGGGGGAAAAAAAGACTTACTCTAGTATTTCTAAGATATGCCAGCAACATTCATAACCAGAGTGGGCCAGAGAGTTGGGAGGATGCAACAGTGCATCCGTCACCAAGAGGGATGGTGGTGTCATCGCCAACTGTGGTGTGGAATCACACAGTCGCTCTGAGATGCGCTTCTTTATGGGGGCACTTTTTACATTCTGCTGAGTAGCCCTGGAAAAATAAAAGCTAAATCTCTGCTGTCACCATCACCCTTTGCAACACTATAACAATGTCCACTATCTGGCCTCTTCACACGAGGGAGAAACACCGAGTTTTAACAAAGTCAGTGGTGCTGCTTGCATCACGCCAAAACAAAGTGTTTCTATCTTTATGCATCCCTTGTCTTATGCATGTGTGTGTGTGTGTGTGTGTGTGGATTTGCACACACAG
The DNA here is from genome assembly GCF_001266775.1 of Austrofundulus limnaeus. Lineage (NCBI taxonomy): Eukaryota > Metazoa > Chordata > Actinopteri > Cyprinodontiformes > Rivulidae > Austrofundulus > Austrofundulus limnaeus. The sequence goes on from NW_013952490.1 coordinate 1,216,182, forward strand.
AGGCAGAGCGCTATACAAGACATAAGGTCTCAGCTTTAAAGCACAACATTTCAGAAAAGCAGCTGAACAGTCAGTAATGAAGCAGACAAGAGACCCAGACGATGTGAAGGGCAGACAGGCAGTGTTTGGGGGTGAGGGGGACAAAAGGGGGGTGATACATACTGAATTAGTCAGACAGTAATAGCAAAAAGGGTTGAGTATAATGTGAACATGCTATTGGTGGAAAGGAAAAGGAGGTCATGACCCAAAATATGAAATCAGGCAAAACAAAAGCAGAGCTGAAAGAAAGAAAGAATATGTAAAGGACTGAATTGACGGGGAAGATTTACATCTGCATTATTTATGAGAAAGGAAAATGATAATCATTATAAAATAGACAGGGGCCAGTTTTCTCATATGGAAGGATCAGAAGAGGACAAACAGACAGAGAGCAGTAAAGAATAAAAACTATGAAAGAAAACTGAAGCTATGTAAACGTTATTATGCCACTGATGTTTTTCAACCAGCTGTATGCACAGTGTCAAATATTTTAGTTATTACTGAAAGCTTAATATCAAACACAATCTGTATTTTTACACAAAATTGTGGAACTATGCTGGTTTTTTCTGCATGCAATCAATAAAAAAGCAGAAACAAATTAATTGCTACACACATGTGGAGTGCTAAAGGTTGGAAGTTTTTCCTTTAAATACACACATCTTACTGCATGTGTTTAAGGTAAACATTCGCTGTTGTAAAACATTACATCATTCATTACACTTGTTTCAAATCTATTTATATACGAAAAGTTAGTCGGACAAGAACTTTGTCAATCTAAGGGTCATTTGTATTTATTTCCATGATGACAAAACAGGAAAGCATTTCATTAACAATGACTTCTGCAGAAATAAACACAAATTTTCTGCCAAAGAAAGAAAAGTGTAAAAATTAATTTAAACATATTGTATGTTGTAGTGTGAGTCTTACTTAGGATAAACACAAAATATAATCTCCTTTAACACTCCAGGGCTGAAACAATTCATCAAGTAACTTAAATATGAGATTACAAGCAAGGTTTTTTTTAGGTATTTCTCAGTGGTCCTCTTGTTTCACTTGAACAACTATTACACAAGTTCTGACTATACATTGAAAACAACATGAAGCAAAATAACATGGGAAGAAACATGCCTAAAGTTAGGGGTTCCTGAAAACAAGTATAAAAGGCTTAGCATTGCTATTCTAAGTATTTAGGAATGCTTCTTGTTTTGCAGAAATAAGTGTCTCCAAGACAAAGTTTAAATAGTTCATGCAGTCATGGTAAAGTGCACACTTTGTGTTGGAACCTTACCAGGTCCTTGATTTCATTAACCACCCTCTGAAATAAACCACATATTGAACTCCATGGCATTATTTATCGAACTTCATCCAAGTGTAATTATGAGCAAATAACTCTTTTATTGCATCCATATGAGTGATGATAAGTAGCAGCCAGGTGCTGCTAATCAAACATGCCTGATTACCTGATGATCAGTAAATGTGAGCACTTTCAGAACAGCAGAAGTTGTTGTTCTGGAGTTTACTGATGTGTGTTTGTGCAGATGTTGGAAAATCTTTTAAGAAAACAATGCAAAGAGCAATTTATTTTTCTTGATCAGCCTGTAAAATGTGCTTCAGTGTTACACTGGTCTTCCAGCGGCCTCGGTGGGTCCTGGGTTGTTTCGGAGCATCCCGAACAGATTTCTCTCCTTCTTAAAGCTTCACAGAGTTCTAACGTGTGTGTAACTTTTTTAATTTTTACTTGAAAAAGAGAACCTAACCCTGCAGCTCATCATAATCACTAACAAGACAATAATATAAGCCTTGTCAAGTTAAAATACAAAACAGAATCCTCAGCCACCTCGTTGATTTTACTGTAGTATGTACAGTTCCAAAAATCATTGACGGCATGTTTTGTATAATCATTCTACCCAAGAAAAGGAACAATTCAAAAGGAACAATTCAAATAAATAATTAAAATCTCAAATCAAATATTTTTTCTAGTCTAAGATAAGTGCACCTGTAGATATTACATGTGTATCACATGTTACGTTTGAATGTAAAAATCAAGCTTCACTGTCTTAACAGTCAGTTAAAGTAATGTTCGCTTTGAGGGAATTCCATCAACATTAGGGACATGGCGTGATAATAGGGCCAAAATTAAATAAGGTTTTCTTTAAAAAGAAAAAAAAGAAAACAGGTGACCTGCTGGGCATTAGCTTCTCCAATGCTAATGCATATAGTCTCCTTCACATTTGACAGCATCAACCACGTAGTTACCGCTGCCAGCCTACCATTAATCAGATCAGTAGCTGGCTTAAAGCCATCACTAGGTGCACAATAGTCTTAATTTTGGCCTGAATACCACACCATACTGGGACTACACATACAAATACACTAATTACTTGGATCACATGTTCCATTGGTTATAGAAAGTGATTGCATCGTGTTAGTGGACACACTCCCTCCAACCGCTGCAACTGCTGCACAGATTTTGTCAGACTTCCTGTCCTCCATCTTCTCAGGTTCTCAGTTCTCTGTTTTTCTTTTTTTTTTTCTTATCTGGAGGGTGGTGATACAGTGTCAGATTGTCGCTTCCTCTGATCTGCAGTCACACAGCGGATTCCCAATGAGCATGTCACCGAGGGTGAGGTGGGGGGGGCTCAAATGCTCTGCTCGTTACTCTAAACACTGCCTAATTAATAATGTATCAGAGAGGACGCGCTGAGACACAGCAGGGCCCCTCTGCTTGTCAGAAGCATGCACCCACACACACACACACACACACACATTTCAAAAGAGGCTGATCAATCCCACCCTTCTTCTACGAAGGCCTCCTCCCAAATCTCCTCCAGATATTCGGCTACAGAAGCAGCAGGAAGAAGCAGAGACCTGCCTCTGAATGCATGTCAGTCCATTGTTGATGAATCCTGCCGCAGCTCGCTCTTTCACATGTGTAACATGGCGGCTGCACGTGCTCACGGTGACTACTGGAGCTGGGGAACTTTATTCATGTGAGCTTTGTTTCCTCTGCATGAATTTTCATAAGTGAAATTTTATGGTAAGCTGAGCTGGTGATGGGAGGAGTGGGAACTGTGATGGAGGTTAGTTTCTTCCCTGGCAAACGTTCAAATATGCAGCCACCCACACTCATATCCTACTTGGATGTTCCGTGGTCCCTGGAGGGAGATGACAGGTGACACTGTGTTGGCGTTGACAAAATGACTTCCACTGTCCGGTGAAATTCTCTGTTCAGAGCCACACGGATACTTCATGCTTTAGAAATCAGCAACATACATTACAGCCCCCTTTTTTTTTTCATTTTGTCAATCAAGCTGTGAGCCATGCAGCTGTCACAAGGTGTTTTAATGTTTTGTTTTAGTTCATGCGGTGATTCATTTGTGCTCGCTTTAAAATAAAAAAACAACATTAAACATTAGCTCCAAAAATCATTAGAGCATCCAACCAAAGCACAACCATAATCTATTCATAGATTATCAGTAATGGCTCTGTGATATTTATATATATGTTCTAAAGCTGACATCAACAACCCTTTTCTGCTTCTTTTTTACTTTTTCTCTCTTCCTCAGATTTGATTTGTTTGCTTTCTTTTTTCTTTTTTGTTGTTGTTTTTTTGTGTGTGTGTGTGTGTTTGTTTGTCATATGGAGAGATGTAAATTTAGCCACCCCAAGGGAGAGCATCCTCACTTGTGACACACACAAAAAAAGACTGAAAGAAAAAAATACATCAGAATAACATAAGTCAGAATAAGTGAGAGCAGTGGGAGGAAAAAGTAAAGGAGGAATTGTGGTTTGAGAGGTGGGGGGGTGTGGGGGGCATGAAGAACAAGAGGTTTGAGATGTGCAGGACTGTGTTAACAGTCGACGCGGGGGCTGGAAAATTAACACTGCATAAATAGTTCCAAATCTGTCCTATTTTCCTCCTCCTTTTATTTCATCTGCGCCCTCTTTTAAAAGGGTTCAGGATACAGGGCTGTCAGATGAGCACCAGACAGACATTTTCCGACTTTGTTTGATCCCAGCTCCTTCATTTAAAAACACACACACACACACACACACACACACACACACACACACACACTTTCCAATGACAGAGGGGAGGCAAGAAGCAGGGCGCAGTGAGCGTGTGAGGTGATGGTGCTTGAGAGGGTGGGGGGGGACAGGAGAGACGAGCCGACAGGAGACACATGTAGACAGACTTTCACAGTTATCACATCCTCATTGACACTGCCTTTTTAGTCTGTACAACCCGGCAGTTCTCACAGGGACAGCAGCGGGGATTTTGTGTCTGATAACAGTGTCAGCACCTCCACTCATCAGATATAAACAAACTGACACAGTGATGTTATGGACAGGAGCTAGCATCAAGTTCTGCTCACAATGACCTGAACAACTGGACTGACAAAGAACAAAATATTGACAAAAAAATACATGCTCTGACTGACTAGCACCTAGATTTGTACTCATCACTTTAACCACATTTTACACTGCAAAAATTGTCCATCTTACCAAGTTTTAAAATCTTATTTCCAGCCAAAAAAAACTGTATGATCTTGTTTTGAGACTGATTTACTTCACAAGAACTGATTATGTAAGAATAATAATCTTGTTTTCAGAATGTGTAAGATTATTTGTCTTATTAGTCTGAAAATTTGACTCAAATTAAGTCAAAAATTTCTGCCAATGGAGTAAGAAAATTTTACTTGGTAAGATTCTTGAAATACTTTATTTGACTCAATTTTTTCTTATTTCAAGAGTCTTACCAAGTAAAATTTTCTTACTCCACTGGCAGATATTTTGACTTAATTTGAGTCAAATTTTCAGACTAACAAGACAATCTTACACATTCTGAAAACAAGATGATTATTCTTACACAATCAGTTCTTGTTTAGTAAATCAGCCTCAAAACAAGATCAAAAAGACTTTTTGGCTGATACAAGATTTTAAAACTTAGTTAGGTGGACATTTTTGCAGTGGACTGACATGGACACAGTTTTTTTTTTCCTTTTTTTTTTTTGCATACATTCACTTTATCCCCGTCTTTTAGTTCCTTTCTGGAATTGTTCATCCTCACCTGATGGATCATGAAGAAAGCTTTTATTATTATAATGTATCTGTCAAGCACACATCAAACAATCGTTTGACCTTTATCATCGGGCAGCAAAAGCCTTACTGTCGCCTCGTTTCCCCATTAAGAGAAGAAAATTTCTCATTAAAACAACCAATAGGTTGTCTTAAATGCCAGGGGGACAAACCAAACCTGCTTTTCCCTCGTCTCCTTAAGAACAACTCAGAGCGGAGATTAAATTGACTACAACAACTTTAGTCATGCTGTCTGCTGATATCTGATATTTTGAAACACGTTCTTTTTCTCCCTTTTAATCTGAGTTCATAATACTGTATATCATTCTACCTAACCCCCCGTGCCTGGCACAAGTCTGTGCAAAACTCCAAGTACGCAAAAGGAACATTATGACTAGAGAAGGAACAAATGGCTCTTGGAAGGTATCCGGATGTTGATAAGCCCTTTGTTTCATAGAGCCGTTCAAGGGAGGTAAGTCATCACGTAAAGCCATATGTGATGGCATCATTACGTCACATGGGCAAAACCATGTGAGCCAACCTACTTCACATCTCTTTCTGTTTTCCATAAAAAATTTAAAAAAGCGAAGGAGGAGTGATTTTCTCTTTGGTTAAAGCTGCAGGGAGTTCTGAGAAAAATCTGGACTTAAATTGAAAAAGCACACCTTACAGGTCCCACCCTCTTGCTCTCTTCTTCGTTATAGCTCCTCCTCCACAGCAGAGCCTGGCAGCAGGGTCCCGATGATGGCAGATAAACAGCTGTGGCACATTCAGAACTCTCAGAAAGTGGCAGTTTTCCTGTGAAGTTAGCTTGTTTCTCCTCCATTAGCACAGCTGCAGCACACTGGCAAACTTGAGCTTGAACAACGGTATGCACTGTGTGGGGGAAGGCAGTGTTGCCAGGTGGGAAATGTTGAATTATCGTATCAGCAGCTCAAAATTATYGTATTTTGAGGAAAATTATCGTACACACCCAAGTTACATTCTAGAGAGGCTCAAATTTACAAATACATCCTGCTCAGCTCACAATGTGCTCTAAATTCAATAAACTGCACATTC
>NW_013952490.1:1224143-1233277 GCF_001266775.1 Austrofundulus limnaeus
AGATAGATAGATAGATAGATAGATAGATAGATAGATAGATAGATAGATAGATAGATAGATAGATAGATAGATAGATAGATAGATAGATAGATAGACTTTGTTGTCTGTCCCAAAGGTGACAGAAAATCATCTTTAACAGGGCTCCAGATGAGTTTAAAAAAACAATCAAAGACACAGTAAGTACTGTAAAATAAAACCCATTTCCATACAAAACTTCTGAATGTCAGAAAGTTCTCTCAAAGTATCTGGTAGATATATGTTCTTCAGAAAATACAGATTTGGTTTATCCCCTGACACTTAATAAAGCCTATTGCTGAGATTACCCTTTTGTTGATTTTAGTGAAAAATTACTTCTACTTCCCATACTTTTCACAGGAATCATATTAGTATTTAAAGACAAGCAATTGCTGTTGTCTAAATAGTTCCTTCACTTAGTCACTTAGTTTTTCATTAGGCTCTCCAAACCTAAGCAATCAGGTCAAATGGAAAATAAGCAGACTAAAACTGGAAGTTTTACCCTGTTAAAATGGGAACTTTTTCACTCATATAATACCCTGTTTCTTTATGTATGTACACAAATTATCAAGCTATAGTTTACTTATTCTGAATTATATTGTATTTGAACTGAATTAGGCTGTATAAATGTTGGTTTAAGCTGTAATTTTAATAAAAATACAATCAGATACATATGACTCATGCTTGAATTTGGCTTTGTGTAAAAAAAATAAATGTAATTAAGTAAAAATAAATGCAAAGTTTTACATGACATTAGACAATAAAAGCAACAAAGCCTCCCAGGACTAAAGTAATGTGAGTCGTAATAGTATTGTTACCATGAGGAATTATGTGGAAGTTCTTACCTTATAAAAGTCAGAGAAAAATATTTTCCACCTTCATGCATTTATGTTTAAGGTTACTTTGCCTAAATAATATTTCTACCTCTCACTTATTGTGTCAATCTACGTCTGCCTCTGCTTCTCTCTGCTAATGAATTCAAAACAGAGTTTGGTAAAGAAAGAAAAAAACAGGGCATCTCTCGGTGCTTTCTCTCTGGATCACAACAACACAATTTCCATTTATAATTTCCATTGTTAATTTGCATAAGAAAAATTAGTTGGGTGACATGCGTGATGTTTCCCCTCCACCACCACACACCCCTTTTTCTTTTCTGCTTAATTTTCCCACTAATTATAAGCAGCAATGGCACATTATTTACATAAATAATTGTTGTTCCTTCTGTTCGCTCATATTTTCCTCCTTTCTTTCTTTGTCAGAGTTGTTTTGGCATTTGTCGTCCGCAGGGGCAATTCTCCTCTGAGAACATTTTCCCTTCTCCCGACTGAAGCCGCTTGGATCTTCAGTGTTTTGTGTTTGTTGTGGTATTTTGCTGTCCTTTGTTCAATAAATAGATTCATCCTACATTTTTTTTTACTTCGCCTCCAAACTTCTAAACTCTCATAAATAAATATGTCAGCCCCAAACAGTTCCCTAATGTTTTTACATCAAGCCAGAACACTTTAGTTTGTTGTTGTTTTTTCCATTTTAGGGACTTTAGAGAAAAGTTGGTAAGATCAAGCAGACGTGTTTTTTGGTTCATCGTCACCATTTTTCTTGTGCCTGATTTTGGTTTTCTACACATAACAAAAGGTGTGGTTAGGTTTTAGGTTGTGATGATTTTGTCTTGTATGTATCGCAGGTGAAGTTGTAAATAAAACCTGGCTGCTGAGGGAGTTTTCACAGACCAAAAAAATAAAAAGAAAGAAAGAAAAACAACCCAGAACAATCAGACAATCAGGCTTTTTATTCAGGCCACATTTCACAAGTAAAGCACCATGCCACACATTAAACATGGTCATTTAATATGAAGGGAAAATGGCTCTCAGTTGTTCAGTTAAGTGATTTTGCTTTTAGTTGATGTGAGCTTTTAATTAACTGGGTTGTAACAGCCTGAGTTCCCTCGTGGCAAGTTTGCAACTGTAAGTAGAGAGAACAATTTGCAACAATAGGAAACTGATTGTGTCTGCTGTGTTTATATTTTCCTCTGGAGTGAAGCCTTTGGATTTAATCTTACCCAGTAATTTCACCCTTTTAGCTTCTACAAAATAAACTATTATTCATTTGATGTAAACATTTTTGCCAGAACGAACAGGACAAACATGGGTTTTGAACACCTATGTTTAAAATCATGTCAGTGTGAAGAGTATGTAAAAATAAAAGCATAAAGTTTTTTTTTGTTTGTTTGTTTGTTTGTTTGTTTTAAATTTTCTTTTTATTATTATTATTATTATTATTATCATTGGCATTTGAAAATTTTCATTTGGTTGTCCGAAGTAACTAATCAACAATTCTCTCCTTTAAGGCAGCATCTACAGCAAAAGTGTCACTTTTTGGGGGGTTTCCAAGTGAGAAGTTGGATAGAGCCTGGAAAAAAAACATACACTGCTACAACACAACCTTGTTGTATTTGTTGCACTTCATGAATGAGAAGTCTGAAAGTTTTTGTGTTTAATTTTTTCCTTTCTTATTTATTGCTAATTCTCATAACAATTTGGAATTTTTAGTCAACTTCAGGAAGAAATGAAAACATATTGTTCTTTTAAGGAATGAATATCACTTGTCAGCTTGTACGCCAAAGTTTTTAACAAAGATCTTGTCTTTAGGCACTCAGATTATGTGCTGGGAATGGCTCTTGGCTACCACCACATCAAGTTTTAGCACAAAATCTATACAATTATTTAGTTAGCTTTGCGTTAAATCCAAAGGTTATTGAGTCATAAGTGCCCATTCACTGATTGCTGTCTGAGTGTTTTGTTGAATTGTGCTAACGGTCACACACAGGCAAATATGACTGTCTGTATTAAAGGGATCCACGATTAGTTGTAACATTAAACTTTATTTGATAAACATTTATTTTAACTGTAAAATAAAGACTGTAAAAATACTGTAGGCTGTTCAGTTTGTAATTTTTTTAAATATATTTTAACACAGACGGAGACATTTTATTTACACACAAAGCATTCTGGGTAAATGATGACATGGATAGGTCATCGGTGCGAGGCTGCTAGCGAGCTATATCCACCCTGAAGGTTAATCTTGGACAATATCTGATGATYGACTCTTTTAAATGAAACCAGAGAGCGTTGACAGAGAGGAGAAGGTAGAAATGACTCAGCCTGTAACTGAAAATGTGGATGGAGGACAACAGAGCTGCTTCATGGAAGAAGAACCTCAGCTTAGCCTGTTAGCCTTCGGTTGATGTCATCATTTACCCAGAATGCTTTGCGTGTAAATAAAATGGCCCCGTCCGTGTAATATATTTTTAAACTTCTAGTTCAAAAATTATAAAATTGAACATCCTACGGTATTTTTACAGTCTTTATTTTACAGTTAAAGTATTTGTTTATCATATAAAGTCTAATGTTACAACTAATCCGGGATCCCTTTTAAGATTGTCATTGAATGCACTGCGATTAAAATCACAAGTGTTTTTAAGCAATAGCCGGTAAAATTAGAGAGAAAACACAAGCCTGAGCAATCTTAAGGGTTATAGAACTGATAAGTGACAGAAACTGCAACTTGTGGTGTAATAATCAACCTCAATGTCCATTATTTTACTCATTCTGTCTCTGCACCGCAGAATGTTAATAATCTGGAATGATTCAATTCATGACATTTTGTCATATCTGGAAAATGAAACATTTCCAACTATCTATGGCTACGTTCACACTGCAGGTCTTAATGCTTAGTTCCGATTTTTTGAAAAAATCAGATCTTTTTGTGTGAACGTTCACATTACATTTTAAATGTGACCTGCATCAGACCCCTGTGTGAACGCTACACAGCACTGATGTGACACGCATGCGCAGTAAAAGACGTGACGTCTCATCAGCCGGCTTGTTTGTTTACAGAGCTAGCATGGATGCTACATTTTGCGCATCGAATCAGAAGTTGTTGTTTAATCAGAGCCGATTAAATTATTATCTGACCTGCTTCTTTAGTTCAGTGTTTATATCTGAAGCTGCCTCTGACCGGGATGCTCCAGTGAAGCTTTTTTTTTTTTGAACGAAACTACGAGCTGGAAAAAAGTATCGACCAAGTATCGAACTTTAGGATCTATACTCTCCGCGACCCAGGCTGGACATAATTATTATCATACTATCTACGTGGAAAATGAAAAGTAAAAAGATGAAGCGGCTGGACTTGTGTTTTGGAGCTGTAAACACACGGAGCTACAGATTTGAACAGCGAGACTTGAAGTTAGTGTCTTATCGATCCTTCACCCCCTCCTCCTGATGAAAAAGTCAGATGAATGTGACATGAGCGTTCACACTGCAGTCACTTTGAAAACATCAGATAAATATCCGATTTAAAACCACATACTGAAACGGCCTGGGTCGGATTTGAAAAAATCGGATTTGTCGCGTTCAGACGGTCATAAAAAAATCTGATATGAGTCAGATGGGTCAAAAAAATCGGATTTGGGTCGGATTTGCCTGCAGTGTGAACGTAGCCCATGACTGAGCATTTTATAGAGAAATGGGCATTTTAAAACACTTTTCTAAGTAATTTATGTTGTGAACTGGTAGTGTCTTTATGGGTTATTTGCTCTGCAAACCCGTTGTGTTGAAAAGAGAAATAGGGACACATTTTGAATTTTGCTCAAACTCACAAAAATCAGCTAAAATGAAAAAACTAAAAAACTAAAGACAATCTAAGCTATGTTCTGTATGTGCTTTTTATTGCAATTGTTATGAAATTTAAAAAATAAGATGCCAAGGAAATGTGTCAGCATGTTAAAAAGAGGTTTATGCCGATATTAAACAGTCTCAGCATATTTGTACATTATTTAGAATTTTTTATTTTTTTTAGGTTGTTTGTATCAATGTAACTCATCAAGTCACTGAGTCATTAACAAATTTTAATTTAATGATTTGTCTTGCTAAACAATATGTTTAGTTGTGTATATGTAGCTGCTTTGCAGAGACTTCAGCTGTGGATCATTGGGTTTTGGTTTAAAAAACAGCTTTTTTGTAAGACTGTACATTTGCATAACTTGGCCTTTCCTACGTCTGTACCCCCAGCAAGTTAAAGTCTTACATCTTGGAAGAAACCACCTGAGAGTTCATATCTTCCTGCCAAACACTCGCCTTTATTAACATATTTATAAACTGTTTCAAATTGCTTTAAATGAAAGAACCCCACAAGATAACAAGCTTTTATTTTGCCTTCGATTAATGAAAATCGTTCCATATTCAGACCACGATGGACAGTGTAATCAAGCCTTAAATTTTGTTCCTTTTCCCCCGTTGGTCGGGCTGAGCGCCGGTGTGAGAGGCTCAGTTTGTGCTCTGTAACAAGGGGAGAGGGAAGTCATTGGGAGCTGGTGAAGAGCTGCGTGAGGGGCCCCACACGTTTAATTGAGGGAAGGAAAACGTGCATCAGTAGTGTTGTGAGGAGCGAAGGGCGATCTTCAGAGGCCAATTAATTTGGAATACAAAGTAGTGGTGCAATCTGCTCAGGTTTTCTGTCTGGGTGCGTGGCGTCCTCACACCAGCCCCGTCTCAAAGGCATCTGAGATCAGGTTAATTTAAACACTCCACCATTCCCACCTCCCCACTGCAACACTTCTAGCTGCACACAATTTCTCTGTCCCTTTATCACTTTTACTACTTGAGGCTCTGTAAAGCAAACTAGAAGCACAAACTCATACACAGAGTTGTAAGGTAACTAAATACAAATACTTCTTTACTGTACTTAAGTAGAATTTTTGGATATCTGTACTTTACTTGAGTAATTATTTTTCAGCCTACTTTTTTACTTCTACTTACATTTTTTTAAAAAGCGCAAAAAGTATAAAGTCTTTACTTTTAGTTCAATTTTGCTTGTTTTAATTCATATTGTTATTAAAAGAAATAGTGCAAAGATAAACTGTACCTCCTGGATAGAGTGAATGTAACTGTGGCTGAATGGGACATATGAATATAGATATTACATTTTTACACTGTATTAGTTTGTACACAATCCATCACAGATGCACGATATGTTACACTCCAGCAGGACGGGTCAGACCATAGCCTGAAGATGTATGTGGTATATGCACACAAATATATACAGTATATACCTGAAACAGCTACATTAGTACATCCTAAATTTTTTAGTATTAGTATTTTAATAGTTATTTAGTAAAACATTTTTAGGGGAGGCCACATCCCAATAAATATCATTTTGGAAACTCTAACCACTCATTTTTACTCAATACTTTTACTTTTAATACTTAAGCACATGTTATGTTAGAAATTTACTTTTGATACTTAAGTACAAAAAATATCAGATACTTTAAGACTTTTACTCAAGTAATATACGTAGAGGAGACTTTAACTTTTACCAAAGTAATTTTATGGTAAGATACTCGTACTTTTACTCAAGTATCACTTTGTGGTACTTTATATAAGACTGCTCATACAATTATCCTACACAAAAAAGCCCTCACACATTTTTTGAGCTTCCACAGAGAAACTCTGAAAGTTGTTTGCCAACTCCGTCCAAAATAGCTAATTTTCTCAGACTGCTGCCTCTGTGCTTCATGTGTGCTAGAATGCAGTCTCAGACTATGTTCACACTGCAGGTTTTTATGCTCAATTCCAAATTTTTTGTAAAAACTTTGATCTTTTTTATTGCGTGGATTTTTACATTATATTTTAGATGTGATCTCAATCAGACATCACATTCAGCTCACTGTTTCCAGAAGGAAATGTGAATGCTACATGATAGCATGTCGATTCTGAATTTGTTGCACAATCAGAGTCGTCCATCCGTCCGTTTTCTTTAATCAGAATCAATTAAATAATTATCTCAGATGTTTGTTAAGTTCATTTGAAACTGCGTCTGGCTGGCTGCTTCAGAGCAGCTTTGAATTTATGGAACAAAGCAACATGCTGAAGTAAATCTAGTCAAAGTATTGATCCGATGCCGTCAGAGACTAACATTGTTATCACATACTTCTGTGGCTCAGTCATCCAGGACATGGAAAATTAAAAGAAAGATGACAAAGGAACTGGACTTCTGTTCTGTAGCTGAGGACCTGCGGAGCTACAAGATTTAAACTGCATAACCCAATAGTGTCGTTTTTTTTTACTTAAATGAATCTGCTTACCCTCAACTTACTGATGTAAAAGTCAGATGAAATGCATCATGAGCGTTCAGACTGAGGTCGCATTGAGAAACTTCAGGTATCCAATTTAGTACCACATACTGAAAATACTTGGATCTGATTTAAAAAAAAAGGATTTGTCTCATTCAAACTGTCTTTAAAAATCAGATTTGGGTCTCATTTGCCTGCAGTGTGAACATAGCCTCACGTGTTCAAAAGTTTCCTATTATTTTATAATTTTGCAGCCAAGGATGATAAGCCATGTTGAACCTGCTGCTGTTGTTTCATTTTAGGTTTGTACACAGTTTTAGGTTTAAACGTGTGTTAGGATAAATGTCCATCTTTGTTCCAACCCTTGCTTCACTCTACTCAAACTCATGATAAATGCAGTGCACTTATGTGGATAAAAGTCTGAAAAAGAATGAAGCAAAAGAAGAAAATCATGATGTATGCCCATGCTGATGGAGACTTGAGTTAGAGACGGAGATAAGGAAGGCTTACAAAGAGGTGAAACCTAATTGTGAAGGAGAGAGAGGGTCAGAGAATCGAGCTCCTCTGTGAGATGGTTAATTTATAAGACTGGTGGGGAGGATACTGTGACAGGCCAAGTAATGCTACCGAGTACTTTGAAAGATTCCTTTGTTTCTCCGGTCAGGAATCCATCCGTGTCATTCAGCTCCCTTTTCTATTTTCTTCCTATCTTCTTTTTCTGCTTCTTTCCAGTAGTGTACACGCTCATCTTCCTTTCTTTTACAGAAGCAATCAGTAATCATTTATCTTTTGTACAAATACAGGATTTTAGAGCTTAGCAGGAAGCAGCTTCCTTGGGTTGGGTCAGGTGTGTTTACTCTGAAGCCATGGGGCTCTTAACTAAAGAAACGGTGGTAGAATAAGAGGCGCTGATGTTTTAGAACACTTTACATATTATGCCTCCATGATACTTTATGGCCCCAACTTTCATTTTTATTCATGGTGGATCAGACAACAAATCCTCTGTTTCCTGTAAAAGTCACCTCTGCTCTCGCCCACCCCTCACTTTTTTTCCTTCGGCCTCCTTCTATCTGTACCTCATTGCCGATGCAGGGAGCATAGCGGCGGCCATAGACCTGTGCATGGAAACACCCAGCAGACAAGAAAAATGACGGCCCGCGCAATCTCATTTTCTGAAGGGCTGCAAGTCAGGCAGGAAATGGCTATTATTCCATCGACACTGTCGGTATTAAGTTATTTCCTTCTCTAAATACGAGAATGTTCATGAATATCTATTGAGTTCCAGGTGCAAGCGCAAGAGGTTTTGTCGCCACACACTTGGATGATTGCAGCCCTATATTCTGCCTGCTGCACCCTCACTTCTGAGATTGAAGTGAAAGACAATGCTAGTGGAAATTGGCTAATAAATCCAGAAGAGGCAAAGGGCTGTTTGAGCGATACCCAAAGCTCGTGCATGCTCTTTTAGCAGAACAAAACCTCCTGGCTTCTATGAGCCTTATGCTTTTTTGAAACGAGGTGACCTGGCTTAAAGGGCTAACACTCTCTCACTACACTCAAAGGTTCTCATCCGAATTGCTTATGCTGGTGCATGTACAGTTTTTGCTGTATGGTCATGCTGCAATAATGCATTTACATGTCAGCAATGTTTCAAAGGACTTTGATATTGCATCGAGGCACAGCAGTGCGGTGGTTGGTGTTGTCACCTCACTGCAAGAAGGTTGTAGGTTTGTTTCCCATTTGGGGCCTTTCTGAGTGGAGTCTTGTTTTGTTTTTTCTGGGTACTCCATTTACAATGACAGACCAAAATTACAGCGGGTAAAATAAGTATTGAACACATCAACATTTTTCTCAGTAAATATATTACTAGAGGTGCTAATGACATGAAATTTTCACCAGACGTCGGTAACAACCCAAGTGATCCATACATACAAAGAAATCAAACCATAAATGTCCAGAAATGAAGTTATTTGTAATAATGTGGAATGGCACAGGG
>NW_013952490.1:1233288-1234425 GCF_001266775.1 Austrofundulus limnaeus
ATATATTACGTTTACCAAGTGGAAATAAAAAAATTATTTGCTAGCTCTCAGGGAAAATGACCAAAATTTAAGGCGTTTCTGCTCAAAATCATGTTTATTGTAGCTACTGGTCCAAAAAGGGCTTCAAAAATTATTTGATTATATTTCAGATATTTTATTCAAAAGACCCATAGATAAGTATTTATTCAAATATAATGAACAAAATTCAATAGTTGCAAATGTTTTCACCATTGCACTGTCTGTTTTTTCACATTAATTCTCGTTTCGATGTGATGAGTCACATATACAGTATATCAGAACAGTTTCAGCCTTGTTTTCAGCAGCAGGGATGGGCGTCTTCCTTTGCTTCTTTTCTCTTCCAGCAGGCCTGACTTTGATAAGAACACACGCTTCTTGCTTTGCATCCAAAGAGTGAATGAAGGACAGCTGAGCCTGGTTTTTACTCATGCGTGGACTGGTTGTTGCAGGCACGATGTGAGAGTGTGGCAATCCTAACAGTTGTACCTTAAGATGCAGCTGGATACAATGACACCGAGAGCACTGCAACAACTTATATCTGGAGGAGTGCCAGTGTTGGCATGATGAGGTGCTACTGTAGGCACGAGGCCAGGCCTGCCTCAAATTCTTGACAACCATGCTACACCCATGTGCACACAGGCACCACATCATGGATATGCTGCCACCACACTTCTCCATGCAGGAACCCAACACACTACCACCCCGATATGCTTAAAGGGGCAATATTATGTGTTTCTCAGGCATACATTTAAATACTATACCAAAATAAAGCATCTATCACCTTTATCTATTATTAAAATGCTGTTTTTATGTTTAAATGGAAAATAATCTTATCTTCTCATCACTTCCTCTTCTAAACGCCTTGAAATTGGCCTCTGTCTCTTTAAGAACCACCTTCCGCTTCTGTCTCACCCATTTCAGTGGGGGGGGAGGGGTGCTGCCATGATGCAGTTTACTTGGCATCTGAAAATACATTTCCTCAAATGTATTTTTAACCTAAAAAGAGCTTCACTGAGTGAGAACTGTTAAGAGCAAAGCAGACAGTTTCACTTTCAGTTTCACCCGAGAGCCTGCAGGAGTCATGGGCAGCGTATGTGGGGGTGGGGAGGATTTGGGGGG
>NW_013952490.1:1236386-1245053 GCF_001266775.1 Austrofundulus limnaeus
GGGAGGTGTGCTCCGTGATGAGGAAGTTCAGTTTAAAGACACGTCCCAGGGGCGTTTCTGGTCCCAAAAGGCGTTTCTGGTCCCCACCTGTCGTTTTGCTCCTCAGCTTTTCCCACTTTTTTATTAACTAATGTCTGAAGATTTTGCCAATTTCTATCATCTCATGCTTTTTATTTAACTTGAATTAGAACCGTAAAGATCCCAAAACATAAGCAGGAAATTCAAAGACTGGGGTGGAATATTTATAAAAAAAAAGAGGGTGAAGATGAGCAAGGATGATAGCCAAAAGCCAATTTCGGTTTTAAGTGACCCGTTACCTCCCACTCAGTTGACGACACTAAAGGCAGCCGGCAGAGGAAAAGAGAGACCTGCAGCTCTGCTTACATGTGTCCAGTCAGAAGCAGTGTACGGTAGAGGAGAGATGGGGCCAGAATTGATTGAAGGTGGTGGACCATAAATGAAAGTATTGATTTAGGGGTCAAAGTCATAGGATGAGGTCTTGAAATAAATTGAAATAAACATATCAATACATCAAGTATATTACACCACAAGCGCACACATATACTTTCACAGATGCATTATGAACCTTGTTTAGCTTAATAGATGGTTGATTAATGCACATGTAATGGCTTTTTATGGTTATATGTTTGAAATAGACAAAGCAATGGCAAAATAGATTCAATCTTTATTGCAACTTTAAAATCATGTTTGATTACATTTGAAATTAAATTTTTAGAAGCTTTAGGAAATTGAGATTATTGACCATAATAACATTTATTTTTCTTGCTAGAATCTGCAGCAATACAGGGAAATGCTTCTTTTAGCAGTAATCAACTCAATTAACAGTGATTTGCCTTTTTACTGTGAGCTCCTTTTAAAATGTAGTTTTACAACACAAATTGGGGAATGAAAGACTTTAAAAAACAGCATGTGTGACTAATACGAGTCAGTATTTCAAATGTGAAAATTCATCTCATCTGCATAATAATAGAATAAAGAGCACACCATAAAGTGAACACTCAGGAAAGGTTAAAGTACTTCCAATTTATGGGTCAAAGGGAGACGCTTTAGCTGGAAGAGGGAGAGAAATTACTTGGCTCGGAGACCAACAGAATCTCGGTGTAAAG
Organism: Austrofundulus limnaeus; assembly: GCF_001266775.1. Classification (NCBI taxonomy): domain Eukaryota; kingdom Metazoa; phylum Chordata; class Actinopteri; order Cyprinodontiformes; family Rivulidae; genus Austrofundulus; species Austrofundulus limnaeus. The sequence continues at coordinate 1,237,514 of NW_013952490.1, forward strand.
ACATGGCAGCCAATTAAGAGAAAGGTCAGACCATAAAAGAGGAAGCAGCAACAGGAAAGCTTTACACACAGCATCTCCTGCTTTTCAACTATCTCTCAGTCTGCAACCTCTCTTCTGCTAACAGAGAGTCTCCATATTTCTTTTAATGGCAGTTGGTTTTACGAACAATGTTTTATATGGATGTTTTTTTAGATGAATAAAAGTTTATGTTCAGTGATGCATGAGTAGGGAACCATGTCATGCCATTGCTCCAAGCCATTTTTTTATGATTTTGTTTTTCCAGCTGGGCCTGAAACTCCTGCTTGTACCAGCATGAGTTTTTGTTGGTGCAAAACCATAAATATATAATATATTGAAAACTGAGAAAATCCAACACATCAGTCCCATGACATCAAAATTAGTTGTGTACTATTTAAGTGGTGTATCAATGAGTGAATACATTGAACGTGCCACTCAGATTCAGTGACCTATCTCTCCACCACCCCAGCCACGCAGCTGACATATAACACAATTGTTTTGACATCCAGCCAAAATCTTGTTTTGAATGAGTAAAGTGAGGGGCTCTGCTGCAAATGTTGCATTCTAGACTGTGCTGACAAGCATGTTGGTGCCAAAGTTTTAGTCCTGCATGTTTATCTTGTCAATAAAGTAATTATAAACTTTGATTGCTCTAAGGGTTTAATCCAAACGACAGGGGGACATCCTATCACCAGCAAAGATAAAGCCTGATGGCGGAAAATGCTGAAAACAAAACACAGTGTAATATTCCTTCCTTTGAAAAAGAGCTCGAAGAGTCAAATTCAGTCAGAGCCAAGGAAATTGTGTCAATAATAATTTTCACAAAATTGTTCGACAATATTTTATGAAACGAACGCTTTTTAAAGGCAAATTAAGCAGGTGTTGCAGAGGCAGAATGACAGCAGCACAGATGATGAGACAAGTACATCCCACCTACTCACCAACTCAGCTCTATGACTACCTCACACGTCAGCGTAACAATGCTGGTTTGTCTCCAACCTACCATGACACCTCAATTGTTAAGTCATACCTAGGTAGGTAAAGAGCATCTCAGGCCACTCAGAAAACTATCAATCAATGAAAATATTGAGTTTCATGTTTGGAAGGTACATAGTTTGTGTATTAAATAGTTTGCTTTATTCAAGTCAAAGCAATAAAGCTGAGTTTGGACTTAATTCTGAGCTGCATTCTACCATCCTTTTCAGTAAAACTTATAATTGGTGTTTGCAAATTTTGTTTGTAAAAAGTTAAGTCTTCTCACATCACCAGCTGGCATTCATAGCAATTTTGCTCTTCTTTTTATTTGCTTCCTGAGTAGCAGTAAGCCTTTTTTTCCAAATAAAGAACTTGCTGCATGTAGGATACCAATGACTCATACAAACATCACACAACCCACCTTCAAAAAACAAATTACCTCCAAACAAAAATCAGGTAAAATATTATGATGTCTTTTATATACAGCGGGTAAAATAAGTATTGAACACATCAACATTTTTCTCAGTAAATATAATACTAGAGGTGCTAATGACATGAGGTTTTCACCAGATGTCAGTAACAACCCAAGTGATCCATACATACAAAGAAATCAAACCATAAATGTCCAGAACTGAAGTTATTTGTAATAATGTGGAATGGCACAGGGAAAAAGTATTGAACACATGAAGAAAGGGAGGTGTAAAAACACATGGAAAGCCAAGACACCAGCTGAACTCTCTCAGTAATTAGAAAGCAAGCCTGCCCCTTGTCAATGCAAGTTAATATCAGCAGGTTCAGTCCCAAATGATGACCAGGTATCACACAAGAACCATCTGATGATGGGTAAAAGTAAAGAGCTCTCTCAAGACCTTCATAACCTTATTGTTGCAAAGCATAATGATGGCATCGGTTACAGAAGAATGTCTAAACTTCTGAAGGTTCCAGTGAGCACTGTTGGGGCCATAATTCAGAAGTGGAAAGAACATCATTTCACCATAAACCGACCACGACCAGGTGCTCCTCACAAGATTTCTGACAGAGGAGTGAAAAGAATTATCAGAAGAGTTGTCCAAGAGCCAAGGACCACTTGTGGAGAGCTTCAGAAAGACCTGGAATTAGCAGGTACGATTGTTTCAAAGAAAACAATAAGTAATGCACTGAACCACCATGGCCTGTATGCACACTCACCACGCAAGACTCCACTGCTGAAGAAACAGCATGTTGAAGCTCCTTTAAAGTTTGCTGCACAACATTTAGACAAGCCTGTGTAATACTGGGAGAATATAGTCTGGTCAGATGAGACCAACATTGAACTGTTTGGATGCCAGAATACACATCATGTTTGGAGGTCAAATGGCACTGCACATCAGCCCAAAAACACCATACCAACAGTGAAGTTTGGAGGTGGGAACATCATGGTGTGGGGCTGTTTTTCAGCATATGGTACTGGCAAACTTCAAATAATTGAAGGAAGGATGAATGGAAAAATGTACAGAGACATTCTTGAAAAAAATCTGCTTCCATCAACCAGGATGATGAAGATGAAACGTGGCTGGACATTTCAGCAAGACAATGAGCCCAAACACAAAGTCAAGGAAACTCTCAGTTGGTTTCAGAGAAAGAAACTAAAGCTGCTGGAATGGCCCAGCCAATCACCTGACTTGAATCTAACAGAAAACCTATGGAAAGAACTAAAGATCAGAGTTCATAGAAGAGGTCCACGAAACCTTCAAGATTTGAAGACTGTTTGTGTGGAAGAATGGGCCAAAATCACACCTGAGCAATGCATGCCACTAGTTTCTCCATACAGGAGGCGTCTTGAAGCTGTCATTGACAACAAAGGCTTTTGTACAAAGTATTAGATAAATTTCAGTAACCGTGTTCAATACTTTTCCCTGTGTCATTCCACATTATTACAAATAACTTCATTTCTGGACATTTATGGTTTGATTTCTTTGTATGTATGGATCTCTTGGGTTGTTACCGACATCTGGTGAAAATTTCATGTCATTAGCACCTCTAGTAATATATTTACTGAGAAAAATGTTGATGTGTTCAATACTTATTTTTCCCACTGTATCTTTAACGTCTTTTTAGGCATTAAGGGGGTGTGGAGCAAACAAGAAAAATCAAACCTCAAACATTATTATTTATTTAACTCTTCCTTCAAAGTGACTTATATACACAGAAACACTGACACCTTGCCCTGTCCTCACCTTCCACCTGCTTCTGAGCAGCTGGCCAGGCGCATGGGCATGGGAGCGTGGCAAGAGGAATGACATGTGTAATGGGAAGTGGCATGACAATTAGGGGGCTCATGTGATGCTGGAGGTGGGCTGAGTGTGAAGACACAGAGTGCTTTACCATAAACCAGCATGATTCTGTAGGTCCTGAACGTACGACAAGCTTGTCTCTTTGTATGACACATACAAAACTCTCAAAAACAAGTCAGATATAGACAAGCTGTAAAACCAGCTGCACATAAATCTTGAGTGGAAAACTATTTTTAACAGAAGGGCTTGAATAAAAATGCAATCCTTGTCATATTGTGGCCCAACGCCAATTACATTCAGACCTACTACAAAAAAAAGACAGTAATGGATTAGAAGAATGTTGAGGAGATGGAGACAGACAGAGAACACAATGACTTGTTGAAGTAAGGACAGAAATATTTCAGCTTATTTTTGTCAAACATGTGAGAGCACATGGCGGTTTATGACCTCCACAAACCTCCTCCTTTTCTGTGCTGCAGATATCCTGGAAGGTGACAGCACCCCTACATCCTGTCACCTTTTCTGCTCTCTCTCTCTAAGGAGCTTCTGTGCTTTATGCTTCTCATCTCTGAGCCTTGAGAGCTGAGCAAGCTGCACCCACCTGTCTGGTTCCTCTGTCTGTTTACTCCTCCTCAGTTTTAATAGCAGCCTTGGCTTCTGTCATCGTTTGATGGTTTCTGCATCGATGCTACGAGTCAATTTGATCAAGTGTTGTATTAAAAATGGTTCTCGTGTTAGTAACTTACTTCATCATCAGATATGGCGTTCTTTTCAGTTTATTTCAGCCTTTATCTAAACCTTCACACACACTGAGCAGCAAAAGCAGTAAAGAATATTACTGTACCTTAAATTATTCCCCCAAACCCAAAAAACCAAGAATATTCAAAACTTATTATCTACATTTGTTTTAAATCAAAATACTCTGAGCAGATATTTGCAAATCTACTTTGATATTCTGACTCTTCAAGAGGTTGTCTGGAATCTGAACATTCAGATCCATTCAACAGCTCTTTTAGTTGTGTTCGTACTTTAAGAAAACAGTGCTTTACCTTAAATAGAAGAAAAGATTAATTGAATAACACTTTAATAATCCCCAAAAAGAAGTTAAATTATTTCAAAGTAATATTTGTACAAAATTTTATTACAAAAATAAAGTAAGTGTGTGAAGCAGTTGTGGTGAGCAAGACTGATCTCGTGTACAAATTCTTCATAATATTGAATTTGAGGGAAAAAAAAAGGCACATCCATCTGGTGTTCTGTCTGCTGTCACTGTACGTCTGTGAAGAACTGAAAGTAAGTAGCAAGACACCAGAATACAAGTGTAGTTCATTAAATTTCCTACTGCAATATACAGTATTTCACATGCAAACTATGTTTGAACAATATAATATTTGGATGTTGTTGGATTGCAATTTAAGTCATGTCACATGGATGTCACGGGCCAACAGGCTACATGCATTGCAATCCCCACAATCTTTAACCACAAACTGCAACCCAACATGTAAAATATGTGTACAAGTATACAGTACTTCTTTGTTTTTCTTGAAACTATGTTTATATGCAGCAAACATTTGCATGTGAGGCAAAGAACCCTTTCACACAGATGCTCTAGTAAACATGAAAGCCAACTACAGACTTCGAGCAGAGAAGCGTTTTTTTTTTTTTTTGTTTGTTTTTTTTTTGTGGATTGTGGAGTAGAACACAAACATCCAGTTTGACTTTCTTAGCGCAGCTGGTGCACTTTGGGCACCACAAAGGCGTCAGCAACTTGGCGGGAAGATGAAATCTACGTCAGACTGAGATTCAAGATGAACTGACCTGAAGCGGGAGAGACACTGCAGGCTTTTTTAACGTTTTTTCTGCATTTAGAAGAACTTCTGGAGGTCTGCCTGAATCAACCTGTTACCCTCAATTATCTCCACGTCAACTCCAGACCTGCCTCAACTCTTCAACACGGATCCCACAACCTGCCTTGTAATTACACAGACAGACCACAGAGTCCCTCACTTTAGTGCTTTATAGTTTCTTATATTAACACCGGCCACCTGTCCTGTGCAAAACAAGTGAAGAACAGTCTGATCTGATGTTTCTCTCAGCTGGAAAGCACATTGACTAAGTGGTGATTTAGAAGGTTTAAGGGCACATTTAAATATAAAAATATTTATGAAATGTGGTCATATGTGACCCCAAACCACTTCAAACTGGTTCTTAGTCCATCCTCAATGCATTCACATTTAGATTCACAGCATTAGTGTCTAAATCTGTGGTCTAAATGTTTTATATCAATAGAATATAGCTAAAATAGTTTAGCCTTCAAAAAAAATGGTAGCAGAGGCTTGAAAATCTGAACATTCAACAGTTTCTGTAAACAAACTTTGCTAAATCAACCCTAATAAACAAGAACATAAAGAAAACACAGACATTCTTACTAACCATGCTGTTTTCGTTAGTTATGACAACTGTTTTTATTCTTTGGTAAATTTTCTTTGTTAGTATGCTATTAAAATGTATTAATAGAGACAGGACTTAACCATCAGAATGTCCTTAATAAGGACAGACAGACAGAACTGCAGTTCTAATAGATTGTATCATGTGAAATTTAAAGGATTGCCCATGATTACAACATACACTAACTAAAATATGTTTGAGAATAAAACACTATTAATTAAGGAATTGTTAAATTTTATCTTCAAAGACAGTTTTCTTCTGGCTCCTGATGGCAGTATAGTCTATCTGAGGCAGGACTGTGCAACGTGTGGGCGTTTCATAAAGTAGAGCAGAATGGGAGTTCATGGTACAAAGGCCTCACTCTGGGGGTCTGTGGTTCTGGCAGCAGTATGTGTTTACATTGTAATTAGGACCTAATTGTCCTAATTAGAATCCCCAAACCCTGATTACTCAGAGCCTTACAACCTGCTGAGGCAAACAACCTGACTCTGCTTTAGTTGTCGACATAGAAACCCCTGCACAATGTTTGCTCCAAGAGCACGGTGTAATGCTGGTATAATTGTCATAAAAGCTCGGATGATTGGAAAGGGACTACATGAACCTATCTAGGGAGATGAGAATGGGGGAAAATGATTTCCTGGAATTTATTTATTTATTTATTTATTTATTTATTTATTTATTTATTTATTTATTTATTTATTTATTGCCTTAGGCCGGGAATGTGTTTGCAAAAGGAACCATACTAACAGACCTGATGGTGTATTTTTGTCTTGATTCTTTAGGACTTTTGCCCCTCTTCTTCCCTGAACCCCCATCCCTGTTGTCCTTAGTGGTTTCCTCCTTTCCTGTCTTAGAAATCAAAGGGCATCTGTCCTGGAAGGTTGTTAGTGCAACAAGTGGAACATAAGCACACCTGTCTCCCTCACGCTTTCTACCTGCTCACATGGGGATGCTGAGCAGAAGGCCCCATCAGTGGTTCATGTGAGACCTGTAGCCCACTCTGCCAAACCCAGATCCCAGCAGAGCACACTGGGCTAACACTCCAAATGGTGTGTGAGGAGACAGGGCAGGCTGGCTGGCTGGCTGGCTGGCTGCTGTTGCTGCTGTGCTGGAAGGAAGCATGGAGCATATCAAACCTGAGCCGAGCTCTCCTGGGGTTCCGCATGGCTGGACGGGCCTCACGCTCCGAGACTCGTAGGGATGCATCGATCCACAGCGGGCGAGCGAGGCTTCCTCACGTCAACAATAGAAAGGAGAGTTTAGCTCGTTGTGCTCGGCGCTTTTAAACTTTTCATACATAAATTACATTTTCATATGTCTCACATCTTTCTTAGATTTGTTTTAAATTCTGCTGAAACTGTGGGAATGAAAAGCACACTGACTTTGCTCTTTAGATATAAACTTTTATCCAAGTTAGGCATGTCTAGTTGTTCACTGGCAAACACTGATCAACCAAGAAGACTTTATACCAAGGCATCAAGTTTGGCAGTATCAAATATTGGGTGCAGCCCTACAAAACACCAAAGAGTTTTTTGTTATGTTTTTTTAATCCATCTTTGTATTTTTAAGGCTGATGTTAACACTTGAAGTCAACCGCAGGACAGAGTGTGTAGTTGTACTAATCTTGAATATACCCACAAAGCATTGTTTCGTTTCACCAGATATCTTAATTTCAGTGTCTTTAGTATATCTCAAAGTTTTTCAGATTTCATACAAGTGCACAAGCCCATAATTTTTGGCATGGTGCACATACACACACAAAAACATACATACATACATACATACATACATACATACATACATACATACATACATACATACATACA
>NW_013952490.1:1245272-1246630 GCF_001266775.1 Austrofundulus limnaeus
ATACATACATACATACATACTGTACATACATACATACATACATACTGTACATACATACATACATACACTGTTTTACAATAAGAGATCAAGGTAGTGAATGTTGTTTTTTTAAGGCTGCTTCCTTCTTCAGGGTTCACCACAGCAAACAAACTCGCACAAAAGATTTGGAAACATCCTTACACCAGAAGCCTATCCTGAAACAACCCAGGCTTGAACCTGCAGCTTGGGGGTTGCAAGCACTGACCACAGCTGCTGCAGCCCTGATGAAGTTAGTGAATGAGTTTACAAAAGCGTTGAGTGCAGATTGGGATGTTCAAGGTTACAGTACAGATAAGGGTTTCTGTGTTGAGAGAAAAAAGACACACAAAACGATTAGGGAAAAAACCCGAGCTCTGTAGGATTCTTCTTTAATTGTGATTGATTCATGCAAGTAAACAATGTTCATTTTTCTTGAGAGCAAAATGAAATGTTTTCATGTCAGAATTAAGAAGTTGTGCAGGTAAACTGTTTTCTGAAAATGTTTGCCTTTTTCATTAATATTTTCACATGTGCATGCAGTTTCCAAGTGTGCATGAAAAAAATCGCTAAAGGAAACATCACAACAAAGACTGACCCTGCACAGACTGTCGTGCACAGTGTGCTGTTGTTTAAACACATCTAATTTAAAAACAAGAAATAACCAAAATATACAGACAGCCTCTCAGTGTGTGATCTCTGCTCAGCCCACCACTCACTCATGTCATTTAATAAAGCAGGTCCTCCTACTAATGAGGTTAGCGAATGACTCGCAGGTCAAGTCTTCTGTCTCTAATCGCAACTTAAATGTGCTTTTAAAAGTAAAAGAAATAAAAGCAATAAAAACATGAAACATTTTGATTCTCTTTCCTAATTTTAAAGGGTAGATCAGATTATTGCGATCACACTTCAGTTTTGTTAATGAGGTCAGATAAAGATTAACCTTTTTTCTGTTGCATTATTGACCACAGGAGATCCCATCTGTTTTACGATCCTAAACAAAATTATTATTATTATTATTATTATTATTATTATTATTATTACAAATATGAAAGCAAAATGAGAAACTGGTTCAAGTTAACTCAGGAACTCTAAATAATTTTAAATATTACTTCAATGATATTTTTTTAATATATCTGCTGATGTTTTCTCTTGTTTTGTTTTTTTTTAAGTTCCCTAAAAGTCTTCCATTTTTTTATGCTGTGCAGTCGCAGTAAAGCTTGTTATTAAAGTCTATTTAGACAACCACACAGCATCAAAGGGATTCCCTATAATAGAAAAAGAATATTCTGGTATTTTATGGAAATGAATATGTCAAATTAAAAAAGAAATCATAATAAGCA
>NW_013952490.1:1246681-1252750 GCF_001266775.1 Austrofundulus limnaeus
CACACACACACACACACACACACACACACACACACACACACACACACACACACAATCAGATCCTCTATCTCTGCAGGTGCTGTCACGGGCCCACTCTTCAGCCTCCCGTCTTTTCCCCAGCTCTCCTCTCTTTCCTTTGTTCCCAGACTGCACACCGTCATGTCCAGGTCTTGCCTCTGGGGAGTTCAGCCTGGCAGGAGGCTTGTTTTCAGAGCTTTGCTCTTTTCTTCTTCCCCTACTCTTCTCCTCTCTCCTTCCTGAGGTTTTTTTTTTTCTCTGTTCTTCTTCTTCTTCTTCTTCTTCTCGTTTGTACCGGTGCTGGCTAATTACCGGCGCATTCTCCCCCTGCCAACAGCGTGCTGCTGCTGTCGAGCTCAGGCTCACCTCCCCACCTCCATCACCTCTCTCCTCCCCCCTCAGCTCATCTGTTTCTCTCCTCCTCCTCCTCTTCTTCTTCTTCTTCTTCTTCTTCTTCTTCTTCTTCTTCTTCTTCTTCTTCTTCTTCTTCTTCTTCTTCTTCTTCTTCTTCTTCACTCTCATAGTGGGTGGAGGAAGGTGGCGGATAGGAGGGCCAGGGTACAGATGTGTATTAATGAAGCAGTGAAGGGCAGGGGGTGACTCGCAGAGATGGTGGAGAGAAGCTGGGGGGAGAAAGGCGAGCACAGGGCTATTTGCATGCAGAGACAACGAGTTTCACCTCTGCTACAATTCTCTGTCTCTGTCTGCTTTAGTTCCCTCCAAATCCCCCCCCCCCCCCCCCATTATCCTGCATTCTCTCACTTTTCCAGCTCTCCTTCTCTCTCCTCTACCTTCTTGCCTCTTTCCCTTTGCTCTCCGGCGTGCTGCCACTGCTGATTTGAATAATTCAGCACAAGCCGGTATTCTCCAGGGCCCCATTGTCTGTGCGTGGCAGGAGAATGAGAAGGAGAGAGATAAGAAAAGAAGGGGAGAAAAAAGGGAGGATTGCTGGGCAGTGTGTGCATGTGTAAATGGCAAGTGGAGAGGGACTGAGGGGTGGGGTGGTGGGGGGGACTGGGAGGTCCATCCTGCCTTCTTTTACCTAGTTGTGGTGTAAATCAGCGCTAATGAGGCAGAGGAGGAATACTTCAGCTTGTAACAGACTACAGAGGACTTTCCTGAGCAAGCACACTAATGCACACAGGTAGACACGCATTTCACAGTCTGCATGCATACAGCACCTTCCTAACCTTCACTGCTCTGCTGTGCTTTGATTATTGACTTGTTGCTAACCCTCAATCCCCAACGTGCACGACTCACTGCTTGTTCAATGTCGTCCTGCAGGTGGAAGAACACTGGCGGAGGAGCAGAGGAGCAGGGGACCAGACTCAGGGACCCATTATAGGTCCATGCAAAGATAATTGGATTATTCAGAACAGATTGCTCATTTGGAGACACAGAAATATTAAAAGCGTTTATGGTTAAAAGGTTGTGGTCTTGTCAGAGAATTCCTTTTTCCTTGCTAAAACTGCTAAACGTGTGAAAAAAAATATGTTTTAAATTTTATAGAGAAGTAAATACACATTTGTCCTGAAGTGTATCAGTATTTCTAAACTTATTGAATATCTCTGCAGGAACACGTTTTCTGATGTAAGACATTTGTGACATGAATGGGTCCAATTTAGACTGAACTGTTTGCTGAATAAAGCAAAGTTTTGCCTTTTAGCATACTAAAAACGAGCATTTCCAACCTTTTAAGAAGATATTTATAAGCCTTATTATGAAATTTAGAACAAAATCCAAACTACTAAACAGCCTAGGCACAAAAATATTCTCATTTGGTTTCTTTTAAAGCTTTATTTCTTGAATTTCCATAAAAATAAAAACATTTCTTCATCTTAAAACCTATTTCTTATCAGCTGGCACTCCGTGACTTAACCCTCCTTCGTGCTCAGTACTCTAATAAAGCAAAAGTGTCCAGTTGTCCTGTCAATGAGCATGTCCCCAGCGCTGGACCCAGATCAGCTGAACATGACAAACCTCCAGAGACTTGGGAACCACACTCCAGCATCCTCACACCCAACTGGTGATTTGTTCCCATAAGAAAATATGTCAGTAATAGCTGCACCTTCATGAATATGGACCGATCCGGAGGCTTTGTACTGTCTACGCAGTGACTTCAGTCAAGTACCTCTCTCTTAGGAGATGACACAGTAGCCTGTCAGATGTTGGGTTTTTAGAAAGACATATAATATCTCGACATCAAAGGAATGACGCAAATGTTGTGAAAGGGCTTTTCTTTGGCGAGGCGTGTGAACTCGCTGTCATGCATGGGTGAAAATGGGCTTTTTTAAATATTTGGTAGCTTAGCTACAAACACAAAGTATTTCTTTTTTTTAGCACAGCTTAAGCTCTTTGTGTGGCTGATAAGTTCAATGAATAACTATGAAAACAGAGAAAGCACAATTATGTGACTGATTAAAAACATTTATCACTTCAGTAATGTGATCTGAACTAAAAGGGGTTAATAAGATGAAATAAAAACCGACTGCATGTTTTTAAATAAGCTTATTGAGCAGAAAATTACAAAACAACATTTTCTCAAATTTCAATATCTGCTTGTTTGTTGTTTACCTCTTCAGAAATTTAAATTGTAAAAAAGTAGAAAGATGTTACCACGTTTTAACATTTAAATTATTCAACCCACAAAGCCACCAGTCAAATACTCTGTTTTATTATTTTAAAGAATCTACATCTGTGTAATATAATGTTAAAAAAAGGTAAAGAGAACTTTTTTTCTGTTTGTGCTTGTTTGTTCTTTTATTTTACTTCAACAGCCTTAAACCAAACAGGGCGGAATTCTTCAAAATATACTGCAAACCTGAAGGGAGATAATATGAAGCAAAATGAAAAAGCCTGAAGAAATCTCTTAATTATAACACATAAATCATTGATTTCAGTCCTGGATCACCGACAGATTTTAGCCTAGGACCAATATAGTAACTCTCTAATCAGTTTGCAGTGATGTCATGTTTCCACTACCAGCTGAAAGTGTGTGATATCAGCATGACTGCATTCTGCAGCAGTGCACCTGTACAGGTAAGTGTTTTAAAATAATTTGCAACTTAACAGCCATGCAGTTTGAGAAGTAGCTTCACAGAGAAGCCTACAATTAAATGCATTTGTTTAACGGCTCGTTTAAAATGATATACATCTACTAAATACCCCCTCCGTTGAATCATCACCATGTCGTGGTGGAAGAGTTTGTGCGGCTAAACGATCCTAGGAGGGTCTCCCATGGCAGGTACTTTAAAAGCCTCTGTATAAGTAAATCTGCAGCAGAATGGTCTGGATGGAGCTGATTTCATGTCCTTTCCCACATGTTTTGCTGGAGCCATGGAGATACGTATGTCATCGCTGCAACATAACAAGGTAGTTGCAAAGTTTGTCTTCAACCAAAATGTTTTCAGTCCAGCTATGAAACCAAAATGAGAGTTACAGATCATTCTGGATATAACCAAGCAGGGTAGTGTAGGTAGTAGTTTCCTATTTGAGAAGTGCTTCACTGATTGTTTCATTTGTTAACAAGTCGTTCAACTCTAGGCTATATTTTCTCTGTCGTCAAACAACTACATTAAAGAACAAATCATCCTGCAATAAAAAAGGTCAAATTATTGCTCTCCATCAGTAAAAGATAATTACTACAAAGAGCAAGAACTAATAAAGCACAATTAAAGCTGTTTTACTAAAAATATAATAAGCAGGGACTGGTAAAATCTTGTTCTTTTTAGTCAACTCACAGGTACATTTAAATAGTTTAATTAATATTATTTTTCACAAAATAACTTGGGGTATTTGGACTAAACAGCTTTGCAGCCTTAAGAAAACCATTTATTTGTGATGCAATTTTTAATTTGAGACATCTTGAATTTGTTAATGAGTGTAAAGTTCTGGAGCATTAAAAAATAGTAAAACAGTTTGAATATTTCTGATTCAAATTCCAGAGAACTGGGTTCATAAAGCAGCTGCTGATGAACTGATGCATCCGTTCACAATGCTGACTCAACAACCTGTGGAGGCAGAATCATGAAATGTGGGCTGCTGTATGGTCATGTCCAAGACTCTGGATAACAGGTACTAAATGGCAGGCTGATGGTTTTCACATTTTTCATGATGGCAAAGCCAAAGCTATGGGATTAAATTGGCAAAATGGTTCAGTGAGATGAAACAAAATTTTAATACATCAATCGTTCACCAAAAAGTCTAAATACCAGAGAATCTTTGGTATGTACCACAAAAAACAGTATGTTCCAATTCTCCTATCTTCAGTTCAAGTTGGAAAATTAGTTCAACTCTGGAAAAAAAAAAGTAAATAAATCCTGTGACACTGCATGAGCTGATGAAAATGATGCCGCAGGAAACGAGTTGCAATCAAAGCTAAAGGTGGTCAAATCAAATATTAGGAGGTTGTGGCATTTTCTTAAAAAAAAGAGGGAAAGAAAGAAAATGTATTTAACATCTGTTTTGCAGATGGGAGTATTTCGAAGAGACGCCAGGAGAAAAAGGAATTAAACACAAGGAGTGGAGGGGGAGAGGGGGACGGCGGCGCTCTGAGAATCTGGGAGAGAAGACAAACATGAGCTCCAACATGGCTGGACTGGATTAAAATGGAGGAGTTAGAGAACACCTTTCTGTTTACACCCTCATAATAGTCTGTCTTTGAACTTTTAAGGAGTGAGTTTATGTCTGCAGTGATTGACTTAGCTTCGGTCTTAATCAGACTCTCCAGATGACCTTTCCAGTTAAGCCTCTTTTTTATGATGACGCTGAAGTCATTTGCACCTTTGAGTAAAGTTTCAGCAAATCGGGTGCTTCATTTACAGCGTGTTCGGGGGTTTGTGTAGCAGCCGCGTGTGGCTGACGGATGCTAAACTCTGTGCAAAATTAAAGCCCCCGAGCAGCTGTGAAGGGGCAGAAAACAGGGCCCCCCACACTTCGACACGGTGCAGCAGAGTCCAGGCCGGCGTGGCTGAGCTGCGTCACTCCTGCAGAGGCCAGACAGTAATCAGGAGGAGAAGTGAGTGCTGAGGAAGTGTCAACAGAAACAAGCCCGGTGCTTCGTTTGGGCCAGATTGAACTGATAGCTCATTGCCAGTGACATAATTTAGATGAATGGTGGGCGCAATCCATCAGAGGAGTATGGCTGGTGAGGGTGGGGAGGCAGGAGGAGGCGGGCCATGAGACCCTCTCTGTGTTTGCCTGCCAATGTAGGTATCCCATTACCCTACACCTGTTAACAACACCAGTTCTCCTGTACAAACAGTAAAACGATCCTTTTATCGGCGACGGACAGATGAAGGCAAAGAGAGAGGAGACAAAAAGTGGAGATGACCGAGAAGAGGCTAAGGAGAGACGAAGCAGGAGGAATAAAGAAACGTTTTCTTGTTTGATTTTAAAGAGACAAGCACCTCTGGACATGATGGATGAACCGCAGGTCTGGAGAGACAAGTCATGGACAAATGAGTCAGATACACACTCCAATCACAGCACTGCAATGTCTCCTCTAAAGCAACAGGGACATCTAGTGGAGCGGGAAGTAACTCTGCTTCATTCCTCGTGCTGGAACTACAGTAGAGGACATGTCATCCACAAACTAAACCTTTTGGCTGCAAAAATAAAAGTTTTATACATGAAAACCTGACAGAAACTTCATGTTTGAGTCATTCAAATGTAACTTGTGAGGTTTTATTTTGTTGTTGTTGTTGAAAACACAAAAGTTTAACATTAAATGTAAACATTCTGCTTTATTTCTTAGGCTGATGGTAGAGGTGCAGTTTCTTAAAACAATATATTTTCTCCATTTGGTTTGTCATAATTAAAACGACTCGTTGAGTTGTACTGTGATTTGATTTTTCTCAGTTCTGCAGGAGTGAGTGGTCAACAGAAAATAAGTTAAAACAGACGAGGGTAAGAGGACTGACAAATAATTTGATTGATGAGTTTGACTGATTATGTCTTAATAATTATTTTTAGCATTGTTATTAACATATGATCTGGTCTTTTTAACCTATTCCAAGTTTCATGGTTTTATTTTCAAAGATGAGATGGTCC
>NW_013952490.1:1253248-1255664 GCF_001266775.1 Austrofundulus limnaeus
CGACCTGCTTCTTTTTATCATTATTGGATTTTGTTACATAGCTGAAGAAAATGAAAACTGTATTTTTTCAGTAAAAAATAATACAATTTGACTAACTACACTCATTATTACTTGTTCAGAGTACGTATAACTGATTAATTCTAACAAATAAATAAAACGTTGGAGGTATGTTTTATTCTGGCAGCGACCTGCTTCTTTTTATCATTATTGGATTTTGTCTAATTCATGCTGAACATGGAAATGAGCTTTTTTTTTTGTCTTTTGTCAGTTCGTTTTTCTTTAACATACACCACTTTCCTGACAGAGTATTTGTTGTCACGTACATCATATTGAACAAGCTGTATTTCATTCTTCATTTAGTTTCACTTCTAATTTGAATGTATAAAAATATAAGGTACCTTAATGTCCAATGAAAGTCTTGGTGTCCAAGAAAAAGAAAGAAAACAAAACATTAAAATATTAATAAATGAAAAAAAACACTGAAAATATAAATAGTAAATATCCTCAGTCCTTAGTTTTATTTGCATAAATGCCAGAAATGTGAAGAAGACCAGCTAACCACGTTTACCCTAAGAGTTTCCTGCATTTTACCCCCTCCTCCTCACCTTCTCTTCCTCTTTTCACCATCATTGTGTCTCTAACGAGTCACGTCCACCCAGCAATTATTATGAAATTAACACTATTTTCCATGGCCAGGTGTTGCCCTGCTAATAACCACACCAAGATAGGATTCATTCATTTAGCCTTTTAGTTCAGCTCAGTTCCTGTCGCATTAGCAATAGGAGCAAAATCAGAGTGTCACTCAGCTATTCTACTTAATGGTTTTGGCGATGGCCTGGCCTTTTTTTTTTCTCCCCCTTTTTCCTTCTCGATCCTCCTAACCCTATCTCTCTACCAATTACGCTGTTTAATCTAAATGCAGATAATGGTGTCCAGGACCTCCCTGTTGAAATGTCAGGTGTGAAGAGGTTATTAGCTAACTTTTAATTACTGTCCATCACTCAGCAGCCAGCCGGACAAAATGGCCCTCATTGACTTGCTCGCTTATCTACACTCTGAATGTTAGTATGTGAATGTTGGCAGAGGAAAAAGGAGACGTTCAGTTCCCTTAGTTAATATCGCCATTTTTGCACAATTATCTGGACTAAGTGTTTGGGAGGAAGACGGAGAGGAAGGATTTGACCAAGCAGATCATGTCTCAGACGGTTTAATGGAAGCAGATTATGTGCTGAATAATTTAATGGAAGATTACTTGAACTTTAAGGGTAAAACTGAGAGACTTTAGAGCTTGACTTAACTGTACGAAAGTGTTTTTGCAGACAATACGTTGTATTAGCCTTTAGAAGTGTTAACATTCAGACAAAACCTAATGAGCCTTCTTAGAAGCCAAGCATGTTTCTCTGCGCTTTATATTCCAGAGTTTAAAACAAAGACCTCACTCAGTCTGTATTTTGTCAGAGTACGTCAAGAAGGACTTTCAGCTACTACCACGCAGAATTCTGCCTCAGTGTTTGTAAAATTGAGCCCTTTTTTGTTTTGTTTTGTTTTCCAGGCTTGATTAGCTGTGGCCGCCATCTGGAATCGGACTGACTCCAACAGGTAATCAGTTGCAGATGTACATCTAATGATAACTGTGAGAGTTTCATCCAAATCTGTCCGCTGCTTCATGAGATTTTCGCAAACAGACACCGACAATTACAAGAACGCGTGCTTTTCATGTTGGCAAACAGTAAAATTACCACTCTGGTTATAGATAGAAACAAAAAAAAAACCACAGTTAGATGTGTTAAAAGTTTGCAGGCTGTTATCCTGAACTCCTCCTGCTCCTGCGTTAAAGCCCCTATTGTGCATTTAAAGACCTGCAACCTCCTGACCCAAGCTTCCTCATATTCCATTTCTGCTCACCGATCCTTGAGTTGGGGCCCAAAGTAACAGAGCAGGATACAAACTCTGACCTCAGTCTGGATCTGAAAACGTTAACGTCAGGATTTGTCAAGACATGTGCAACCAACTCAGGGAGCAAGTCTTGGTAATTTGCTTAATATTTTTCTCTATAAAAAAACTACAATCCAGCTAACATCTGATTTATATATATTTTTAGACTTGGGAAATAGTTTTGATATCAGCAAGTCTGACTGAGATGTGTATCCTAAAAACAGGACTCTTCAGTACGTTGAGTTGCATGTTTTTATTTGAACTTTACAAGCAGACAGAAAACCTTTCAAACACACAAGAGCTCGAAAAAAAAACTACCCAGTCCTTGAACTGTCTTTAAGCAGATTTGCTGTTTTCAACTGCGCAGAGCAACGAGCTATTGAATACAGCACCTCAGAGGAAAACACTCCTTGAACTGACTTAACTTTTATTTTCCATCTCTTACAGCTTTCTGCCCCCCCCCCCCCAAAAAAAAAAAAAA
>NW_013952490.1:1256004-1262819 GCF_001266775.1 Austrofundulus limnaeus
GGGTAAGGCAGCGCAGGATGCCCTTTATTTGACTAAACTAGAGGTGGAAGATGTTTGAATGAAGGTGCACACAGCTGTGTGTTTGTTTCTGTCACACACAAATTTACTCATCTTTTATTGTGAGTTATGTGCTACGTAAATTTTGGGCATTTTAGGCTCCTTTTTACATTATTTTACTAGAAACATTGACAATAGGAAATTTTACAGACAGGAGCAGCAAAATGATACAAATGAGACATGGACTGAAGAGTTGCAGCTAGAACTGTGCAATATACCATGGTTCCCAAACTCCGGTACACACTTGGTGCATATCGTGCTGGACAATAGCTTGGGGACCATGCACAGAACAGGGTCTCAGGGGTGTTGCAAGAAAAAAAAAAGAGAATATTTTTGTCACAAAAATACATCATCGAGACACAATTGCAGTTTTTCTCAAGTATAAGTCAGCCTTTAATCCAGACTTCTCTATCATCATTACAATAAAGTCTGCTACTGAAGGCCTTCCTGTAAATTATCTCTTAAAATGACTTCCAACACCAGCAGACCTGTCTTTATTAGTTCTTTTTCATTTTTTATATTTATTTTGTTTGTTAAAAAGTATGAACAACTTCATTTCCTTTTAGAATAATTTTGTCAATTTTAAGATCATTTACAATAAGCAGAAACAATGTCTAAATCGTATCACTTGTGTTGCTTCTCAGAGTCTTATCTTTACTTTCTAAAGCACAGTTTTTGATTTCTTACTAGAATCAGTTATTGCAATGGGATTTCAAAATAAATCACACATGAAATCTTTTAACTGGCATCAATCACTATTAAACAGCCAACCTTGTTTCATGTTATCTGAAAACCAAACAATGGAGCTGTGGAGCTGGCCAGGTATTAAAAAACTCCAACTTGATGAAGTGCTGCCCTCTGCTGTAAATCTGCATCCATGCAAAACTAACGGCAAAATACAGAACATCTGAACACATCATCAGTTCTGTCAGCTCATGCAGAAAGCTTGTGTTGTCTTTTTTCCATTTCAATGAAATATGTCGTAAATATTTCTAAAAGTATGACTCGGGTAAAGCAGTGCGTCCATTTTAAATTTAGAAATAACAGGCAGATAAAATAAAATTAGTCTTTTCTTCACTGCACCCTTTTCATTCACAGCATGATTTATTTGTTAGCTTTATTGTAATAGATTGTTTTGTTTTTATGAACAAAATAAACTGAATAAACTAAACTGAATTTTTAAACTTTGCGTGTGTGATGATTTCACTTTTTTGAGTTTTTTGAATTTATAAAAACAGACCTTGATTGGACCAATGGTTCTACAAATCTGGCACTACACCCCCAAATACTTTCATAGCCATTTCTGGTTTCCAAGATATTCCAGCATTTGAGTCTCTTGGTGCTTTATGCCAGCTTCTCTATTAACATTTTATGATTAAACATGTTTAGAAATTACTATTATTGGTATTTTGGCAAAGTGTCCTCAATGTGCAATGTTGATGAATGTCAGAATGACTGCAGAGCACAGCTTTAAGATAGATATGGACATTGTTTTAGAGTATTAGCGTGTTTTAACAAACCAAATGTAGGAATGAATACACAAAATTTATACCTTGATGCACAAAATACTGACACAGAGTGAGCTCATCACTAAAAAGGCCAGGAAGTGCAGATTACAATAAGACAAGATGACAAACTGTTATTTTCTTTATACATTGTAAAAACAATAGGTTTTCCATGTGTACGCACAAGATAGAAAAAACATGTTCCAAACATAATTCTGCTTTAAAATAATTTTGTCTTTCATTTAAGAAAAAAATACAATAAAAGCAGGGTTTATTTCTGAGCTCCTAACGAAGATAAAGAATTAATACAGCTGATAAAAAGTTTATATAAAAGAAGACATATCCTGATGTCACCTTGGCTGACTGAACATATGATGACTCTGCTCTCATCTTGAATACAGATTCACACACGTCCATCTCAAACACACATTTAGACACTCCTTCATCTTGTTAGCTCCTCGGTTTAAAGATGCTTCTCTGGTTTAGGTTAGTTGTTGTTAGAAGATTAGTTCATTAGTAGGTTAGTTTGTTAGTGTGCATGTTAGTAACAATTCACAGTGTTTTCAGAGACACAATCTTTTTATTTTTTTGTGTGGGACCACCAGAGCTAATAAACTCATATTTGGGTAATTAAAAGTTATAGCGGGGAGCTCGATGTGATGAGATAATGTAAACACTGAGACTACAAGGCATGCTTAAGATCTACTTAAATAAAACAAATGCAAGGTGTTAGTAAGAGCAACAGGAGGACCATAGCCTAGTTGTTAAAGTGGAAACTGTTAAAGGTTAGTATTAAAGCTCAGGTTTGCGTAGCTTCTGTCATAGTGGCAGTGACAGAAAACCAGGCACTCACCGACTGAGGCTGACCACACAAAGCACACATAAGATTTTAAAATGAATATTTAGCCTGGAAAAAAAAAAGAACTTGAAATTAGATCAGAATCTTGTTTTTTTTATGATTCTGCTCAAGTGTGTGGTCAACCAAAACTGACATCAGCAGCTGTTTCTGCTCCTCTTTTTATCCTCGGTTTATTAAAGTTTCCCTCCCCCCAGGTCCTGAAACCCTTCTTTCACATGATCTCTTTAAGTTTTTTTTTTTTTTTTTTTTGGGTGGAGAATTTCTTGATGGGTTCTTCTGAATGGGACACTCCTGAATGAAGGATTGCAGGATCATGTGAGAGTAGTGCGTGCCTCAGACTGGCAGTATAAAGCAGATGGTTAGTAGGTTGGTTAGAAAAGTCATCAGCATTCTCAGCACAGGTTAGTAATCCTCCAACTGTTAGCAGATATTAGTACTGTTAGATATTAGTCAGGTTTCTGTTAGTGCACACCAGACCTGGATAAAACGGCTATTTACACATAATTATTAGCATTTGCGGTAATTTGCTTAAGTGTTAAATGATGGAGCTGCTGGCAGCGGAACAGTTCAGTGAAAGCCAGCAGGCATCATTCAGTAAACTGCACCCCACTAATTCCAAATGATATCCTTGAGATTTAAAGTGCAACTACGGCTTTAATGAGGCTGTAACAAATGCTAAGAATCATTAGTAAATAATGTTTGATCCCTTATCCGGTGCATTCAGTCACTAAAAGACTTGTAGCTTCAGCTTCAGGCCCATTACCAATCCATCTTATTAGGCCCATGTGACACACATGCACACACACACACTTGCAAAGAAACACATCCACAAATAGAGCACATGCAAAGAAAGAAAAAAACACATGCACTCGCACAGACACCCGCCCACAGTCCCACATAGGCGCTGCAGAGTGTGTTGTGAAAGGCATAGTAAAAATAGTTGCTATCACACTTTAAACTTTAGAGGTTTCACAACAAACACACAAAAAAAACGTGTGATTTACACATTATTAGAAGGTGAGAAAACCAGTCATTCTCACACACTAACACATAATATTTTCATCCTTGTGGGCCTAAAATATGTGAGCTAAGCAGGTCTCATTGCATGCCAGCTTTCATAAAAAAGGCTACCAAGAAAATACTTCAAAACACCTTTTCTTATGAAGCATACAGAAAGAGGTGGATAAATTGTAAAGAAAAAGTTACTTGAATAATAGATAAAAAAACAAGAGCTGAATGGGTAAATGAAAACTATGGAACACGGCTGTAAATGATACACGATCCATGAAATACTATCATATTAAAGAAGATTAAACAGACAATGATGACAAAGCAGTGGCTCCATTATCTTTTTTTTTCCCACTGATGCACAGAAGCTGCAGAAGCCGACTCTCGGCAAGGAAAGATTGTAACACAGATATTTTCCCTCTGAAGGTGCGGAGCAGCAGAAATGGCCCCACGCTCGAGTCGCTGCAAGAGAAACAGTTCAGGTAAAAATAGGAGAAAGTTTGAATTGCAGACATTGTGTCCTCTTTGCATAACAACCTCCAAAGAGCATGCAAGTGTTTATTTGGAGACGCAAAACTACAAAATGTTGCATCAGTTTAAAATAAAGTTGTACTTTAATGTTTGTTATCTCCCACATATAAAAAAAGATACCAAAATCCTGCAAAATTCCACTTTGCAGAATGATCTTTGGACAGACAACTTTTTTGTTAAGTGTTGTAAGCTTTGGAATTTACTACCATCTGATTTTAGGACCTTAACACACTGAAATGTTCACTTCAGGACTTAGAAATTGGCAAAAAATGAACCAGAATTATGCTTATTTTTAAATATTGTGATTGTTTTGATTCAGTAGTTTTAAATACATTGTTTTATATGTATTTGAGATCATTTTTAATCACGTGAAGAAGTAGGAAAGTAAAAGTGTTAGTACTGTAAAGCTGAGGGCTCCAGTCTTTAAGGCAGCACAGCAGAGGGAGACAGAGAGATGCCAGCAGGGGAACAATGAGGTCCTGTCAGGCCCAGTCTGCTTTTCAAACCAGTGTAACTGGAGAAGAGCACAGAACACAAAGCAGCAGAAAAGTGGGACACAACCCAGCTGTCCTACTAAGACGTCCCAAAGGGATCGGGCTACCTCTTCTTGCATTTTATTGTGTTCTTTAGAGCTGTTTTTATAAGGCAGGACTGCTGAAGCAAGCAGTTTAACAAAGGCTTTATAAAAGTATAACTGATCAAATACATGCTGGTAATTTTGACAAAGATAACACATAACCTGTCCTGCTCTTGGAATCCTCCAGCATCCTGATTGGTGCCCTGAGATGAATCCTGTTCGTGCACAAGATGTCCTAAAAAAAACAAAATAAAAAATAAATCATAACCAAATGCTAAATATGTTCATCATAAATTTATTTAAAAGACATATTTACAACTTTGTTTTTATAAAGTCATATAATGAATTGATTTACCAAATGGCAAACAGCTGTTTTTATAGCTGTTTACAAATGAATGTGAAATAATAAAGATTGGCCTACATTTACAGATGAAAAAAACATGTAGGCTGGTTTCTGTTGTATGTTTTTTATGCATCACAGCAACATAAGATGGTGTTTCCTAAATAAAAGAAACCTTAACACAGTTTTTGGATTTATAAAACACCTTCCACCAAACAAGTCACAATAAGCAATTTAGCAGCTTTACTAATTTAACTAAACGTTTAAAAAGACAGAAGAAAAGGAAAATCTGGAATTATTTTTTCCCCATACCTCAGATCCTCATGTTTCAGTTGTCCTGCATCATCTCATATGGTTTGAATTGATCCTCACTTCTTTTCCATCTTCTTCTTCTTCTTCCATGCTGATGCCAAGCTGCTCATTATAGGTTAACCTGCGTGTAGTGATTCTGCCTGCTGTACAAACCTCTGCTCTCTCCTCGGATACATCTTATCTGAAAATGAGCTGTGGCTGAGCGTCCTCTTCATGGCTGCCGAGCTGAGAGAGAGAAAAAAAAAAAGGCAGATGCAGAGAGCAAACAGCAGCAGCTGCGCACTGATGGGGAGAGTCTGGAGAAAGGCAAGGTGAGGTGGAGACGGAAACCATGAACTGAAGGTAGCAATGAGAACAGTGCCTTCTTTGAATGCGGGTAGGGGGCTGCAGAGTTTCTGCATTAATCGGCGGTCTCGATCTCCAGCTGTCACCACAGGTTTTATGGTCTTTTGTATGCACCCCCACTTTTTCATCCACCATCTGTGTTTCCAGGGCAACTGAGGATTGCCTGCAGGCACCAGCAGCTACAGCACACCAGCTCAAATCAGGACAATGATGTGCTGTAATCTCACAGTAGGCTAACTCGTAACTGATGCCGTTATTTTTCTCTCCTAATCAGAGTGGATTTCTTTACGCATAAATCATAATTAGTTCTCTGAAAAACTATTTTAAACGTTAGACAAAATAATTAGGATAGTGAAAGATGATCTGTTGGTCAGAATAATCTGCTTTTGGCACATTATTTATACACTAAACAACAATTATCCCATTAGAACTTCTATTACATCTACACTGTAAAATAGTTTTTATTTAAATTAAATGCCAAATTTTTATTGAGAGAATGTATCATCGGGACATAGTTAAAACCATATTTTTATCACACAGTATTGTGAGATATTGCATGATTTAATGTTTGAGGATATTTCTCTAATGTTAGATGTGATAGCCATCTTAAACTGGAATAGCTCAATCAATATATGAAGTGGAACAATGCTTTGGCCTGAATTCCTCCTTATTGTAACTCCACAAGCACCTCTTTCACCCCTTTTCTGAGGTGTGTCTCAGATCAACTCGTTTTGAGGCTGTCGCTTTCCATGCATTTGATGTTTCTTCGAGCAGAAACATTTTATTTACAATTCAATTAAATATGTCAACAAGGAAAGGCTTGTCCACCCAGCCTTACATGTTGGAGCCAGAGTCTGGACCCAGAGCGAGAGGAGAATGAAGATTAAATTCCATAAATATGACCCAGACAAATTATAAAGACATCTATGCATGACCAGGAGAGACTAAATTCAACTTTTCTGCACTCCCAGAGACTTCAAGTACACAACAAGATGTATTCAACAGCTGAAAATTTTGCATAACCCCATTATGTGTTGTAGATTTATAATCAGTGATTACTTTCTAAACATTTCATTTAAATCTATCATGTGATTCATAAGATATTTTGCTAACAGGCCAGCAGAGTTGACTGTATTATTTAAAGGCACAGTGTGTAGGATTTTGTCAAGTCTTTTAGCCGAAAGTGAGATAATCACTAATGACAATAATGAAAACATGTCTAATCATTGCAAAGACCTTGTTTTATTATTTTTACCTTATAAAAAGCTGTTTATATCTCCA
>NW_013952490.1:1264251-1266714 GCF_001266775.1 Austrofundulus limnaeus
GGGGTGGGGGGAGGGCCAGGGAGGATGATTCAACCACTCAACCACTAGATGTCGCTGAAAACAACAAATCCTACACACTGTGCCTTTAAAAGCAAAGTTTTAAAAATAGATTTCTCACAATGGGATGGTGCTCAGGGCATGTACTGTGTACGAGTCTTAGCTACTGCCACACCAAAACTTATTTCATTAACTGTAAAACAGTCTGATGTTTATGTTTGCAGAGGTTGCAAAGTTGTAGATGTCCATCAAGGACTTTCTGAGGGTCTCAATAATATCTTGTGTTTTATCCATTTAATGCAGAAAGGAGATGTGAACAACAAACAATAAAACCATCTCTCTTCTTTGTGGGTTGTTAAAAGTCCTGCTTCTTCAATCTTAGATTTATTTATTTTTCCAGTAATGTGACAGGTTGGTGTTTGCTGCACTGAGGCGATCTCCTCAGATTAAAGGAAAAAAGCTGTTTTCCTGCCTATATGAGGGATTTTATTGTAAACATAGGCTAAATGTAGGTCTGAATAAAGAATAGACTGTTTTTAGTTTTGGACATAAAGATGAAACTCAGAAGAAAGCAGCTGCTTTTGTTGTGAAGTGAACCTGACAATAGAAACCCTGTCCAGAAGGGGGCGACATAATCGTGCGCTTATATAAATTTGGCCTTCCTCAGCTGCCGTAGTGCTAAAGGAAAATGTAAACATAGTGTGGCAACGCTCAAAGTTTTATCTTAAGTATTAGTAAGTTTCTGAGCATTTATGAATCATACGAGTTATGGAGGTCTTTCAGGGCTGTGCCGAATCACTGACCATCTTTATTTAAGTAACAACAAAGCGGCTAATGACTCCTCGCTGGTGACGGCTAATGGAATAACCTGCATCATCAGTGTTACTGAGACCAGAAGCAGCTGTCCTCCTCCTCCAGGGGTGGAGTACATCCACCTCCCGGTCTCGGACACTCCTCTGTCTCCCCTCAGAGACCACTTCGGTGAGGTGGCAGATAAAATACGGAGTACAGCAGAGGGCGGAGGCCGTGTGTTGGTGCACTGTAACGCCGGGGTGAGCCGCTCCGCCGCCCTGTGTATGGCCTACCTGATGAAGCACAGCGGCGTGACGCTGCTGGAGGCCCACGGGTGGGTAAAGAGCTGTCGCCCCATAGCGAGGCCGAATCCCGGCTTCTGGAAACAGCTCGTCCAGTACGAGGCGGAGCTGCGTGGGTGTAACTCTGTCCGGATGGAGTCGTCCTCCATTGGAGAGATACCTGACATTTACTCAGAGGAGGCCAGGAACATGGTGTTTCTGTGAAGAGGCGTTCAAGTGCAGTGGAACAAACCGGTGCTGTCGACCAGTGGCATTTTAAACGTGACATTTTGTTTTTGTTAAAGAGATACAGAATTCAATTCCTGTTTATTAATAGATTTTGAGAGGGGTTTGAAATGGCTTCAATGTGTAAAGATCCAGTTACTGTTTATTTAAAATAAAATACTCTTGCAGAAGTCTTTAACATGCCAACAAAGGGACCAAAGCTTAAATCACAATGTATTTTGTAGTAAACAGAAACACATGTTCCACATGATTTATTTGACATCACATGAACACCTGGACAGGGGCCCAGTTGTGATAGACGAAGAAGAATTATTACAACAAAGAAATGACAAACTAAACACAAATTTTCTATCTAAACATGTATTCAGATGAGTGCATTTGATATTTTAGGATGTTTGTGTTTATTAAACTGATGCTTTACTGACCTGATGTGGTGTAGTTCTGGTTCAGGTTGCACCTGATGCTCTTTGTTTAACAGAAATCAAAAGGGAAGTAGTAGTAGTAGTTCTTTATTCATTTCATTTGTAACACAGTTTAACAAATTTCAAAAAACATGCGATCAAAAATAAAGTCAAATAAAATGAAGGGCAGCAGAAGAGAAAATCTTATATCTGCCCCTTTTTATAACCAAAATATGTTCAAAAGAAAAGTAAAATACAACAAAAAAAATCAAAACAACTTAAAACGCTTAAAAATGAATTAAAAACAAAATTTAAGACACCAACTCTGGCAAATGGCACCTTCTAGTGGTCCTATTGAAAACACCACCCACAAACAGGATCAGTGTCAGGTTATTGAAACCTGCCACAGATTTCTGGATCTTTCTGAAGGCCACACAGGGCCAGTCCACCTGGAATTTATAACATTTAACACATTAGGAAAAGAACCCGGCTCATAAAAGTTTTATTCTAAAGCACTTTTACACATTATTGACTAATGCTCTAGCATATAAATAGGGCTGCCACCATTAATCGACGACTAATCGATTACTAAAATCTATGACTAATTTAATAATCGATTAATCTTTTTTTTTTTTGTTCTTTACGTTGTTTTTCTCTCCAAACTACTTTGACACCTTCCACTGCCACATCTGCCTTTCTGTCCTTGACACGCATGCACAGTAGTGGTAACTGGGGTAGACCGTGGA
>NW_013952490.1:1267744-1272776 GCF_001266775.1 Austrofundulus limnaeus
CTTTTTCCTTCCCACAGACTTCCCACTGAGGTGCCTTGATACAGCACTCTGGGAACAGTCTATTGGTTCAGAAATGTCTTTCTGTGTCTTACCCTCTTGCTTGAGGGTGTCAGTGATGGCCTTCTGGACAGCAGTCAGGTCAGCAGTCTGACCCATGATTGTGGATTTGAGTAATGAACCAAGCTGGGAGTTTTTAAAAGCCTCAGGAATCTTTTGCAGGTGTTTAGAGTTAATTTGTTGATTCAGATGATTAGGTAATAAGTCATTTAGAGAAACTTTTCATGATAATTTTTTTAGATAGGGATTTTTGGTTTTTCTATACTTTTTTGCCAAAATCATCAATATTAAAACAATAAAAGGCTTGAACTACTTCAGTTGGTGTGCAATGAATCTAAAATAAATGAAAGTTTAATATTTATCAGTACATTACAGAAAACAATGAACTTTATCACAATATGCTAATTTTTTTAGAAGGGCCTGTATATGTTGTTTAATGTTTTATTGTTATGTGCATATCACATCATTTCATGATTTAAATGTGGGCTTTAAACAACAATGTCTCATTTAACTCCTCTTATTCCAGCAGTTGAAGGTGGAAGGACTCTTTATTCTTAATTGTGATTTTTACATGTGATTTTTGCTGTCAAAAACATGTCATGCCAGACCACCGAGGCACAAAGATCATCCAACCACTTGTTCCTGCAAGTGGCGATACCCTCCTTGAGCTGTTCCAAGTCTGTCATGCATCCACATGACTTCAGCCTGTGAACGTGTAAAGTCCACTCTTCAGCTCCTCCTGCCATGGTCAAGACTGCACACGAACGAGGGTCACGTCTCCAAATCCATGCTTACTCATTGTGATTTGATGTCAAAATCATTTAACATTTGTTCTAGGTTATTACCAGATAAGCCTGTTACTCAACAGTACTTTTAGTTTGCTTTATAATTTTGTGTAAACATTTTAATTCTGATTTATTTATTTTTTTAGTTATCCAGCTTAAGAGTTTCACTCCTCTTCATCCACAGTAATCTAAAACATAAACAATAATTTTAGACCATACAATAATTCACAGCTTGCTCTTACCATAAATTAATGGAGCCATGCTCTTGATTTATTCATTGGTTTGTAAACATTCTTTTGTAATAAAAACCACATATAAATACTTATTTGTTGTGTGTGTGTGTTTCACTGCCATGAACTACGATATACATAAATCTGAACTGAGGCCAATGATGTTTAAGTCTCTGCACAATACAGGTCATAATTAGGAACAGTGGGTTTATGTGAGATAATATTACTGATCCAAGGCTTTTAGAAAATATTCCTATAATTTGTTATTCAGTGTTTTTTGAACACCATTTTCATATCTCTTTTAGTGTGTCAAAAGTAAAGACATGCACACCAAAAGTTTGATAATTAAGGTGTATATTTTTGCTAAAGGAAAGTGTGGGAAATAATGACAAACTTTTTCATGTTTTTAAGGTTTCTCAAAACCAGACAGGAGGAGGCAGTGAGATGCTGCACTATGGGAGGGTTTTGTTGCCTCTGTAAGGACACTGCTCTGTAGCCAATGCTTCAGGTGTGAGGACCTTCACGGTACAGGACCGATGATGGTGTTCAAACAGTCTTCAAAGGGTTTGTGTACAATTGGCCGACAAGAATTCAAGCTTAGTGTTGTAGTACTTGAAACCGGTCTTGGTCTTAAGACCAGTCTCAAGACCACTTTTTGATGGTCTTGGTCTTGTCTCAGTCTCGGACATTGAGGACTCGGAATTTTATTTCAAGACCAGTCAAGACCACAACTGTGGAAATATCATTAAATAGCCAGATTATTGTACAATTTATTAGTTGACATTCTTGCTTTCATTGGATTTAAAACATACTGATTCAAATCCAAACCTGACTCATTTCTATTCACCAGCTGTCACCCATCCCCACTCTCTTTACTCACATGCATGCACTCCAGGAAAGTAAGCAGTGGTTCTCTGGGAGCAATAAAAGATGTCTTTAAAATTTCAAGTATAAAAGTTTGGCTACATTATTCATAAATAATACTGTAAAACAACAACAACCAGTAGAAAGCATACAGCAACTTGTAAATTCGGCAGTACTTCGCTTTCAGAGACGATGGGACAACTTTAAACTTTAATTGTCACTAACGTTAACAATCTGCCTCTGTAACAAAAGTCTTTCCTCTGCCCTCACACAAAGATTTTGTCAATATTAGCTCAACATAGTCAGCTACAGTGTGGAAAAAAGTATTTAGTCAGCCACTAATTGTTCAAGTTCTCCCACTTAAAAAGATGCGAGGCCTGTAAATGACATTAGATCTCAACTATGAGACAAAATGAGAAAACATGTCTAGAAAATCACATTGTCTGATTTTTTTAAAGAATTTATTTGCAAATTATGGTGGAAAATAAATATTTGGTCAATAACAAAAGTTAATCTCGGTACTTTGTTAAATATCCTTTGTTGGCAATGACAGAAATCAAATGTTTTCTCTAAGTCTTCACAAGGTTGGCACACACTGTTTCTGGTATGTTGGTCCATTCCTCCTCTAGAGCAGTGATGTTTTGGGACTGTCGCTGGACAACACAAACTTTCAACTCCCTCCAAAGGTTTTCTATGGGGTTGAGATCTGGAGATTGGCTATGCCAGTCCAGGACCTTGAAATGTTTCTTACGAAGCCACTCCTTCATTGCCCTGGTGGTGTGCTTGGGATCATTGTCATGCTGAAAGACCCAGCCATGCTTCATCTTCAGTGATTACTGATGGAAGGAGGTTTGCTCTCAAAATCTCACGATACCATTCATTCTTTCATGTACATGGATCAGTCGTCCTGATCCCTTCACAAAGAAACAGTGCCAAAACATGATGCTGCCACCCCCATGCTTCACAGTAGGTATGATGATCTTTAGAAACAACTCAGCATTCATTCTCCTCTAAACACGACGAGTTGTGTTTCTACCAAACAGTTCTACTTTGGTTTCATCTGATCATATGACATTCTCCCAATCCTCTTCTGAAACATCCAGAAGATGCAAACTAGCAAACATCAGATGGGCCTGGATATGTACTGGCTTAAGCAGAGGGACACATCTGGCACTGCAGGATCTGAGTCCCTGGTGGTGTAGTATGTTACTGACAGTAGTCTTTGTTACATTAGTCCCAGTCTCCTGGTGGTGTAGTGTGTTACTGACAGTAGTCTTTGTTACATTAGTCCCAGCCTTCTGCAGGTCATTCACTAGGTCTCCCCTTGTGGTTCTGGGATTTTTCCTCACCGTTCTTGTGATCATTTTGACCCCACGGGCTGAGATCTTGCGTGGAGCCCAGATCGAGGGAGATTAGTAGTGGTCTTGTATGTCTTCCATTTTCTAATCATTCCTCCCACAGTTGATTTCTTTACACCAAGCTGCTTGCCTACTGCAAATTCAGTCTTCCTGGTGCAGGTCTACAGTTTGTTTCTGGTGTCCTTACACTGCTCTTTGGAGTGTGACTGTTTGATGTTGTGAAGGTGTCTTTTATACTGATAAGTTCAAACAGGTGCCATTACTACAGGTAATGAGTGGAGGACAGAGCCTCTTAAAAAGAAGTTACAGATCTGAGAGAGACAGCTGGCTTGTTTGTTATTGAACAAATTCTTATTTTCCACCATAATTTTCAAATAAATTCTTTAAAAAATCATGTGGTTTTCTAGATATGCTTTCTCATTTTGTCTCTCATAGTTGAGGTCTAACTATGATGTCAACTACAGGCCTCTCTCATATTTTTAAGTGGGAGAACTTGCACAATTGGCTGACTAAATACCCTAATAATGTATGTTTAATCTGAAAAGAGCTTCACTGAGTGACAACTAATGTTAGGAGCGCAGAAGACAGTTTAAGTTTCACTTTCAGTTTTTCACCCAAGAGCCTGCAGGAGTGGTCATGGGCGGGGTATGTGGAGAGGGGGGTGGGGGGGGGGTACTCTGCCATGAGGAAGTTCGGCTTAAAGACATGTCCCAGGGGCGTTTCTGGTTCCAAAAGGCATTTCTAGTCCCCATCCGTCATTTTGCTTCTCAGCTTGGCTGCCTAAAAACGCTGCAGGATTTCTCAAACATGCATGAATGAGTCAAAGCAAGGCTTTGGGCATGTTTTTTTTATGAGAGTGTAACGTTATAACATGATATAAACCTCAAAAAAGTTGATTTTACATTATATTGCCCCTTTAACTGCGATCTTCTCCTCTTTAGACATTTGCACTTGTTTCCGCCTGGATTGGTTTTAGTGGTCTGGAGGTAGACCCCAAGGATGTTGTTTTTAATGTTATTGGGCTATAGACAACCATTATGAACATACCACTGCCTGCTTGTCCCATGGTGATATACACTAAACTGGAAGAAGCCACATTAAGGGAGAGGAAACTGCAGGTGGACAAGTCTAATGCCTTGGCAAGAGAAAGGAGGGCCAAGAAATACTGTAAAATATATGTACTACGAGAGGATCAGACACAAGTATTTATGATATCATTATTAAAACAAATCAGTCGTGTTACATGTACTGGTACTCAGATTTGTTTGGTGGTTGTTGGTTTATTGAAAGTAGGCAGACATTGTCTTTACATCCTTTTGAAAGGAATAGTTGTAACGTTTCCAGTAACAAGGTCACAGTTCAATTCTAGTGCCTTTCTTGTTAGTCCTGGTTCAGACTTGGTTTAGTCTTGGTTTTAAATCTGATAAAATGACATCCATGAAAAAAATGTTCTGGGTTAGTTCTGATTAAGGCTCATTTTAGTCAAAATAATTTTACCTAAAGCCAAATTGGGTTGGGTCAAAGTTCAAATTGTTATTTTTAAGTTCTGTGTGGGTGTGTATGGTTTTATTTTTCAAGAAAGCCTCTTGAATTTTTTCCAATCTTAATAAATATGTTATGTTCATTGTGAGTAATCATTAGGGGTGTCCCGATCCGATATCAATATCGGATATCGGTCCGATATCAGCCAAAAAACGAGTATCGGATTTTATCGGACTGCATAAAAAATGTCCGATAT
>NW_013952490.1:1272786-1278556 GCF_001266775.1 Austrofundulus limnaeus
GATTTTACACTACAAAATAGGTAAAAGTGTGTGACTTGCACTGTTATAGTAACGGGTCAATATCGGTATCGGTCAATATCGGTATCGGACATTTCTCAAAGTTGTAATATCGGTATCGTATCGGAAGTGAAAAAGTGGTATCGGGACATCCCTAGTAATCATGAGTGTAATGTTTTCTATAGATTGTTGTACAGAAACATTACAATTTTTTTACCCAAGTATAATTTAAAAAAATTCTAATCGTATAATAATACAGTATGTTTATATATAGACAGTTTATCTGCAAAAAAAAAAAGGTAAATTTTGGGATTACTCTTTAAACTGAGGGAAACTACCAAATATGTATTGAATAAAACACAGCAGCTGTAAAATTCGGTGTTTTGGCTCTTTTAAAAACGCTCAAGACAATTGAACTGATTGGCTTTGAATTTATTTTAAAAAAAATACTCCCATCAAGCTGAAATATATAGTTGTGCACAATTATTAATGTTCTCCAATTCCAATACATTTTACAAGCAAAAAAGATCCGTAAGAATGCTTTTTTTTATTGCAGATTCTTTTTTTAGAAAAGTACTTTTGGGGGGGGGGGGGTCCTGCTAAGAAGCAACAAGCTTAAATTTAACAGAAGCAGCTTTCTTTATCTACCAGCGAAAGAAAAAAAAAAGACAATACAAGAGCCACACAATAAATCACAGTTATTTCTTTCACCATTTGGCACTCAATGCATTTTTATGATTTATAGAAAAAAATGTACAACTTCTGAAAAAGGATTAAATCTTACGCATCAGTGGTCATCAGTGGTCAACATCCATTTTCTTTATAGTGCACTTGGAACAGCTCATCACCTCTTCCTAATAAAGCTTTAGGTAACAACAACTGATATTTCAGACTGTTTTCCAAACCATTAGTGGTGCAAAACAGGACTAACCGGCCAAAGAAGTGGAGCAGCTACATAATAACCACACCAACAAGACTGTTTTACAGGAAACAGTTGGGTCAAGTGCAAAGCTTTAACACACAAACCATACTCTAAAATGGCTTCTTTAGGTACAAGTTGTACTACTGTACCATTAAAACAAAACAAAACAGAATCTGCTACAGAAATATCCTGAGTTTGGAGCTTAGGCCAAATTACCAGACTGCCTAAAAGAGCAGAAGTGCAAAAGGAATCCATGCTCATCATTACCCCAATAAGGCAGTAGTGTCCTCTGCATAGTCATGCAATAAACATCTAAAAGGTAAAAACAACAAGAGGTTTCATTTAATCTGGTATACACCCATGACTTGTCCTCCCCTGCAAGAAGTAGTCTTTTCAGCCTCTCCAGGCTTGAGAGTACTGTTACAACTTTGGATCACACCTGAAAGAAAACAAACAAAAAAAGTCATAAAATACTTCAGAAAACGACATGAGAATTTTCACTTCTCTAGCTTACATGTTGTTGCAGCTTCTGATATTCTGAAGTTTTAGGTCGACGTGCAGACCTGCCTCTCTTCCCTTCTAAAACAAAGGCGATGATCTTGGAATGGGGACGGGGAGAGAGAGAAAAGTTAAGATTTTCATTGGGTTTTGTCTCTTTCTGTAAGCATGATTTAACAAGTATGGATAAGAATAAGCTGGTAGTCAATGAGTCTTTTTCGGGGAAAGGAGTCTTGTTTGCTAAAGATAGATTTTTGCCTTCTAATGACAAGCAAAGAAAACTATACTGAAAAACTACTAAAATACTGAAAAACAAAAAGGTACCTTGCGCTTGTTGTGGAATGCGATGTAAAGCCCTGCCACCAACACAACTCCGAAAACAAGGTAGGCGAAGAAGTGACTGTTCTCGTCCTCCTTGGATTGATCATTAATCAGAGTGTTCTCTCCTGTTTTCTCTTTGTCATTAGGTCCTGGACTGTTGGAATTCTTACTGATTTTTGAATGCACTTCCTTGTCAGTATTTGGTCCTGGACTGTTGGAATTCTCACTGATTTTTGAATGCATTTCCTTGTCAGTATTTGGTCCATTTTCCTCAGGTGCTTTAATTGTTGGTACTGTTAGCTGCTTGATCTCGTTAGAATTGTCCACATTTTCATCACCTTTGTTAACTTCTGTTTTATGCTTCTTGGGCTCCATGTTTGTAGAAGGTTTAGATGTTTTGTTCACATCAACTTTGCTAGGTGTCGTCATGTTTTTGTGTTCCGTCCCTCCGTTATTCCCCTTATCGGACTGATTCTGCTGTGATTCAGAATTCTGATCCTTAGTTGTTTTGTTGACTGTAGACTTCTTGGGATCTATGTTTGTAGAAGGTTTAGATGTTTGGTTCACATCAACTTTGCTAGGTGTCGTCTTGTTTTTGTGTTCCATCCCTCCATTATTCCCCTTATCGGACTGATTCTGCTGTGATTCAAGATTCTGGTCCTTAGTTGTTCCTTCGCCCTGCCTTTGTGTTGTAGTAGCCTGCTCTGTGATTTTGTGTATTCCAGCGTCCTGATTTTTTTGAGTTTCTGTTCCATTTAAGAGAGATGTATTTGTGTCAACTGTTATGGCCTTTGTCTCTTGAGAGGGATTATTTGATGAGCTTGACTTGTCTGGTGCTTTTCCTGCTGGAACCACTGTGGAAAAAGTAACATTAAAAAACTATAAAATCAATCAAGCATAAGCCCATTTGGTAATTCAAGTCCTAGCATTCATTAAATGAATACATATCGCTGACCCCATTCATGCAAGAGTTTTAGACTAAGATCATCTTGTAATGAGAAAAAAAAACAAGTCTTATAACCATTTTGGCCTAGTCTTGTGTGATCTCAAGTGATATAATAAAGTCTCACATGATCTATTAAGAGTCAGAGTACGATTTGAGGATGACTCTCAGCTACCACCACATCAAATTTTAGTTCAATATCTGTAAAATTTACTGAGACTTTTGTGTTGGCTGAGGTCAGTTAGCTGTCAGCCATTTTGAATTGGACTGAATCCAAAGTTAATCAGTTGTAGTTCTACATCCAATGTTTAGTTGTGGAGAGTTTATTCAAAATCCATCTAGTGCTTCATGAGATATTTTGCTAACACTACGCACACAAAACTATTACAGCTTTACTTTTGGCAGAGAGTGACAATGCCACTAATAATTAATTATATTTATTTTGTGTGGATGAAACTATTTTATACTTGGTCACTGTCTGGAGATTGTGTTATTCTTGTGCTTTTAGACTTAACTGCTGCCTTTGACACTGTGGACCATCAGATTTTATTTTCTCGTTTGGAGCAGTGGGTGGGCATTAGGGGCACAGCACTGGAGTGGTTCAGATCTTATCTGAGTGAGAGAACATTCTGTGTTGGCCTTGGGGATCATGTGTCCTCTTCTGCTCCTGTCTCATGTGGAGTCCCACAGGGTTCAGTCTTAGGATCCCTCCTTTTTTGTCTTTATTTGCTTCCACTTGGGTCCATTTTTAGAAAACATGGAATTTCATTTTTTTTTATGCAGATGATTGTCAGGTTTACGTCCCCCTAAAGAAAAAAATTACATTCTCCACTGAACCACTACTAAAAATGTCTTGAGGACTTGAAGGCCTGGATGGCTTTCGTTGTTTTTAGAAGAAAACTGAGGTTATGTTTTTGGCACATCCACTGATATCCCTTCTTGTGGATTTACAGTCCTTGACTCCATACATCAAACCAGTCATAACAAATCTGGGGACCAAGGTGAACAGTGATCTTAGATTTGATAAGCAAATAAGAGCAGTGGTGAAATCCAGCGTTTTTCATTTAAGGCAGCTAACTAAAGTCAAGCCCATTCTTTCTAGAAAGAACTTCGAGGCAGTAATCCACTCCATCACCACTCGGTTGGACTAATGTAATGGGCTTTATATAGGGGTCAGTGCTTCCTCTGTTGCTCACCTCCAGAGCGTTCAAAATGCTGCCGCACGTTTTTTAACCGGCACAAAAAAACCATGAGCACATTTCCCCTGTTTTAGCCTCACTACACTGGCTGCCTTTTAGGATTCATTTTAAAGTTCCTTTATTTGTTTTTAAAGCATTAAATGGTCTTGCCCCACTTTACCTCACTAAGCTGCTGCTGCACCCCTGTACCCCCTCTCGTTCTCTCAGGTCAACAGACCAGTTGCTCCTGAGAATCCCAAAAACTAAACGTAAGCTTAGAGGGGAATCCTGCCTTCTCCACTGCTGCTCCCAAAATGTGGAACAACCTGCCTTTGGACATCAGACACATCCCTGTCGGCTTTTAAAACACTACTTAAAATCCATCTCTTCTCTTTGGCTTTTGGCTCCATCTGAGATGTTGACTTTTAGTTTGTTTTGAGCAGAGGTGCCCAAAGTGGGGCCTGCAGACCAAAATTGGCCCGCCAAGCCATTTGATTTGGCCCACCAACAGTTGTCCTGGTTATTAGATTGTAATTATGTTAAGATTAAATATAAAATACAAGTAACTACAAGAGACATTTAGATTAGATTTAAGCCCATATATAGATTTGCACACCTTATAAAACCCCATATACTCAAATTTTAAATTATGAAAAGTCCCATGAGTCTGTGCTGCCTGAGCATATATTGAATTTTCTCCATCCATGAGCTGAAAAAAAAATGTGGGCATCCACACTCGCTGCTAGCTTAATCATAAAAAAAACTTTAAGTATTAAGCATTTCTTATATTATTGCATTTGGCCCGCGGCCCTCAGATTGATTTAATTTTGGCCCTCTCAGGAAAAAAGTTTTTTTAATTTTGGCCCCCCTCAGGGAAAAAGTTTTTTTTAATTTTGGCCCTCTCAGGGAAAAAGTTTGGGCACCCCTGGTTTTGAGATTATTTTAATTTGTTTTAATTGGTTTCATTTGTTTGTTTTATTGTATAGTTTTAATTTTTGGATTTGGCTTTTATCATGTACTGTGACTGTTGTGTGTTTTATTGACTGTGACTGTACAGCACTTCGGTCCTATGGTTGTTTAAGTGCTTTATGAATAAAGTTGATATGGTACTTTACTATTATGTTAAATTATTTATGGGAAAAAAACTGACCCTGCATCTGAACTGTGTAACAGATTCTTTCAGAGACATTCTGGGCCTCATTCTTTTCTCCTTCCCTTCCTTCTCCTTCATACAAACTTTTAAATGCAAATATTCAACGTGTACTAAGAACCCTCCCCAACATTCAAATGGGTCAATGCCAACATATTTTTGTGAAAGATGCTTTGGATTCGATTGATGATGTCTGTAATATTTGCAAAGATTATCTTTTTTTTAATTACTTGCTTAACTTTATTTTATACACTGTAGTTAAAAATGTCTCATAAAAACCCTCCATTGGTAAACACGTTATGAAACCTAATTTGTGAGTGCAAGTAGGACATCAGGTCTGTGGGTTTCCCCTTTTGCTTTAATGTATATTTCAAGCTTCCTGCTTTCTCAAGTGTCAAACCACTTTGGTAACATTTTTTGTTGGTAGAATTAGGGTGTTTGCTGGAAACATTTTTGCTTTGAATGAGGAATTAATTTACACATCTTGCTTTGGTGAAATTCAAACAACTAATTAAATCTCTTAAATTATGCATAGGCCTACTAAATATGCCCATAATCTGTGCTCTTTAATTGAAGAATATGATTTAACATCTAAACCCCAGCCTTTTGTTTATTATGTTCTTTATTTTTACTTTTAAATTTCTCATCTTTATTTGCACCCATCCTTTTCACATACAGTGGTTTGCAAAAGTATTCATACCCCTTGAACTTTTCCATATTTTGTCACATTACAACCACAAACATAAATATATTTCACTGGA
>NW_013952490.1:1279901-1283962 GCF_001266775.1 Austrofundulus limnaeus
TCCAGTGAAATATATTTATGTTTGTGGTTGTAATGTGACAAAATATGGAAAAGTTCAAGGGGTATGAATACTTTTGCAAACCACTGTATGTGCAAGTTTGTTTTTTGAAATACACCTTATTGTTTCTACATTGTATCATTTTGTCTGTTGTTCTTTGTTGTTTAATAAAAAAAAAACATTCAATGCCACCATGTTTGTAATGACTTAATCGCGAGAGCAAACCTATTCACGCGTGACTTTAATAGCATTTCTTACGTAATGGAAACACCGCAAAACTGTGTTTTTTGACATTAACAGAATATTGACAAAGTTTTGCGCACATTTGCAATGGAAATGCAGCTACAGATTGAAAGCTACAGTTTGAGCAATAAAGCTGAAAATTAATCAGAGCAGTTAATTTATTTCATAAAACAAATCTACGTTTACAAATCTTCCAGTTTCCTCTTTAAGAATAGTTCAACATTTTCAAGCTGCAACATATATAACAAGCAAGTGACGCAGTGACCTTTGACGGTGTGAAGGCTATTTATGAGCAGTCAGACCCTAAATGAAGGTTTTATATTCCTTATTAAATCTAGATAGGAACATCAGCTATAAGAATATAAAATAAAGTAAGGTCTCAGGACACTGTAAAGTTTAATTTTAAGTGTCAAAGTGCACATATCCCTTTAGTTGTTGTCGAAATGATGTGGGGAAAAAATGTTTTGTTTTTTCAAACAAAAAACAAAACTATTTTGGTTCTAAATAAATGTAAAAGCAACGACTGGCGGCTACAGAAAACTAGTACAAAGCCACAGGCAAAAAGGAAATATTTCTTATATAATTAGCTAAATGATAACAAATTGCTCTCACCTGGGACCAAACAGCAGCACAGAAATATGGAAAGAACAAGAAAAGTCGTCCTCATCGTGTCAACAAACCAGACCCAATAAAACAAAACTAATCTGTCGCTGCTCTCAACTCAACCCGAAATCCGCGTTGACAAATACAGCTCGACAGGTTGGAGCTTTTAACAGATCCTGTTCTACTTCCGTGTTCGAGCGACTCGACCAATGAGCTGCAGCTCGCAGTACCCGATCGAAACGCCCCCAATTGACACGCCTCCTGATGACGCGAGGGAAAAACCGTGCCCGTGTTGTGCGAATTTCAGTTCCCCTGTGAAAATCTGTTCCCCCTAGTGGTTAACCTCAGAGAGAATCACTGGTCCAGGCATAACGTCAGACCAATCCTATGAGGGAGGCGCTTCCAACACAGGGGAAACAGATTTTCACAGGGGTACTGAATTTTGTAAAACACCGGGAACTGAGAAATGGTAGTGACGTCATTTCCTAACAAACCATATGAAACTGCATTCCAGCTAACGAAGTTTAGCTTCCGATTCGGGAAATGACTAAAGGGCGATTACAACTAAATTCTCACAACCTTGACAGTATTTAATCTGCTCTAGCTCAAAAAATACAACACCTAGAATATTCAAACCTGGACTAGATTTTTCTGCATATCAGATTATCTAAAACCAGTTGTGTGTTTGTGAAACCTTCATTTGATTTGTGAAAATCTAATTAAATATAATTTGTGTGTGTAAGCTTTTGTTGCAGTGACACTCTGTCCTTCTGGCTAAATATTGCATTAGCATAAAAAATGCAACTTCAAAAGTCTTAAAAATACATTAGTCAACAATTATTGCACTCCAAGCAGTCCTTTACGATATGAATGTTGCACACACTGATACTGCAATGACAACATGTTTGTGATATATTGTGCTGTCCTTGCTCTTTGTAGTGAT
Organism: Austrofundulus limnaeus; assembly: GCF_001266775.1. NCBI lineage: Eukaryota > Metazoa > Chordata > Actinopteri > Cyprinodontiformes > Rivulidae > Austrofundulus > Austrofundulus limnaeus. The sequence goes on from NW_013952490.1 coordinate 1,281,688, forward strand.
ACAGAATAGAGCAGATAACATTGAAACAGAAGCACGGATACAGGAGAATTTTTTGAAAATCAAAAACTTAATACCAAGGAAAGAAGAACATTAAGATATTGGCAGCATTATATCAGATGATGCCCCCAACCAGGAAGGTATCAAAGCTGAACAGAATACAAAACCACATCTAGCTGTAATGAAGATGAAAAAAAGTGTTAGCAAACAGTAAGTTAAAAGTTTAAATGATACCAAATAATGCTAAATTGAAAGAAGGATGAGTTCAATTTTAGTGTTCCACCAACCAAATTGCATCAATAAGGCAATTTATTTAAGTTTCACAAATAAAAAAAAAGTTTCACAAATCCCAAAGTTGTTTTTTAATAGAATTGTATTAGTGCAGAATATTCTGGTTCTGGTTTGAAAAGTCTAGGTGTTCGATTTTTGGGGCTGGACCAGTACAAGTGTGGTCCAAAAGCTTTCAAAATCGCAACTTTATTGGCGTTTCACAAATCAGATTAAGAATCTCGTCCAGGTGAAAAAATGAAATGTTTAACATACTTAACCATGTTATTTCAGCTGGTTCCACTTAACTGAGTTGAGTAAATTCAAAGCAACATGGTCATGTTCTTTGGTTAAAAAAACTGGTATATTGCTTTGAATTTACTCAACTCAGTTAAGTGGAATCGGTTGACATAATGTGGTTAAGTGAATCCAACATTTCATTTTTAGGTGTTGCAGCTTTTGAGCTGGACCAGGTCTAGTGTGGTCCAATTGCCTAAAAACATGATGAAATCGAACTGTATTGAAGTTTCACAAATGAGAAAAAGATTTCACAAATATCCAACTTAATTTTAAATATTCTGCTATTACTGTTGAATAATCCAGTCCAGGTTTGAAGAGTCCTGGTGTTGTAGTTTTTTAACTGGACCAGGACTAGTGTGGTCCAGTTGCATGAAAAATGATGAAAATTGACTTTGTTAAACATGCGCACTCGAACACTTATTTGCACGTCGACTGAATCCACACCAGAGGGGCGTATAGGGTGCGCACTGGGGACTGGGCCTTCTGCTGTAGAAAAGCCTGGAGGTGGAGTCTTCTGCCCCCTAACGGCGGAGAGACTGAATTACAACATCGAGAAACTGCTGCTTCAGCTGAGTTATTTATTTAGTGACGTCATTACATTACAGCTATAAACAATAAAAAAAATAAATGGACATAGTCATTTAGTCATGCTTATGTAATTAAAGTGTTTGTAATTTATTTAAACATTTTCAATCATTTATTTCTCCCAAGTTCAGCTGTTTTTTTTAGCTGATTGCAAAAGTGTCTTGATTGTAAAAAAAATATTGCAAAAAAACTTTGTGTTTTTTGCCTAAGAATGAGCTCTTGGCTCATTCATCACAAACAAGTCCATCCATCCATTCTCATTTCCCTCATCTCCTTTGGTGCCTGGCCTCCAGCAGTCACTGTGTGAGAGACAGTACACTCTGGACAGGTCACAGGTCACAGGGCTGCAGTCTCACTCAAACCTACAGACTATTTAGAGTTACCAATTAGAAAACTGGCATACTGGGAGATAACCTAAGAATGGGGTACGGAGAAAACATGCAAACGCCACCAAGAAAGGGAATGAACCCAGTCCAGAAGCTCTAACCACTGCTCCATTGAGCTGACAGGAACAACGCTAAGACAGAAGTCTAACACGCCTTTGTTTGTAGACAGAATGAGAGCAGGCCAAAATAATTTTGTAATTGAGAATATGCCGATAGTTTCATCTGCAAAAAAGCTAAAGTATAACATCCAAAATAGCACAATGTTGTAACACAAAATCAATCAATCAATAACCTTTATTTAACCAGGCAGAAAACCCATTGAGATCAGGATCTCTTTTACAAGGGTGACCTGGTCAAAAGGTCCGCATGACAAAAGAAGAAAACTATGAGTAAAATACTTTCCATTTGTTTGAGTTCACAAATGTTAGGTTAGTGCCTCATGGCTCATGGAGACTTCCTTCATGTTTACACAACACTTCAGTAACTTTGGGTGTGTGAACTCTTCTAATAAAACATGTTAAAGCAAATAAACCTTTGGACAAGTTCTGATATCAAGATTAGTTATTAAACACTTGATATGGGATGGTTGATATTTAATTATTTTTGATCAAATTTTCTGGTGAAGACAAACAGCCTTCTGTAAATGGGTTATTAATATTTATTTATTTATTTATTTATTTATTTATTTATTTATTTATTTATTGACATAACCCATCTTTACAGAAAAGTCTACTTAAAAT
>NW_013952490.1:1285036-1329763 GCF_001266775.1 Austrofundulus limnaeus
TTTCTTCTTTTAACATTGTGAAGCTCTACTTAGAACCTTCTTAAGATCCAATAGCGCAAAATGCAAATTCTTGCACTTTTTTGACTGGTCTTAAGATTTTGATCAGGAGCGTATTTCTTTCTTTTTGTAACATCCGTGTGAACATAAAACTTTATACTAATTATAGTGTTGTATATGGTGAATGTTTTTCTTTTTGTCTGTTTACATGTTCGGTTTTACTCTACTATACCTCTCATTAGACTACTTTATCCAGTTTTCTTGTTTAGAGTACCCACATACTTTTTATCATTTAAACTCCTCACCTGCTGCTTTTTTCCCCCCAAAATATGTTGTTGTTTTTTTCCTTTCTATTTCTATGCTATTTTCCAGTCTTAAATTATGGTAACTTTGTTTATTCTACCAGCTGACATTTTCCTTTACTTCATGACACAAGATGCAGGAAAATGCAGAGAATAAGAACTCCATTAGAGACATAATCTCTGGTATGACAATCTACATGAAACTAAACCTTTCTCAGAAATCAGAAGTTCCTATCTACACAGCACTGAGGCTGCACAAAACCTCCAATTAATTAAAGTGCAAGAAATGCAGAAATAATTTGCAATGTATTGACTGATGTCCCCCCACCCACCCCCCAAAATGATTCAACAGAGAAGGATGTGATGATGTTACTGACACCTTCAGGTTAAAGGCTAACATGATGAGGATTTGTCTCACATTGTCACTATTTAATTTTACCAGCAGATGGCAGTATTGACATGCAATAATAATAATAATAATAATAATAATAATAATAATTTATTCTGAGCAAATAACTAAATGTTTCCATGTGTTTCTTCTTTGAGAAGCACCAGCAAAAAATAAAATCTATGGAGTAAAACACCACTTATGAGTCATTAAACCTTTCAGTTACAAATGTTCCAGCCATCATAACTGAAGGTGTGCAGGAGCTGCAGAGATGAGATAATGATCTAAATGTTAATTGGAGGTGTTTTACATCTCAGCAGGGTGAGGGGGACCTGCGGCTTGTTGTAATGAATATGTTTTAATTGTGGCAGGCTATTTGACATTTGAAAAGTCCAATGATCCCTCTCAATTCTTGACACCCATTTGCATTTCCATCTTTAAGGTCAACTGGGTATGAATAATACATTAAGGAGGTTCTTAAGCTCACAGCTAGCTGTACCTGTCCTCACAAAGGCACCAGCTGAGCCGTGCTAAGCTCAGTGAATGTTACAGAAACAATCAATTAATATCACTTTAGGAAGCCACATGTGAAGCGCGCGCAGGCATCCTGTTATTAGTGGGACTGTAAGGTCACGCAGTCAATAGCAGATATGGGAATCAGCCCCTTTTGATTACATTCATGCAGTGTGTTGATCTGAACAGTCACAAAAACTTATCTGTATTCAGACTTACTGTGTGTGATGGGAGCAATTTCATAATGTGCTTCTGAGAACAATATGGGAAATGAAATGGTTAACCTGGAAAAAAAATCAAGATCAAAGGAAAGGGCCTAAAAAAACAATCTTGGCAAGAGATTGGAAGAATTTAATGAGCAAAAATTAACATGCATTAAATCTGACCTCGTGCTTACATGGCAGATGTTGAGAGCAGCAGCATCCAAACAGATAAAACAAATAATTTGAGGGGGAGACAGGGAACTTAAACACAACACACTTTGCATTCCACTTGTTTTTGCACAAATAATTTTACTTGAAACAATTAAGTGTTTTAATTTAAAAAAAACTCTTTCAGACTAAAACTCATGAGATTTTAAACAGATAAACAAGTGAGTAAATTTTTTAGGGGACTGACTTTCATTACAAAGTCAGAGTTAGGAGAATTGAATGCTTTCACTGAATCTATTACCTCGACAGGACAGATTTGCTGACTGTTTTGACAACTCATTACTAGTAATTTCACTGACGGATGGGTGAGGAGGCTCGTGGCGCCACAGATTGTATGGCATGTGTCTGAAATAATGTAAAACAGAGAGAGTGAGAAAGACTTTTTATGGCTAATGATTGTTTAAGGTGGAACATGATAGAATTAACATTTCGGTGCTATCAGACCAAAACAGAAACACATCCTCCGTCCATCTGTCTGCAGGTTTAAGCCTAAATGAGAAGAACATTTAATAGTTTGCCAAAAATCCAAACAATAAAGAATAATAATTAAAACATCCATGTTTTATTATGAAGGATTGTCCATAAAATAACTAATCGTTTCTGTAGGTGAGCTCTTGGTTCAAGTGGGTGGTGTCAGCAGCTCTTCCAGCCCGGTGTCACCCCCCCGCCTCTGCTAAAACATAATTGGTCCATCCCTGGCACCTCTCGTCACCATGAAAGCCACCAAAAACTGTAACCTACCTTGTGTGTTTTTTTCCACAAATTGAAAATGCCTAATGAGGTCCCAGGAGTTCCATTCCATTACCTCTGAGTTAATTAAAGCCTGTGCAACGTGCCAAACGGTGAATAAAGATGCAGTAAAAGTGCAGGGAAGAGGATGGAGAAACGGAGCAGGGGTTTTGCAGTGATGGGATGGCGCTGACCTGCTTTTGTGTCATTGTTCTGGGATCTCCGCTTCCAAGATGGAGCAGATGCCTATAATTTTTTTATTTGGATTTCTTTCCGGGCCCGGGAGTTTCGCTATACCCTGGTTGTAAGCGCTCATTTTCCAGTGTGGTTAGCCTAAATTCTGCTTTATTAAACTTTAAAATGTCTGTGCCACCAGCAGCAAGGCTTTTATGAGGATGTTCTCTGGTTGATTTTTTTTTAAATGCCACATTGTCACTTTAAAAATCAAACCAAATCAAGTAATCAGGTGGGTTTTAAGTTGAAGTATGTTTGGAATCAAATTTTACAACTCATTATAGAAGGTTGTTTTCAATTTTTCTTATTTGCTAAGATAAAAAAAATCTATTCAAATCACATTAACTACAAGGGGGGGAGAAAAGAATGTGGGAAAAACAGACCAAGACGTTTTCTTTAAGAAACCATTTCAAATGTTTATTTGACAAAGAAGGGGCACACACTCGTGAACTGAACAAAAAAAATGAGGGGCAGGGTTGCAATTATTGGCAAAGACTAGGACTTAAAACTTCATACTAACATTAATTAGGTTTTGGCTAAAAAGTAAAATGTGTTTTTGTTTCCTTTTGCTTTTATAAAGAAACTTTATGTACATTGGTTCTTTTATACAAGAGGTTCATTGGATAAATGCATCAAAAAGAACCCAGTTCTGCAGTAAACTTTACAAAAAAATACATTTTTCATCGAGAGCCGTAGAAAAGGAGGCAGTCAAATATTGACCAATAATATTTCTTCCTTTTCATTATTTAGAAAAAAAGTTGTTCTAATACCTATTTTAAAGAAAAGCAATATACAGCACAATGAATGAGGGGGAGGGAGGGGGGAATAAAATCGCCTTTTGTGGGATTTATTCAGTTGGTTTTGTAACCAAAGAGAGGGGCTGCGACTGGAACAGGGAATGATGGGAGTGCAGGGCGGCCTGATGGAAGGGGGACGGCGGGGAGAGCAGGGAGGGGTGCAGTGAGGTGAAGGGGATCGGCCGGGTGAGGATGGGCGTGTTCGACTGGCTACTCGAAGTACCGAGAGGGATGGAGATGGTGTGTTGGGAGGAGGAGGAGGAAGAGGAGGAGGAGGAGGAGGAAGAAGAGGAGGACCCAGAGGCCTTCCCAGGTAAGGAGAAGTGGTGTTGCACGCGTCCCTCCGGTTTGGTGGTGAGCGACAGCGGCTGGGCCTGTTCGGAGTGGGTGGCGGCCGGAGCGGCGGGGGAGGCCAAGGCGGCGGAGGGGGTGGCCGGAGAGTCCAGCATGCTGCCGTGCGACGAGGCGGGGCTGTCGCACATCTTCTCCGAGGGCAGGTACTGCACGCACTGCTTCTTCGTCCGGAGGGAGAAGTCTGGAGAACGAAACAAACAAAAACCCAAAAAATTGAAGCTAGAATTCTTCATTGGCTTGCTTGACCTCATGACAGGTTCAAGTCCCGTAATGCTGCAGCTGACGGGGTGGGGGGTGGATGAGTGAGATGTGAAAGTTTTCAAACGTGACATTTCTCATATCGACCGGTCAACACATCACAATGAAGAGACTAAAACAGGATGTCACGGCAGATTCACATGGTACGCATGTATGACTCAAAAAAGGAACACGATACAAAACGTACATCAACATGTGCACTGAGGAGTGGAAAAACGTTTCTGTTTGGGCTATTTATGGTTGCAAAACTACAAACATACCTGCAACTATGAGCACTGAACCTCATAAGCTGCTTGTCAAAAGTATAAAAAAAGGCAGGTCAAAAGGTTAGTGAGCACTAAAGCACTGAAGGTAAACAAAAATACAAAACGTAAATGTGCAGTTTCGGGTTTCACGTGAGCGTCGCAAGACAAATAAATGTCAGGCTGTTCGATTCTTTTCGCCTCTAAGTTGTTGAGCTTAAAAAAGCAAATAAATGAAAGCAGCCCAGAAGAAGAAGAAGAAGAAGAAGAAGAAGAAGAAGAAAAAAAGGGGGAGGCCTCTTACCCTCTGGTTTGGAGTCGGGTTTGTTCTCTCTCTTCCTCTTTTTCCGCTTTCCCTGCACAGATATAACAATGCTGTTAAAAACTGTTGTTCAGAGCGGAAGTAGAGCCACCTCAACCACTTCAGTTCACGAGATCAAAAGTGCACTGGCTAAACTTAATGCGTGTAGTCACATCTGAGCAGAGGCTAACAGTTTTAGTCTCTGATAAAGGGGCAAACCGTAGGGGGAAAAAAAGGCGAGTTACTCACATAGTTGTCTCGTGCTGACCATCCAGGGTAGAGCTGGGAGTGCAGTTGCCTCTCTTTTCTGGCCAGCTCGTAGTATTTGGCTTGCTCCTCTCTTGACAGTGAGTGCCACTGTGGACAAAGGACCGTCAAACACACACTCACACACACACATATATAAACTCAAATGCATGTCTGGGTTAGTGCCTTCTTACTCGTCTTCCAAGAATCTGGTTAATTGCGGCGCTCTCTTTCAGAGTGCACTCTGCAACCACCTTGGCTCTCATCTCCTTCATGTACAGCATGAAAGCGTTGAGAGGCTTCTTGATGTGAGGCTTCTTGTCCTCTTCTTTCTTGGCAGGAACGGGAGACTTCCTGCTAATCCGAAGCAACGACAAGATTCTGTGAATAAATGTGTGAACGGTGGCAGAGAAAGGGGGGGTGTTTGACAGCGTTTCATTGTCCTTACGCATGCATGGAGGGACTGATGTTGTCACCGCTGGGTTCTTGCTTGATGGCTGGCGAGACGATGGCGGGATGGGGGATGCCGGTTTGGTGGAGGCCGTGCGGAGGAGGGGTCACCATGTGAGGGGAGAAACGGCTGGACACCAGGCTGAGATGGAGGTGGGGAGAGGAGGCAATGTTTTTAACAGTCCAGAGTTTGAAACAGTGCACCTTTATGGAACCTGACTGAGGCGGTGGCGGAGAAAAAGATTTGACCCGCGTGGCGAAATTTTTCCCGCCGCCTTGCCCTCTGGGTAAATTCACTGCGCCCACCGCCTCCGTCTAGACTGAATTCATGCACACAATGTGTACTGCGCTTACTCTTTTTTTTTGTTGTTGTTCAAATAAAGACTTTTTCAAAAGACTCTTTATTCACCAACGACTGAAGGAAAGTGGAGTGTGGTGTTACTATGGTGACAGCATGGCCGTGACACCTGAAACCTTTCTCCTCACCACCTGTGCAGACCGCGGCGAGCGCCCCGACAGCCTTCCACAAAAAAAACGACCTTTACAAAGCGCCTCGCGATTTCTGATTGTTAAAGCGGAGCAAGAGTTGTGTCGGACACAAAAAAAAAAATAGGAGGGACATTAATCTCCACGCCGCCGTATCGCAGCTCAAACTAATGTTGACCAGAAAAAATGTGATTCTTTTCAAGTGTTTCCACATGCCAGGCTGTCATGAGATGCGACACGCCAAATAAAATGTTTCCATACACTCAAAAAAAAAGGAGCAGCCGATAAATAATTAACGCACCGACGCAGTTCTGATAGCTTCAACCCATCAAACGCCACAACAAGGTTACAAATCAGCTCGCAGACACTAAGTAAATAAATAAATAAATAAAGTTTTCTTCTTTTACTTTGAGACTTTAAAAATATCCTACACAAAAAAACTATTTTAAAATAAAATTAATTTTAAAATACCCCCACTTAAAATTCACTTTCAACTCGTGTTTTCTTTTCATATAGTCTGCTTAAACATTCAAACAGTATAAACAAGTTTGTGTCATAGAATTCCCTTGAAAATAAAGTTAAAAAAAATAAAAAATAAACATACATTCCTCCCCCCAATGACTGCCTGCAGTGCTGCTTCAAGTGATGACACTCAAACTCCATTTATAAGAGATATTTTCACAATTTAACAAAATATGTCCTTACAACTGGTTCTGTAAGATGTCGCAAAATGACTGATGGACAGATTTTTGCCTCTTCTTTTTTTTTTTTGAATGATCAGCATCGGCCTTATTTGAACATATTGATCTGATTAAAAAGCAAGTTTAATTCAGTTTGTTTATATAAAGTCAATTAATAAAATAAGTCGTTTCAGAGTAGCGGTCTGATTCGTAGGTATAAAGAACACTGACCTGAATTATAGCTGAATTGAATTCAAGTAAAGCAAGTATTAACCATGGAAAACACCATAACCGGGAGGATTGTTCCTTTATTGATCAGAAAAAAAATGGGATAACCAACACTCCAAAAAATACCATGATTTTAATAAGGGCAGAAAACAGGACGCATTTCGGCTACATGTTGTTTGTCAAATGTAGCCGAAACGCGTCCTGTTTTCTGCCCTTATTTAAACCATGGTATTTTTGGAGTGCTGGTTATTAGGGCTGCAACGATACAGGAAATTCACAATTCGGTTCGGTTCAATACTTTAGTCTCACGGTTCGATATTTTTTCGTACAAAAAAGAGAAATTTCCATGCCCCTTTTAACTTGTGATTTATTTATATTAATTATGAACATTTGTTTAACCTCAAAAGTACAGTTTTTTAATTAAATGTTGCTGAAACAGCAAGTTTCTCTGGACCTGTGCTCAAAAATGCAGCCTAGGTGGAGTAGTCGAACACAGATCCACTGATCCTTTAACACAGAACATCTTCAGAAGACAAGTTGATAAAGTAAATTTAAAAATCTGTATTGTTCGATACAAGTGTGTATTGTTGCACCCCTACTAGTTATCCTTTTTTTATTATTCTTCAGAACCAGGCACCCATTTACTATTCTCCCTTTTTTATAAGGAAATGTGAGTTGTGCACACTAAAAATGTCTTTTATTGATCAGAAACAAAGTGTGACTTTTACAAGAAAACAATGTATAACTACGCCTTTAAACTGTAACAGATAGGCATCAGGCTCCACGGCTGCATTTCAAAATCACACGCTAGCACTTCATATTTTAAAGCTTTTAAATTTAGCAGGATGTAACATTTAACGTAAATTAATCATAATGTGGATGAGCCAAACATAAACATAAAAAAGCAAAGATTTAAACCCTCATAGGTCGACCTCTTTGTATGACATCTGCTCTCATGTTTTGACTTACTCGTGAAGCTAAAAAAAACACCATTACATTGTACTAAAATGTATCTAAAAGCTGAAAATACTCGAAACATCGCAACACTGAACTAGAAGTCAATCTAATTCAGGTAGCAGTGTAAAAAAAACTTCCAAGAGGCGTGTTTTGATTATGTTGTGAGTTCGTATCAAGATGGAGCAGCACCAGCTATTGATCACAGACAGCCTTCTGAATATTTCATCTCACACTAACACCGGAAGCCTCGTTACAAATCTTTCCAATTTTGACAGAGGGCCAGAGAGTTCGGTCTGATGGGACATGTGGGTTCAGATAAGCTTTGATTTGTCCTAATCGATTCGCGGCCCTTTCATCTCTGCTTTGTGTGTGTGTGTGTGTGAGAGTGTGTGTGTGTGTGTGAAAGAGCGAGTAGTGGCTCAGAACACCAGCCTGACCACAGAAGTTTAGCTCTGAGAGAGAAGACAGGAGAGGAGTACTGAATGCCAATAATGTGCTCACTCTTTTTAAGAAGCTGAGCCCGTCTCTCACACACTCCCAACTCAAATCTCTTTTGTAGTCCCGACACCGAACCCCGCTCCTGATCTGGCAACGCTTTGTTCAAGGTGAGGAATGTTGTTTAGTTTTTGTTTCAGATCCTATTAATGCAAGTGACGGCATATAATCCAACAATTAAAAGTCTAAACCAGTAGTTTGTTTATTTTGTTGCTGTTTGGCAAAAAGAAGAAGTAAAAAAATAGCAAGGAAAATGTGATTACAGCGTGTGTGGCAGAGGCAGCGCATATTAGATGTCTGCCTTTGGGAGGGCGGTCATGTTGCTGAACACGATCCACTCACCTGGACATGGAGGCATTCATGGCCAGCGCAGGATAGGGGTGACGGAATCCCCCTGGAGGGATGGAGTACATGGGCTGGCCCTGCCTGGGAGACAAGAGGCGAGACGGGGGTGAGTGAACGCTACAGCGCGAGGTGGATCAAACACAGCTGACGGTGAGCCCACCAGCACTAATCCTCTACTCATCAACTCAAATCCCACCCGCTCGCGGAGCAGAACCGTTGCAATCGATTAGTGGAGCCGCAGAAAAACCCATAAATGTTTCGAAACTCCGCCTGGTAAACCCAGATGTTTTCATTTATTATCAGTGCAATGCAGCGCACCTGAACTCACACGCTGCCGTGCGGCTTCAGGGCAGGTTCGCAACACCCAGAATGCAAATATTTGTCTCAGACTGTAATAAAATCTGTTTACTGTCGACATTTTTCAGCACAAACCTAACAATATAATCCTTATATGTATTACGAAAAGCAAAATAAAGATGAGTTTTATGTGACGTAGCACTTACTGCTGCATGAACCAGCTCAGAGGATGCGCAATCGAACCGACAGCACTGGGAGACAGAGGGTAGTACGGAGAAAGTTCTGATGGATGAGGCGTTCGTGGGATACCTGAAGGTAATAACAAATAATAATAATAATAAGACAAAAATATATATGCATTTAACAAAAACAGTACACACCTGCTGAACTTTCATAGGTTTTCTCTTCTGTCATCACGATGCTCACAGTAATGTTTACTTGCCTCTAGCATTTCAGCCACTATAATCTAAATCTGCATTAAATTGCAGTGGGAGTCCAACTGATTGCAATGTGAATAAATGTTCCCTACAATATAATACTGATCCAATTCCAAACAAAACTATCTTCACATTTTGCTTTTTTTTACGCGAGCAGCATGTGGGATGTTCTGTTCTGATTCCTGTTTACATGTTAGAGGCATAAACTGAGTAATAAGTCAAACTCATGTTGAGCTCTGGTTTCTTATTCATCCCAAATGTGTCTTTTTTTTCATCCACAGCTGCCCCATTCTGCACACATTCATTTGTGTCCAATCTTTGAAGGCAAACCCCAACATTCCCAACATTAAATGGACCAAGATATGCTCCGTGCGGTTCACCAGATGTGAAAACTTAAGAAGGACATAACGGTGCAACGCGTCGTACTGATAACACGACAGTATCTTATGCAGAGTACAGTCTATATCAGGGTAATATCCATGTAAAAGCAGCAACTGCTTCCCTTTTTTCACGCAGCGTTTCCACACATTTCCCCTTTAAAAACAAGCCCAGGCGCCAATCGACAGGTTTCGGTTCTTTTGATGCAAAAACATTTGCTCTGAATTACACAACACATTGTACAGAGGAAGAAGAAGAAGAAAAAAGAAATTGTTGGATGTTTTGTGACAAATTTATGGACCTGATCAAACAACTCAAGTTCATAACAACATAAGGTTCATTCTGTGAAACTGTTTCAGTTCAGTAAAAGAGAAAAAGCTAAATACACTTCAGGGCTGAACTTGTAAATGTGGTTTTTTAATTATTATTATTTTTCCTATGGTAAACAGGCTGCATTCATGAAGCACATTTTTAAACTTAGATTCACAAAGTGTTCACTATGACTGTATATTTTAGAATACAGATTTTAAAAAACAGTTTAGTTTAAGTTTGATTTAATTTCATCTTTTAGAAAATGGAATAAAGATTTTTTTCCATGCACTATTTTCTTTTTTTCATACCTAATCACACCTGAAATAACTACAACCTAATGTCAAACTTTACATTTCTCCTGGTTAAAACGCAGAAAACGTGTCAAATTCAGTAATTTGACAGTAGTTTTCAGTGCCACTTTACAAACAGGTTTTATTTATACTATTAGTTCGACATTATAAGAAGACGTCTCACCTGTTTTTGGGTCGAGGATCTCTGGCGAGAGGTGTGATGGCGGCGTGCCGGGAGAGAAGTGTTCATTGCTGTAGGTGATAAGGGGCGTCAGTGGGTGGACATGGTGGGCGTGCTGGACCACGGGGACTTTATTGGACTAAAGAAAAAAATAAATAAAAGACACATGAAGCTAAAAGTTAGCAACAAGTGTTTTACACCAGACACTGCATTTCTGTTTCATAAAAGATACTAAACTTGTTGCTACGGCAGTTAAAAGAAACGCGTGGCGTCATTTTTAAATGCCCTCCATAGTAAACATCCCAGTTTATGTGTGCAAAAACGGACCCTGTGATGCAATCTGAACCAGCGCCGGGGAGCATTTAAAAGCCTCGCCGACACATGCCAAGATCATTACGGTCGTTTAGTCGAGGAGAGAACTGTTTGTTCAGCCCAACAAGAAAAACAACAGTGCCACCAAGTCCAAAAGCTGCACCGAGCGAGCCACAAACAAACACAATCAAGCCTGGGCAAACTGGATGAAGCCACGGACACGAGCAGTCGTCCCCCTGCACGGTCTGAGTGCAACCACCATCCTGAGAGTTATAAATGTAACCAGTGCTGGAAAAACCACTTAAAATTCTGGATCGAACTTAAGATAAGTGTTGAGCTGTAAGAGATGAAACTTCTTATTGTTTTCGGGGTGTTCTTTTTCTGTTCTCTAAAAAAGGCGGCGGTCCGTGCCACGATCTGACCGACGTCACGGCTGGGACGGGACCGACGAGGACAATAATAATAATAACCAGCGTCTCTACTTTCATTAGGCAGCGCTCGAGCCGAGCAGCCATTTCCCCCTGGCTGCCAGGCTGAATAGACCACTTGTTGGCTCAACTTGTCACATGGGAGGGTCAAGGGGTGGGAGGGGAGAAAGGAGTCTTGTTCCTCCAGGCTAACCTTTCTTCAATATCCTTCCCCACCCCCCCTCCTTTCTCAACCTCTGTCTCTCTCCAACGTGGTCTGCTGGGAAACAAGGTTTGCATTGAGACTTCTGTACTCTCGTTTTTGCTTCACGTTGCTCAGAATTGTTCCAACTCTTCAGCTTTTTAATTTTTTTTCCCCTTGCCACTTTTTTTTTATTTAAAGCAAACTTTTATCTGCCTTTAAAAACTTTGGCAAACGAGAGAAGAAAATATTTACTCCTGTTCAACATGTCTATATTAAGATCGCTTTGCTCAGGACATTTTTGATTTCTGCAGACTTATGAGGCAACACACACACACACACACTAAAAAGTTTGTTGCAGAAAAAAAAGTTACCTTGCTGGGTTAAACTCCCAGCTCCCATATGTCATGTATATTTGAGCTTTGCTTTGTTGTTCTACTTTGTGTACAATACGCCTGAATTTTCCCGATGCTGTGAGAGTTGTTGGAGACCTCCAGACCTGGGTGCCAACACATTTTGGGAAGCGGTTCAGTGAGAATTTGAAATGATGCTCTTTTAATTATTCATATCCTGGAATACACGAATCGTGCACTCAAACATAAGTTCGAAGGGACTACTTTCAGCTGCCTTCTTGGGTGCAGCGGTTCGAGGGGAAAGAGGTTCGCTCCAGACGTCCATTCTGATTCCTGTCCTACCTGCAGGAGGAACTCGAGGGCGTAAAGGCAGATACTTCATCAAGAAAAAACTCCCTTATTTAAGGCTAGGGCACTTCAGTCAATCAAATCAATCAGCAAGCAGAAGTTTGATACTAATTTGAATTAATTAGACTCTCTTGAAACCAGGGAGCATGAAGTGTTTTTATATACTTTTTTCTACTTAAAAAAAAAACGACTAATGGCTCCAGACATGAATGCATCAATGCCTTCTTTTACTTAGTTTGTGTGTAAAAGTACTATTTCTTAAGCCCATTACAGCTTTATACATCAGGGTTCACAAAGTATAATCAGAGAGCCATGTTTTGAATATAAACATCTACATGACAGATGGATTCTAGCGAGTATCTATAGTATAGATAGAAAAAGTGCTCTTTATATAAGTGTCTGTATGGAACAAAACACTCAGATCTGCTCTTAAAAGTCATTTGACTTAGTCTTAAGAATGGGGGCAAAAAAAACAGCCGATTGCTGATGAGGAAATACAAAGAAAGAAATCTGTGTCTTCTGAAAATTTAAAGCTAAAAAGGCCAAGGTGGCAGTACCTTGCCTGGCTGTCCAATTTGGACCGGAGCTAAGAAAAGCACAGTCCTTGGTCAATGTGGGTGGAGAGGTGGATTTCATTCAAGCAAACATGTTTTTGGATCCTGAACATCTGAATTGAATTACTAGGCAAACAGCCGACAGGGAAGAGAGCTTAGAGCAAACTGAATAACCCGGCAGCTTTGTGTGTCTTTGTGCACGGCAGTTCTGGGTGGGAGGCTCGGAGGCCTTTCCAAACTCCAGGAAAGACGGGGTGAACAAGAATGCCAGGCATGCTGAGAAATCCAAGCCTTGTTTGTCAACGCCAACAGGAAGCGGACATGAGGGGAGACCGAGCGTGTCATGTGTCCTTAAAAAAATCAGCCACACCAGAACTATGCTATTCATCACGGTCACCGTGAGCCTCGCGTCTGGTCATCGCCTCGGAAAAAGGTCAAAGGCATTTTAATTCCAGGTTAGAATAATACAGCGCCGGCAGGCATCAGGTTTCTGGAGCGCGTATCGCCTACAAAGTTTGTAAAAAAAAAAAAAAAAACGACTGATGCGCATTAAGATTTTTTTTCCTGCCCTTCAAACTCAACCTGCAACACCACGTCCGAGTCTGTTCATCCGTGGTGTTTGACTGGAATCAAAGCGCCGGTTCCTGAACGCATTTTTGAAGAGGATCTCGTCTCCGCAGTGGGCCCAGCAGGACTGCAGACCTCGGATCAGTATTCAGTTCAGCTCTCCCAAAGCCTTTGATTTCATGATGGATCCTGAGTGTTCACTGGCTAATGCAAAACGAGAAAATCTCCCTGGACTCCTAGTCAAAGGTCTGTTAAAAGAAAATGGGTCAAAACTGAGTATATTTTTTCAAAAAAGCAGCACTATTTTTTTTTAATATCTCTACTTAAAATATTGCACAATCTGAGAGCTCAGGATCACACACGAGCAGGGAGACAAAAGGCATCTCTGGAATCCTCTTCAGATAATTTAAGTAATTTCTGTCACTGAGTGACTTGTGACGCACTGACAGGACCACAAGCCTTGATTACTCTAATAAAATATTGAAACAAAGAGGGCGACACGTAGATAGGACCGAATTTGAGGTCCTATCAAATCTGGTCACTGAGTGTGTGTATGTAGGTCTGTGTGTATAATATACTGTATCTACAGTATGTATGAATGTAGGCATGTATGTATGTATATCTTTATATATGTATGGGTATGTGTATATTTTTATATATGCCCTCCATGCATTTATCCATTTATTTTTAGGTGAGCAGACAGATGTTGGGTGTGTGGTCCTGTGTTTTCTTGGTGTATATTTAATATACTTCTAATCTCTATTTCAATCTTTCTAATTATTTTCTGTTTTTCCCCTCTTTTTCTATTTCCTCTTTACTTAAAAAAAGGACTGAATTTGAGTGCTTTGTGTCAGACGCTCTGGTCACTTCGATCTCATTAGACAGTCACAGCTCCCCTCTCTAATTCAGAAGAACAGAACAAGTCGGTGTATTCAGTAATGAGACACAGAAAAGGACCGATGGACAAATTTACTGCGAGTGACTGAACGACCTCGGAGAGAGGAAGTAAGCAAACCAGGACATCATTATCTGCTAAGAGTTAATGGCTTCGTACACTAGAAGATAAGGACTGAACCGCATCTTCTTCTCGTTGTCGTCCGTCTCCACTTCGCTCCAGTCCAGCGTGGTCACTACTGATGGGCTGACAAGTTCCTCAGCCTGCTTCACCTGCTGCCCCTGAGGCGCCTTTTGATGTATTTATTCATGAAGAGGCAGCCCGCCGAACACAGGAACCGACACGCAGGGTTTTCTTTTGTTTTTCCCCCCAATTTCGGTAGGCTCGCAAGTTTGTGTACGCACGGCAGAATGAGACGTGTTCAGAGAAGAAAGCAAAAACTAAAAAAATAAAATTAAATAAAAGCTTGTTCCCATCTTCCCCAGTCCTCCCACCACCAGCACTAGCAAAAGCAGTAGCAAATGAATGCTAAACAAACCTGTCTGTTGAATAATTGAGCGACTCAGGCCAGGGCCCGGCTCAGATTAGCATACAGGCCTTATGGACCCAATCTGCACAGCGACAAGATGGTGTTTTCCTGGACTTTTGGTATTCGCCGAGTGCACCCATTTCTATTTTACTCCACTTTCTCCTGCTCAGCATCCTCACAATTAATTAAAATGTCACTGTCTCACCGAGGATGCTTTCTCTGATTTGGTAGGTGAGACTAAAACGAACACGTGTTGACATGCTAACATGATCTTTAACGCTTCACCCTCAATAGTAAAGCAGCCACTCTGAAGACGGTTAACCCCGTCAGTCCCCTCTTCACACAACAATACCGGATTTTACACACGCGCAACTGCAGCAAAACGGGTCATCTTCAGGAGTCCCCTGCTGCTAGCTCTTCCTCGGGTCTCTCTCCCTGGCTCCCCTCGGCCCTGGGCAGTAATCCCTGGCCCCCTGTGTGTGCCCATCCGCTCCCCCTGCTCTCATTAGTGCAGTGCTGGGGCCTGGGGAGTCTGCAGGCCTGGGGAGCCAGCCTGCTGCTCCCCTCCCACTCCCCTTCTCTCTCCTCGGCTGGAGTAATGAGCACATAATCATCCTGGCTCCATGTCAGTGGCAGCACACCAGAGGGGCATGTGGGCACCTGGCCCAGAGTTGGGGTGAGAGAGGGAGAGAGAGAGGAGAAGGGGCACAGGGGGTGGTGTTTCACTCCCTATTCTCCATGCCCGGTGTTCACTGACTGTACCCAGAATTAGAGCGTTCCATCCCACATGAAATGACCCCCACGGTCACACGAGTCAGCAGATAAAGGACAGCAACCTCCTTTTTTTTAAATTTCACAGTATAAAAGCTCTTACACTTCCAGAGAACTTTTCTTCCTTTCGCCCTCCAGTAAAACACCAAAGTGTCACATGAGCTCTAAGATAACCACATTATCTTATCTTAGGCTCAGATATTTGACACATTTGTTCCAGCTTTTGTGAAAAGGCACAAACATCGACAACACAAACAGCGTTACACAACTGCTTCTATAAGAAGTTTTATGTTTTGCTCGCAACACACCTAAAAGCCTTTAAAAGCTTTATGATGGCAAAAGAGCAAGCTGCTTTTAATGTGCAAGAAAAAAAAACATCATTTGATAAGTTTCAGAAAGTTTTTGAAAAACATTCTGGCCTCAAAACAACTTGTCCCTTCTGCACTGTTTCTTTCTAGATTGTATTTCCTGATTTGATGAAGAACAAGCAAAAAAATGCATAAAAAGAAAGAACATGAATGGAATAAAAACCTCAGTTTGAGTTTAGTTACTGTTATATTAATAACTAGGACTGGCAGGGACATTTTTTTTAATTTTACAGCGTGGATAAATATATTTCATCTGGTCACATGTTGGCTAAAACCAAAACAATAAAATTTCCTGCACTAAAAAATAAGACACTAGGTCACTTACAGGTCAGTATTTATTTAAATATAATAATATAATTGGTTTATACTGAAACATAAATCAGTGTTTCCCATGAGCGATCTCCGTTCTCCCCTCACAGTTTCCCATTGACTGCTCTCAATAAGGACTTTGTCATAAGCATCGCTGAGGCCGTAGGATTCAGTAAATCAACCGCAAACTCAGCGAGCACATGTAGTTAGTACAAGAGAGGCCGAGCAGTTGAGTCACAATGATTCTTTTTAATAAAGGGCACAGATAGTGGCTTTTTGCTCCACACCAAATATTTCTTTCTGAACCAGAAAAAAAAAGCCTCGATATGATCACAAAAGGTGAGATGCCAGTAAGATGTTCTAGGCTCCGTGTTATCACACGTTTTCAGTCCGTAAAAAGCACATCCCTCAGCTAAGCCGCAAACCAAACAGGTCTGCTGAGGCCCCGCATTGTCTAACTGGAGCAAGACACCGTGATGACTAGTTCACACCTGTGTGGGAAAGTTCAGGAATGGCAACAGGGTTCAAACTTGAGAGATTTATGGCAGAGGCTGAGTTATTGTGGTAAAGACAGACAGACTGCCTGGCAGCTGGCCTGCGGGTGTTGTCAAGGGTTGCACAGAGGAGCAGCACATGAATCGATGAGAACCAGCAAGTCCACAAGCGCACCATAACTTCATTATTGCACATAACCGCATTATAGTTATAGTTTGATTAAAGTGTTTTGTATCCTCCAGAGTAAACGGATTTCCTCGATAGGTTTACATGATTTGTTTGATAATTGGGTTAATGTTCTGTGCGATGCTGACTGCAGGAAATGTTTTTTAAGTGTCATAAACAAGAGCCGCTAGTTGGTGAGACCGGTTAAATGGTCTGTGAACGTCCATTGTGGAGATTTTTTTTTCCATCAACAAAGCTGCTCTTTTTTTTTTTGTCAAACACGTTGTTTATTTTGCCGTTTTGTGCCACACTGAATCAAACCCACAGAGGAGGTCAGAGGTCAGTGCAGACATTTTCATGAATGGTTTCCAAAGTCACAAAGATGTTTGACCAGATTTAAAGGGACGGTTCACATCATTTTTAAGTTGCGTGCTGTGAAAAGCTGTTAGGATTTTACCTGTTGTAGAAAACGGTTTGAACGGCCTCAGTTTCAAGAAAGAAATGTTTATTTCTGACAGGTTTGATTAGAAACAGAATTAAACCAGCGGAAATATTATATTTTTGCTAAACGTGCTACTTCACTGGTTTTACTACAGTTAGCTGCTGCTTGTAAATAAGTTGATAAATGACTGTGTAATGCAAAACTGATGGTGATATAAAGGTTTAGAACAAACTGTTTGTTTGTAGTGTTTTAAGACAACAATTCACTTTCTTTGCTTGGCTCAGACAAGCTGTCAGCTCATAAATCCAGTCAGAAATAAACTTTGTTTATCCAAACTCGGGTCGACCAAAAAGCTATCTGCAACAGGTGAGATATTAAATGTTCATACTTTTTCACAAAAACACACATAAAAACACAATGTAAACTAGGGCTGCCATGATTAGTGGCATCAATTTAATAGTTGATGCATCGTTTGTTTGTTTGTTTTTTTCTAATTTTTGTTTTTCTCTACAAACTGTGCGGCACCGTCCACTGCCGCTTCTGCCTTTCTGTACCTGAAACACATGCGCAGTTGTGGTAATTAGGGCTGCCGCAAACAATTATTTTTTAAACAATTTTTTACTAATCTGTGATTAGTCAACTATTAAAAAAAAAAAACCAAAAAAAACCTAAGTTAGAAAAAAAAAACGACGCATCAACTATTAAATTAGTCGTTGAAGAATTTAAATGTTGACATAATCATGGCAGCCCTAATGTGAACTACTGATTTAGGTTGAAACAATTTTGTCATATATACAGTACTTATGTCATTTTGCATGTTTTACACTGAAGGTGTACTTACCAAATGCCCCGGTGTTGGAGAACGAGAATCTTTTATCCCTGCAGAGGTAGGAACATCCAAGAGCGGCCATTTCATCTGCAGGTACTGTTGGTTAGAGAAGAGAATAACTTACAAGCAAATTCAGACACACGCACAGTAATACAACCACAGCATGTTAGTCAAAATACACCGAAACAAAAGCAAGGCATGAAGTTTAAAAAGTTTAATCTAAAGCTAGTATTTCACTGGGCTGAGATAGTTTGCAACGAACTGCAAACGGCATTCATCAGGAAGTTCCCAAAATGCCTTGAAACATTCGCAGGGGTTTTCACTGAGTCACAGAGAATCACAAGAATTGCTTAGCAAATTTTCTGTCAGCATAGTCTGTAGACCAGGGCTGTACAACTGGTGGCCCGCGGGCCAAGCCCAAACCCCCGTTTTCTTCTTTAATTACTCTAGGTTCTCTCAGATAGACATAGACATGTTTGGTATCTACAGAAATGTCAGAACCTTGGCTACAAGCTGGTATACACCATTTCAATGCACACTCAAGACAGTTAAAACTACAAGCAATTGAAGATACAACTATGAAAGTGAAAATAAAATTGGTTTAAAAATTTGGCAAGTCAGAGATGTCAAAATATTATTTGTGTCAAACAGGAGGCAGAATGTGTTCTTTTTGTTTTTTGTATTGTTAAATTATCACTACTTTTATAGGGTTCTGTATGTTGTATTCATGATTAGATGCAGCAAAATAAAGTATTTCAAAGATAACAGATCTTTGTAATACTTAGTTTATTTACATAATGACTTTAATTGCTGGATGATCGGCCCTTCAGCTGTTGACCTGCTGTAACTGTGGCCCCCGGAGCAGTTTAGTTGAAAAGCCCTGCTGTAGACAGTCTCAGACTCTTCTCAGTTTGGTTTTTTTGTAAATCCAACATGCCATAGCTGTCTATTTTCCCCTCTATATATATGTGAGTTCTCTGCAACATCAGGTCCAAAGTTCCAAAGTTCATCTCAGTTACTGTAATTCCAAGAGGGAATTTGTGTAGTTTCTTGCGTTTTTGTGTCTCCAGCTAAGCTTCAACAGTTACAACGTAGTAAAGTACCACTTTAAGAGTCGAAAATCACTCATATGAGAGCTGGTGGTTTGTCTTCTCCTTGAGAAATGATACAAATGGTGTCAAAGCCACAAAGAACTCCAGCAAACACCTGTACAAGAGCCACATTTCTGCTGCTGGAGTCAGACAGTGAGTTCTGGCACCGGAGAGAGCAGGAAGAGCGATGTGAACACAGCGGACTGATGGGGGACTGTGAAATTTCAGTTTGTCAAGGAAAAACAAGAGGCCAGCTGTAGGCGCATATCGCTGCGAGGGTGGGAAGAGACAGCTGGAAGAAAGCCTCGTGTACAGAGCTGCAAACTCCAAGTTCACTCCCTACTATCCCCATCAATACGTTTGGCCTTTTGACCCCAAAACAGAACCTCATTCTTCCCCTATCACGGTAAATCACACATGTGTGAAAGTTATCATTTTAAAGTTGTGTGTCTGCTGATTTTCTCTAGTTTGTCCCTGATCACAAAATAAAAAATTTACAACCGTCTGTCCGGTTATTGCTCTTTCTTTGCGGCTGCACAATCAAATCAGAGCAGAATAAGTTTGTTTTTCTTTTCCTTTGATTTACTGCAAGATGAACGTTTTTTTTTTTTTTTTTTTTTTGGTATTTGTTCTCCAGCAGTGATGATAGCATGAGTCCAGAGCTCCAAAAGCACAGCAACCATCTGGTTTATGAATCAGTTTTAATACCGGAAACAGCCGCTTGTCTTGCACATGGATTTTCTCTCTGGTACATACTGAAATTAATTAAAAAGGTGTTTTATTATTGACACTGTTTGGCTTATGCAGGTCCGTGTCGAGCACATGCATTGAGGTGTCACAGTTTATTATCATACTTGCCGTTTGGGCTTACGAAGTGAATAAATTCAGTTTGCATCGTGCACTGAATTTTTTGTCATTTCACATTTGAATTCTTCTGCACAAACAGTTTAACATCCATCCTTTGTGAGCATTTGATGAATGGGAAGCAAGACAATAAACAGCATTTGACATTCCAAAAAAAAAAAAATGACAGACAAATCGAGCTAAAGAATATATGCAAAGCATTGTCTTGTCTTCAGAAGTGTGCAGGATAAATGATGACAAACAAGCAAACTGGAGGAGTCATGCATTCAGCTTTTGATTTTTAAAGCTCCATTCGTCATTCTGGGTTTGTAAGGAGGAAGGAAGGTTGGGTGACTGTGGGTTAAAATGGAAAAGACATTATAGCAGGAGGGGAAAAAGGGAGAGGAGGGGAGAAAAAAAACATTTTCAGGAATGAGTTTGTTGGAGCAGGCACAGGGTATTGTTTCCTGACAGCTGGGGTCCAACAGAGCACTGAGGCAGGGGGAAGGGGGTCCCTTTTTCCCTTCGAAAAAAGGGGGGAATTCTCAGAGTTGACATCAGCCCTCTTCATTTTCACTATACTGCTCAAGGCTGAATCGTAGGTTCCAACTAATGGGCCCAAGTCCATACAACTGTCAGGAGGCAGTTGCTTTTAAAGGCTGCTAGCTCCCTATTGAAACTTTCCTCTGCTCTGTGCAGGGCGCCTAATGAATGCTACTCTCTGGAGAGAAAATCCAAAACAATGCAGTTTTCTCCGTCTAATCTACGTCAATCATCAGCCCTTCCACAAACGAAACAAGCGCTACTGTGAGTGTTTGGTCGGGTCCGTCCGTGCCCACCCCGGCTCTCCCACCCGGATCCATCCCAGTTTTTGACAGCTTCTGCCAGGACTGAGGAACATGCCCCCGGGCGCTTTTTTTTCCCTGAGCACCTACTTTTCTTTTAATTGCCAGTGTGCCCCGTGTAGCAACTGTTCACACACTCTCCGAAACATCCCGCGAGGTAACACCAGCCGCACACTGTCACATTAGCTCCCGTCCAGACTCGAGCAACACACCACTCACTGGGACATGAGAAGGAGGGAGAGAGGGAGAGAAACAGAGAGAGAGAGAGAGAGAGAGAGAGAGAAAGAGAGAGAGAGACTCTGCCCATCTCTGCCTCTGAGAGAGAGAGAGAGAGAGAGAGAGAGAAAGAGAGAGGGAGAGAGAGAGGGCGTCTGCTGGGTGCTGTTTCGTGAAACAAAAGACGGGGAATTGTGAGCTAAAAACTAAAGAAAAAAACTTTTTTGTGTTAAAATTAAATACTGTCAGGAGAAAAAGTTAGGTCAATAAAAACTAGATTATTCAAATAGTTAAGCCCAGGTTTAAATGATTTTAGATGTTTGCAAAAGATTGAAATCGAGATAAACCAATAACAAGTCAACTGCAAGGCCTTTGGTAATGTGTTATACATGGCCTTATTTTATTAGAATAAAATACAGACATATGGTCAGGGCTCACAGAAACGTCTGTTTCAGCCCAGGACCTGGAAACTCTGGTAAACGCACTCGGACGGAGAACTGAAAGAAACCAGAATCTAAAGTGAAGTTTAGCTGATCCATTTTCATCACTCTCTAATTGTCTTCCAGCTTCCCCCCACTGACTCCAGCACTCAGAATAGACATCAGTAGAATGTGCTACTTTTTACAAGACCCACATGCGACAAAGGTGGCATTGATGCCACACAATTTTTCCAAAAAGTCTGCACTGGAGAGCCCTTTGGTGGTTTGAACAGAGAGAATGCAACATATGCTCTGGGGCATGTGGCCTGCCATAGCTGGGTTCTAATTGTTACATCGCTCTCACAGAGCCGGGGAAAACACGGCCAAGAGTCTTTGTCATCTCTGAAGTGCGCGGTGCCATGCTGCAGGCCAACATCAGAGAACGGAGAAGAGACAGATGTCTGGACATTTGCTGTCGAACTAAGTCAAACTCTCTGCCAAAGGGACACAAAACAATTCCAAACTTTGCTTACAACTGTTTGTCAACTCAAGAACTGCACCAAAAAGCTACTAATCTGATAATAATTTAGGTAAGTACAATACGTTTCAATTTATTTTAGCATGATTAACTAAAATGGTCAAGTAGTTAAGAGCAAAACAACTAAAGAACTAAATATGTTTAAGGCCTCACACTTGTGAAACGGCTTTGCTTTACTTGTAAATAGCAGAGCTGCAGGAATGCCTCCACCGATCGCTCCAGCAGATAATGTCAATCACCTACTGTGTGGAGAACCCCTCCCCATTGTTTTCTTTTACCCCCCAATAGAAAACAAATGGGCCACACAGCTTGCTGTTTGGCTGAGGTGTTAATTACCGTCCCTGGTCCATATGAACAGTGAGTTCAAACAATAACCCCATCAGGCCCACCTCCCCCCTGCACTGCCCCTCTCTGGTTTGCTGTGCTGCTATCTACCTGCCCTCCCTCGCTGGGCCATTGACACCTCAACCTGATCTATGAATGAAACACAATTAAAAGATTACAGGACAAAGGCGATGTGATAAGTAGCCCCGCCTCGTCTCAGGAGTTTGCATTAGGCCTCATTGTTTGCCAACATTAGAGGCAATTACACTGACAATCCTTAAGCAAACCTCAGTAGTCTTTGTGCTAATTAGTGTTTAATCAATGACAAGCAGCTCAACCGGTCAGACCTGCACTCTACATCTCTATAAATATCAGTCAGGAAGGATAATATTAATTAAAGGCATCGTAAAAGGATAGTTCCAGTCTTTTTAAAGGGGTTCTGGGGGTAGATTAGAAACAATTACAGTATGTACCTGTTTCAAATGGCTCTTTCTATGGTTTCTGTTTGGAGGAAAGATGTAGTTGTGTGGGTGGCCGTGGCTTAGGAGGAATAGTGGTCATCAGCTAATGAGAACATAGGCAGGAGTGGCAAGTAATTCACTGAAGCCCAGATGAGCAAAGTGTAATTAGTTTACTATTATTTTTGACTGATAGCACATAAGAACGCTGCTATCTAATACTGATTCAAATCACAAAAGTTTCATAGCAGCCCATTCGCCCACTGTTCTCCTATGTTTGTTATGTTGTCTTCTTCTGATTGGGTGTTCTGAACTGTAATTTCATGGTGCTCTGTACAATGACAATAAAGGTCTATCTAATTCAATACACTCCACCATCATGGTCAATTTCCACTGCAGGGTTATTCTATCAGAAATATTTATACTCCCTCTGGAAATGATGAAACTGCCTGCTGCTGCTATTTGTGCTAATTTATAAAATATAACATTTGTACAAACTGCTAAGAAATACTTCAGACTGAAGTTGTTTTGATACCAACAATCCACTTTGGCATCAGTCCTGCTCAGACTAGGCAGTAGCTTGTCAATTTGGTCAAAGTGAAACCTTGTTTCTCCAAACTGATGTCATTCAATCAGCTATCTACAACAGGTAAGATATTTACTGTTCATAAACCGAACTATCCCTCCAAAGTATCCTTTAAATAAAACTAGCTCAGATGAGTTTCATCTGACAGCGTTTATCTTTGATATAATCAATCACACATGAAAATAAAATAAAATAAACACTACTTGTCCCTCTGTGTGAGCTTACCACTCGAATTTCATTTAAAGCCTCATCTCTTGGTTTTACATCATATTAACTCGGCAGAGCCGTGATGCTGCAGAGGAAATTAGCACGCCGCTAATGGCAAACCACATTTGAAGTGTCCATTAGCCTATAGAGGAATGAAGTTAAGTGACTATGACAGGGGCACTCCCTCAGTTCGCCGGGTCTCTATTGTGACCCGGCCGGTCGTCCTGCACTCATATTCACAAGCAGTAGAAAAACTGGGTCAAAGGTCAGACATCCAGAGTGCTGTGGTTTCTATGGTGACGTGGCCTATTAAGGCCGGGCTCATTGGCCTCTTAACATGCTCTCTTACACAAAAGAACTATTAGTCCAAAGAGGGAAAGAGGGCATTGAAGAGGGGGGGGCAGCACAGGGGAGGTCCGAACAAGACGGCGTCAAGGTTCCGCCGAGGTTTCCAAGCTGGTTCGACACGTTGCCTCTGTTCACACACGTTGGTGGCCGATTATCTACAACGGTTGAACTAAATATATGAAACTTACATCTCTACCGCCCAAATCTTTCATTTTTAGTTTATATTTTTGCAAAACCCACTGTTTGTATTTTAAAACTTTAACTTTCAATATACCTTTGACTGATTAACCTTTGGAGTCAAAGTAAATCATAATATCTGCCACGGCTAATCAGCATTAGCATTCACAAACATGGATCACTCAGTAATTATAAAAGTTCATTCCTAACCCAAACTAACCACTAACAGGTCATGATGCAAGACATCCCAACAAGACTGTGCACAATGTCTGTCAATGTTCAACCAAAACTTTGTCATTTGTGGTCATCTTAGTGTAAAGCTCCAGCATGAAAGGCAGCGGGTAATGTGCATTCTTTCAAGGAAAGTTAAGGCCTTCAACCAAGCGAGTCCTGTGACTACACCTCATGTGTATTCTAGGGGTGCGCGATACTTATCGGCCCGATATCATAACAAACAGAACCGATAATATATGTACATGTTTGCCAGCGCTGCTTTATTTTTATCCGTTTTGGTCAAGCCGCTTCCCGTCCGACACGACCCGAGCAACGTTCAAGTTGCGTTGGAATAAACAACTTTCTCACTAGAGCAATAATTAGAATACTCTGTGCTGAAAAACAGCCAGTCATTTTAAGAATTATTAATATCATTTTGCCAATTATCCCTGTATGTTACACACAAACTTTATAATTATAAATATCGGAACAACTAATCCCAATTTGAGAGCATGAAATGTCCCTTAACTCCTGAACGCAGCACAGAGTCCGTCTGCTAAAATGCTAACAACAACAAGCTAGAGTTCAAGAACTCATCGGGACTTAAATCATTGCTGAAACTTTTGACAACTCCAATAAAATTGCCAGAGAGGACGCAGATCTCAAGCACTTTAACGATGGAAATGATGACAACCAATCGTTCACCCTCGTTAAAGACCGAAGCTTTTATCACCTGGTAGCCACGGTTTACCATCGTTAGCCACGGTTTACCATCGTTAGCCACAGTTTACCATCGTTAGCCACGGTTTACCATCGTTAGCCACGGTTTACCATCGTTAGCCACAGTTTACCATCGTTAGCCACGGTTTACCATCGTTAGCCACGGTTTACCATCGTTAGCCACGGTTTACCATGCCGAGCTGCTGCTCTCTGTGTATCTTCCTGTAAGTATGATGCAGTTGTAATGCATTCACACTCCCGGAAGCACTGTTTCAGGTAGAAAAATATTTTAAATTATATATTAATATCAATAAAAACAAATGTACTTTGAATCTAACTAGTGTTAGTGCGATATCTGTTTTGAACTTGTAACATGCCTTTTTTTTGGTTTAAATCTGAGATCAGTGTTAAAGGTCTTTTTTGTAATTAATTTGCCTTGTTTAAAATGATGGTCATTTGAGAAATTTTGTTTGATATACTAAAAGAAATGTTTGCTAAGAGTTTATTTCAAATACTGTATTTATTCATGTATAATACTAGAAATTTAACCCTAAAAATCATCCATAAAGTAGGGGGATAGTATTATACACGAGTTATTGATAATTAGAATTTTATGCTTTGTAATCTCAAAAAATTATGATCGTATTATACTTAAGATCGTATTATAGATGAATAAATACGGTAGTATAATTTACAGTGTCATTTGGTTTTGGTGTTGTTTATTTATGTTATGATATTACCCATTTTTTACTAGTCTTATCTCCTGCCATGTTACCTGCATCTCCTGGTTATTACCGGTTATCGGCCATTAGAAGGCGAAAGTTATTGGTACTTAAAGTGTAACTTACCCCCCCTGTGAAAAGATAACTCAGCCCCAAGGCGAAATTTGAAAAATGCATCAAAGTGGGTAGGGGAGGGGGTGTGGGTGGAGGAAGGGGGGTTAGGGAGCGGAGGTGTGGCCAGGTCGAGAGAACGTGAAAGGCAGCTAGCATTAGCATAATTGATGCTACATGGAAAGTGACCACAGTATCGCAGACAGTTACATCTCTGAACGTCTGAGGTGGAGGATTTTCACTCCACACCAGCACCGGACAGAGGAGTAGCGCTCTGACTGCCTGACAGAAAAAAATAAAAGCACCCGCGCGGGGGGGGGCTGCGGACATGTAAGCGCTGGCTGTGAAGCAGGAGGAAAGGAGAGGGGGGAAAGTAACTTATTTCTAGAGGCAGAACAGGTTGGAAGATGGCTGTTTGATGTTATTTATTGTTTTTACATCATCCTATAGGCTCTGACATGTTAGATAAACATAGATAGTGTGTGTGTGTGTGTGTGGAGAGACAGAGACAGAGGGGGAGAGAGAGAGCAGCCAGCTCCTCTCCCCACCCGAGGCTGAATGAARGTCAACAGACGATCATGCTAAGCTTGCTAACAGCTCCACCCTCTGACTGCTGCAGGGGCGTGTCTTAGAGAGAGGCTTTTATATGAGAGGACAGCCGCTGTGACGAAACTGTGGAGAACCACGTCAACATGCAGAGCCGTTAACCAATATGCAAATTAGCCTGCAGTACCACTGCTCCACCCATGTGCGCAGCAAAAAGACGTTTTTAGACCAAATATTACAGATTTGAACAAATACACACAAAAACATCAAAATTAGCACAGAAACAGTACTATATAACATTTTAGACACATTCTAGACAGTTTATCAGCTAAAAAAAGTTAATTTTGGGGTAAGTTACTCTTTAAAATAAGTTATCGTGCATCCCTAGTGTATTCTGCACAAGGCAAAACAGACAACCAGCCCAGATTTATTTAAGAAGTCCCTGGGCAAAATTTACTGCTGTTTCAGTAATAAAACAGAACTAACAGAATGCAAGACCAAGACAAACACCTCTTCTTTAACTTTCTGTCCCATTGAGGGACCCACGACTTCAGCAAGAGTTTGCATGCATTTTTTCGGCAACTCAAGCAATTATTTGCTTCGACGTTTCTTTTCCTTTCTTTGGGTCACAGAGTTATTGATTCCTGCATCTGGCTTGTTAACGTCAGTGCTTAAACGAAGCCGCGGTTTATTCCCCATTCTGTCTCGTTCGACACTCAGGTAATTTCAATCAAGCGGTTAAAGCAGGCCGAGGTTACAGTCAGGAATAAGTGAGTAAACTCGTAACAGAGCACAACAGCAGGTCACATAAACCCACCCCCACTGTGTAATTAGACGCAGGAGAAAATAATTACGCATCTGGTAAGAGCAAGGCCATCTCATAAAGACTGAGAGGAGAGGGTGTGAAGCTATTCAAGTCAATTATGTGAAGTCAGTAATGTGGTTTTCCATACCTGGGCAGGATCTGCTTTTAATAGCGACAAACTGCTTCCCTTTCTAAAGTCACCGTGATCTGATGTCAGGACAAGCTGGACCTCGAAATGTCAAAGTTATTGTCCTCTTCCATGTCCTGTTGCATTGTTTAAGCACAGGAACAGGACTTTTTCTTTTACTATTTGCGGAGTAACCTCGTTTCATTGAAACTCACGGCCGTAAACGTTCGTATAATTATCTCCAGAACACGAGGTTGTTACCAGCGCCCGGCTGGATGTTTACAGTAAAGCTCAACTTAGAAATTAAATGTGCGCGTCAAAGTCTACGCCAGTGGCACACAAGTGAGAGACGAATTTTTCATTTGTGACCAAACACGAATGGACTGGAGGCAGCAGGAGTTACCGGGATAATGCCGCGTTTTCCTGCCAAGGCATTTAGGAGGGAATCATAAGTGCAGGACGCCGAATAGGGCAAATACCACAGCGAGGACCGGTAATCACTTAAAACGCACAATGAAAAGCATAACTGTCTCTTCTTTTCTTTTTTTTTCCCCCAGAACTTTCAGATAAATATTTACTTTCAACCTTAAAGTGTAGATTTTATATGACTGGGTATAACGACAAACTGTTTAGTTTTTGCTTTCTCAGCTTTTCTTGGTACATTTTTTTAAACTTCCTAAACATGGATGATGGAGGCGGGAGAGGTAATGATGCATCTTGAAGAGAGAAAAGTCACTTTTGAAAAAGTGAGGTGGGCATAAGTGGGTGTAGTGGAGAAGGCAAAAGAGAGAAGAAGAAAAAACGAGCCTAAATTAAACACATTTGTTTCTGCTCTCACATACCACAAGTCTTATGAAAACAGAGGGCTGATTGTGTTCACTCTGCGAGTCCAACCACCCCCTCCTCCTCCACCCTGTCTCTCTCTTCACCACCACCCAGCTCTACTACCCCAAACCCCCCTGTCCCGAGTACCCCCCACCCTCCACCCAGCCCATACACACACACACACACACAGCTGCCTGCAGATGCCTCCTGTGTTTGCTCACCGAGTGCAAAGGCGCAAATCTCTAGGCCCCACAGACTTCTGGGCCCTGCCTCATCTCAGTTTTTACTACCTGACATCGCTATCACCCCACTGCTAACCTCACTCACTTCGCCCTCTGTCTCCCGCAGCTCCGACACATACACCAACACACACACCCAAATGCCACAGGTATGATAGGCTCAGCGAACGGCCCCCGTCAAACAGATGAGGACTGTTAACACATAAAGTATGTCAGCAGTTTTAGAGACATTTAGGGAAAAAAGAAAAAGCCCTGGCAAGAAAACCTCTCAGCTGAATGAAGCTAGCTTTTTATAGCGGGAATGCTAAACAACTGCTGCCTCGCAAGTCAACGTTTAAGACCAACGTCTCGTGGGATCTGTTTGCACTTTGAGACATGTGTTATTGATCACTCTCAGCTACGATCACGTCAAATTTCAGCTCAATGTAAGTCAAACTGACAGAGTTGTAGCCATTTTTGTGTTGAATAACATTGATCAGCTGAGGTGGCCATCTTGGTTTGAATTGACTCCAAAAATAATTAGTTGTAGTTTATGATATAGTTTTGCCAACTGACAGACACAAACAGTTAAATCCAAAGTTTTCATTGGATGATTTGTTAGTGCTCGGCCTGCGTGTTACGCCAAATTTTAGCTCATGATCTGTAAAACTGACAGAGCTGTGTTGGCCAAGGTTTACGGTGGCCATCGAGAATGTTTGACTTCAAAAGTCAGGCAGCTGTAGCTGTACACGTATAAAAAGTGGTGATTATTTGAAAGTTTAGATAACTTCCATCCACTGATTTATGAGATATTTAGCCAGAAGACCTACTGTACTTGTTCATGTATCAGGGTTCCTACAGTTTAAGGCAAGTAAAATTTAAGACTTTTTAATGTCAAATATAATTAAATTTAAGACCAATTTCATAATAAACAAAAATGACAAAAAATAAAAACTGTGGAAGAAACTCATGAATCAAAGTATTTTTGGTTGAATTATTCGACCAAACTGTTGTTACTATTTTGTCAAATATAGCAAAAAACATTCTTAGCAGTCAGTTTTAAACTTAATTTAATTTCTGGAAATCCTCTAATTACCCAAAATCTCTAGCTTTATGACCCACGGTGGGTTCTCAACCACACCTTGCTGTAGAAGAAACCTTAAAGTGCCTGTGACATCAAATTTTTGTAATAAATATGAATGTATTTTTGGAAAGACAACATTATTAACAGATTAGAAAACAAATTTCACATTGCTCAGATGGGCAGTTGTTGAGATATTTGCATGTGAAGTAACAGGAAGTGGTGTCAAAAGGGAACATCTATCTGAATGGGAATGTTTAAAAAAATAAATGTTACCAATTATTTTAATATATGAGACGAACTATAGTCATCCTATTTACAATGTGTTAACATTTTTAAGACTTCTGAAGATTGATTTAAGACCTTTTAAGGCTAATTAAGGCCTTAATTTTGGAATGATGAATTCAAGGTCTTTTAAGACTTTTTAAGGATCTGCAGGAACCCTGATAATACTAGAAATGTACCCCTAGAAATCATCTTTAAAGTGGGGGGTGGAGGTAGTATTACAAGCAGGGTTACAAGGGTTATTGATGATTAGATGTTTTTTATGCTCTTTAAGCTCAAAAAATGATGATTGTATTATACTCGAGATCATATTATACATGAATAAATATGGTATGTACAAACAAATGAACAAGCAAACACAGGCAATTACATGGCTGCCCTCTTTTCAAAGTGGCAAGAGATAAAATAAATATCATGAAAGAGTTAAATGTGAAAACAGAAACCAAATAAGTTGGAAAGTATTTTATGAAATATAAACAAAATGTTCTTGTGAATCCCAGTATTTTTATAGCACTTCTAGATTTCCACCAAGAGTGACACAGCATAAAATTACCACGACATTCCCGAGGATTAGTTATGCGTATTGTCTGAAGAGCGCAGGAAGGTCTGGAAAGTTGCCAGCACCTTCTTCTACCTGGAACCTCTGAAAAAAGTCACTTCCTCGCAGTCTTCGCTTGTCATCCCGCTCGCACCCAGCGATGAGCGCTTAAATCATGACCCAGTGATGCGCTAGACCATAAATTCAATTTACGTTTTTACGTAGGGGTCTCCCCTCCTGTTTTCACTTGTCTGAAATGCTGTCAAAGTATAAATCTTTCAGTCAAAACATAAGTCTTCAGGCTGGGAGGGAAGGCAAAAAAAAGAGAAATCACCAGTCGGGACGAGGCTGGATCGTGCCTCTGAGAAGCCTTACAATAATTCAGAAAAAAACATTTGTTTTGCTATACTGGCAATTAGTTTTTTGTTACACAATTTGACAAATGAAATATGCTTTTACAAAACTAACACAGTACTGTTCTAGTAAAAATAAAATCTCTGAATGACATTCACCAGGCCACTGAGACCTGAAAGGCGAACATAAGAATGCATACAGCTGCTGCTATCTTTCATTTTTCAATACAATCTAATGAGAAATGCGAGGTGATTACGATCAGGGGGCTGCTGTAAATATCAGATTCCCAGGGACGGAGTTTAGGAGAGGCCCTTTCAAATTACACAGTATTCAGGAATGCAGAGCATGAACCACAGGAACATGGAGCTAAAGATATTACTCACTCTTCTCATTTTAACATTTAGCTCCAATTGTGTAACACAAACAAAGAGAGAAAGAAAAAATCAAAACGACTTTAATAAAGTAGGATAGTTTATCTTGCATTTTTTTAAAAGCTGTTTCTGCGAGCTCAGATTCTGCTCCACAATGCAACAAACTTCTGCTCAATCCAAACTGCACACTTCTGCAAACAATTAAGTGTTAACCCAAGGACTGTATGCTGCTCAGAGTGAAAAAGAGAACGCGTATGGAGGGAGTGGAAATGGGGGGGGGGGGGCACGACTGGAGAAAGAGAGGGGTGCTTGTGCACAATTACAGCAGGGATTTATGGCCTGAGAAACAATTTATAAATCACAGCGCCTGAGCTAATGTGCTCCAGATTGTTCTCCATGCAGCTGCAATTTTGGTCTGCGTGAAACGGCATAATAAACCTGGCTGGAGGACATGCTTGGGCGGAGGTGGTGGGGCAAGGAGAAAAAGTTGAGATTTTGGGTGGGGGTGTGCAGGGAGGCTGAAAGTTCTGAGGTCTTCTGGCATGGAGAAGGCAATGCGCGAGAGTTGTTGTTTTTTTTTTTTTTTTTTTGGAGCATCAAGGCGAGAGGAGCTGTGACAGTAACTCGAGCAAGACGAGGTGTCAAATTACGCAAAGAAATATCTAAATGAAAGACAGTTTTTTTCAGTTGAACGGAAAAATTGAACGGCTTGGAATTAATTAAACTTGCGAAGCAGCTTTATGAAATTTGTGTGAAAATGTAAACTTTGCACTCATAATTGCACCCATGACAAAAATCCGAGTTAGTTTGAGGGTTATAATAAGAAAAGACAAATGTTGCAAAGCAATCCCTTCATTATGGCTGCAGGCTGGTGTGGAAGACGGGATCGGATGTGCTGAGGGGAAGCCTGGGCTTTTGTGGCCACTCAGCCAACTGGCCCTGAACCTTGACCTACGACCCTTCACCCAGGAGGAGGTGGGGATACAAACAAAGCTCTGAGTGACATCTGAAACTAGACACTCTGCGGGGAGAGAGTGTCTGGACAGGACTCAAGTAACCCCATTAACTCTGCAGAAAAGATTTATGGCTATTTATTTTCCCCCCGCAAGAAAAAAAAAATAAAAAAATTCGAAAGCTGAAGAGTCACACAGCTCTGTCAAAAATAATCAAGCAATTAGAGGTTTGCACCAAGTTTCGTCTTTGCCGCTTGCCAATATTTCAGTCTTGCGCTGAGATAGGCAAAGGTTCTCCATAATTAACAACTCTGAGCGAAGCTGTGATTAGCAGCGGCGCACACATGTGCCAATCTGTAACAAAATAAATTCTGCTTAATGTGAGCAACATGAGTCTGCCTTCAGACGGCTTTAAGGGAGTCGCTGATTCACCAGCACCTCCGATGGGTTTTAGACAATGGATTACAGAAAGGACTCTGGGATTAGTACACTGTCAACAAAAACAGAGAAATGGTGGCGGATGGAAAATGCGCGGTGGTGAATGCGAGCCTCCGTCACCAGAATGCTGAAAGCCACTGTAGTATTTAAATCAGGCAAAGAGGGAGGAAGACTGGGCCAAGCATTCTGTAGCTCAGCTGTGAGGCTCTAAGCCGTTGCCCTAGGGTCTTTGTCCTGCCTTTCAGGGCAAGTCTGAGGTAGTCAAAGACCCTATTCATGACCGGCGCTCCCCCTGCCAACACACCCATACAGCCCCAGTCAAGTCAGCCGAGAGCTATAGAGCCTTCCCATTTCACACGAGAATCAGACCTGCCCCTAAAGCCTGCTTCAGGGATTTCCAATAGCCAGTCCCTCCAACCCATGCACAAATCAAACAAAAAGGCCTCCCTGGCCTACTCCACGTCACCCAGGCTTGATTAGATCTTCTTTTCTAATGTAGCTAACTCTACATGTGGAGAAAAAAAACTGCAGCTGAATTCAGGTATCAAAGTATAAAAAGATTAAAACCACGGAGGCGTTGAGTTCTTATATCCTACACAAGACTCATTTTACGCTAATAAACATTGCCCAACCTGAGTACATCCCATGATAGAACCTCAGAACAAAAAAAAAAAAGAAAAACTAATCATGCTGATTATCTGAGGGCAGGCGAAGGGGAGAAGCCCGCTATCACTGAAGACTGTCTTATGTCTGCTGAGCACAAGGCCCTCAATCACAGCCATTACTCATGACTAACCAAGAACATTACCTCATAATTTCAAATTGAGCTGATAAGGTCAGGACAGAGAGCGATATCTCGCGACCGTGGCCCAGTGTGAGGATCTCAGCCCGTCGTCGGTTTCTGCTGCCTCTGCGACTTTTTTTTTGTTTGTTTTTTCTAACAGGAACCACAAGTCTGCCCCGAAATAAGCAGTCTACACATTTTAGATGACTTAAGCTTTTACTCAGCTTTAATCAGATTTGATGCTCTGCAGAACATTGTGACTTTTTAACAAGTACAATTGGTTTATGAGGGCAGCAGCGGGGGCAGGGGGGGGGAAAGGGGCACTAAAAGGTGAAGTTTTTATCACCGTTCAGACAAGCTGCCACAGGCTCCTGGGATAAATGAATATGGGTGATTTTAAACAAACGATTACGGTAAATCCCAGCAAGGACATAAACTCTGTCCGACCAAAAAAAAGCAAAGTGGTTTTTTTTTATTAAAATGTCACAAATTTAATTTGTGGAGTTTAAAGGAAAACTCTGTATTTATGCACATTTATTTTAGATTATCTTTCCCCGGCTTTTCCATTTCTCACATCACAATAACCTGAGAGTAACTTGTGTCCTGCTTGTTTAAATGTTTTAAACATTCAAAAAAATTTGCACGGCTGCCTTCAAGATTTATGCGCTCAAACATAAGATCTATTACACACGCTGCTTGTGTTTTAGAGTGAAAGAATAGATATTGCAGATGGTGGGTGAGTTTCATCAGCTGCAGCCATTCAGCTATAAGGTTTTGTAGTTAGATGTTGCAAACAAACATAAAAATGTTCATAATGCAGCTTTAAACTTTGATTTATATGGAAACTGCTTTAAGAAATAGTTTGGCTCATTTGAAGTAAAGTTCTGTGTAAAGTTTGGAAAAAGCTGTGGAGACCTCAGTTTTGGGAAAATATACTTTAATTTTTGACTGGATTGACAAGCTAAAGGTTAGTCGCAGTGAGGCCAAAGTGAATAGCTGCCGTCTTAAACAAAACTATAATCTCCAATATTTTGTAGCCACTAAGCCACACCAGAAGTGCTACAGTTAGCTGCTAATGGTGGCACTTTTTGTGATGGCTAATAAGTTTCCATGTAATGTGAAGTTGTTAAAAAATAGAGGTTTTAGTTTTAAAAAAGGTTTTTGTGAACTACTATAAAAATTTCTGAGCTTGGATTAGTTTGAAGATGGCAGCCTTGTTCTTGGCTCAGACTAGCTGCTAACTTGCCAATCCAGTCGGAACAAATCTTTAATTTCTCAAAGCAGAAAGTACTCAAAACGTTATTTACAACAAGTGAAACAACTGTTCATAAGAACCCTGTTTCAATAGATCCAAACCTTTTCTTTAAGTTAAAACTATGCCACCTAATTTCCAGAGTTGTAAAGTAACTAAGTGCAAATACTTTGTAGAAATTTTGGTTATCTGTACTTTACTTGAGTAATTATTTTTCAGCGTACTTTTTACTTTTACTCATTACATTTTTTCACAATTATCTGTACTTTCTACTCACTACATTTTTTAAAAAGGTAAGCAGTAGAAAGTCGTTACTCTGATTTTATTTTGAGTTATTACTTAAAAAAATACTATCCTGATAAATTGTGTCTCCTGGACAGAGTGAATTTAATTGTGGTTGGATGAGAAGTATAAATGTATATCATTCTGACACACTATTAGCTTGTACACAACCCATCACAGCTGCACGCCGTTAGAAAAAATATTTTTTGGGGAAGTCACCTCCCAACAAATGTCATTTTGGAAAATCTAACTGCTCACTTTTACTCAGTACTTTTACTTTTAATACTTAAGTAGATTTTGTGTCAAAAATTTACTTTTGATACTTAAGTACAAAAAATATCAGAAACTTTAAGACTTTTACTCAAGTAATATTTTTAGAGAAGACTTTAACTTTTACCAAAGTATTTTTATCATAAGATACTTGTACTTTTACTCAAGTATCACTTTGAGGAAATTTATACAACACTGCTAATTTCAAACAAGTAGAGAAAAGTCACCAACTGGGTCTGGAATGGTCCAAACCTGCTGCAATATTCAAAAAAGAGCCAAACCAAAAGAAGCTGAACCGACTCAGAGCAAACCAACGGAGCTGATTTACAACTTGAACATGAAGAACAGCTGCTCTGCTTACTGTCAGCTAACCCCATCCAGGAAAGATATCCATCTACTTCTTAATTTAGTATGACCACTACAAGCTCACTGATACTACGCACAGACCGTACAACGCGGCCTTTAACGAACCACGTGCCCTGTACGTGACCTGAAGAGGAGCCCGATGCACATCTTAGCAGGAGCTGATGCTACGTGAGCACGATCTGATATCCTCCTGGCTTTTCTTGATTGACCTGTTACTGGGAGAAAGTAAAGAGGCATTGTGGTCGGTACGGAGGAGAGGCCGTTGCTCTGTGGGAGACAGAATCCCTCTGATAAGTGAGTGCCTCAAGGTTTTGGAAGCGGACCCACCTTGGGATAACAGGCAAAGAAACAGCAGCACCCGTATCTGCCCCAGTTTACGCTCCCACCAACACATCTCATCAACAATCTCTCCTCCCGCCTGCTTTTCTCTTCCTCTCCTGCTGCCTGCAGTGCTTAAACTGAAAACAGCTGGCTGGAATACCAGACTGATGAAACCCTGTTAAGATTTGTGCCTGTGTGTGTGTGTGTGTGTGTGTGTGTGTGTGTGTGTGTGTGTGTGTGTGTGTGTGTGTGTGGTGGGGGGGGGTCTTCCCGCTGCAAAATCACATTTTATTAGAACGAAGCTAAAACTTTAGGGGTACAATTACAGAAGGAAAACGTCTTTAGCTGGGTTAAACAGCACAAGTTATGGGTATAAATGGATCTTACAGACATACCCAAGAGAGTCCAATAATTACTTTAGTAAGAGTAATAGTTCGTAATAGTTATATACAAATTTTCCAACATGTTAGGATAACTCTGTTTAAGAAAAAAAACTCACAGAAGTTCAGCCTTTTACACGTGAAATGAGTGGCAGATTGATATTTCAGTGTTTTACGAGAGACTCGATTTGTTTCCTTTTTAAAGTATTTCAGATATGTTGGAGTGTTGACAGTTGCTGGCCTGTTTTTCTCTACTTTCCACCGGTTTACGAACATTTAAAGAATTATTTAACCCAGCTGGAGCACAACCACAAAAAGGGGTCTGAATCTACACTTTTATACGATTCCGTCATTGAATCCCTGCTGAAAGTTCTTTCGGCACAAATTGTTTCGTGGTCATTTCAGAGTGAGGGTGACAATACGCTTCTTACAAACCCAGGGGGGCCCTTTCCTCCCCCATTTGCACTGAGACCCTGGATTAATACCACAAAACAGACACGACTAAGCCGGTATTCACAAAATGCATGATACACGACTCCCTACCACCCACTTCCCACCCCCCTCTCCCTCTCCTCCATCTCCCACAGCTTTAATTCCCAGCTAAAACTTTTATTTTGCAGACAATTCGCAGCTGTAGAAGCTTTGGACTCTAAAGTTTCAGCCTCAGCTATCTTTGAGTCTGACAGAGTGAACCAAACACGCAGTGATTATCATCCAATACAAACTACAATTGTTGCAAAGCAGTGAGTACATCTGCAGACATGACCAGGAGTTTCCTCCCTCTACAGCTACGGCATTTACCTTTACTGCAAATCCTAAATATTTAACTCTGCAACAGAAGTTTTTTTTTTTTTAGTTTTTAGGTTTGTTGATATGTAGTCAATAACACAAGCTGTATCAAAGCTTCAAAAAGTATCAACTTTGGAGTGAATTCAGGCGTGTTGGAGATGTTCACCTTCAACCAACAACCCTTTGAACCCAAACACAAGTCTTGCTCCAGCGTTCACAAGGAAAAGCAATGCACCCAACTGCACAGTGTAGCCACGGCCAAACATAGCAAATGAGAAAAACACATAAATTGATTTAAAAAAAGAAAAAGAAGAAGAAAAAAAAAACATTTGCACAGATATATTCATCTTGGCACATCAAAGGGATTCATTGATGCCACTGAACATGGGGAGTCTGCGGCTGGAGAGGGGAGATGTTGGTTATCCTTTCCTCCGAGGGGGCAGAGATGCTCCTGATGGGCCCTGAGCTCGAGAAGCCAGAGAGCGCTATAAACAGAATTCCTAATGCCAAGCGGGCGAGTGGGTGGGTTTAGGTAGCGAAACTAGCAGGCTATGGAGTAGCAGGAGGAATTGACGCCAGCTCGGGCTGTCCACAGAGACCAAAGAGGGAAGGATGCAGACCAGGACTGACACCATTTCGCTCAACTCTGTACGGACGACGTTGGGAAGTGAGCATGAAAAGGAAATGCAAATGGAAAGATGCAAGTTGGCGTGAAAGCCCAAGCGAAAGGCTAAAAACTGCTTTGGTTTGTGTTGCACTAATTCTGATCTTGATTACACCTTGTGCTTTTAAAAGACAAAATGTGGTCGAAATATGCAATTATTATGACCCCCACATGCGAAGTGGAAGCGGGAGTCATATTGTTTTCGTACTGTTTTTTTTTTTCTTTTTTTTCATTGATTTTTGGTCAACCGTAGCACAAAAACGCCTGCACCGATCAGCGTGAAATTTGGCAGGACTGTAGATGAGTCTGACCTACACTGTGCCAGCCAACGGTTTTACGATAGACCCCATATTTGAGGAGGGGGCTCCTTTCAAAGAGGGGGTGTCTGGACATGCAAAAATGCTTATAACTCAGTAACTGTTAAACATAGAAGCTTCAGATTTCTTTTGTTGTTTAGCTCTGATGAAGCTCTATCCATCAGGCCCACCAATGCCCCCCACCCCACAATAAATAAATAAAAGACCCCACCCAAACCAGTACAATTTTRGGATGCACCTAGTAGCATGACATTTATTAGGAATAAAGWCTTCTGAGTTCTGGTGCATTTGTGCATGAGAGGGTCCTTATGTTACCGCAATGCAGTGTCTAGTTTATACCATAATCACCTCTTTATTTCCCTTTTTAGCATCCATAAGTTTAAAAGATTACTGTTGAAGGTAATCACCCCAAACTCGAGGAGCTATCAGCATTTCTGCGGTCACCGAGGGATCTGTTTCTAATTGGACAGTGCCACCAGGTTGATGTGGACGTGTTTGCCTTTGAAGAAAAACTCTTTTAAAAACTATAAACCGAGTCAAAAAATGTTAGCTCTGTTGACACAGCGCTTGGCTGGGAAAATATTTGCCGGCTAAGATTCAGGAATACAGCGCTGACGCTTGTCAGAAGGTGAGCGCCGTACACTGTTCCCTCTGTTGCAAAATATCAACACAGCCTCACCTGAACGCAACCCCTCCTCCTCTTTTCCTCAACCTCTGGCACCTACAGACTTAGCACAGACAAACGCACTGCACGCATGGCTGCACGTTTGCTCATTTGCGCACACACACGAACACACACACATGTGCACAGCGAGGTGAGTGAAATGCCAAGTGAGCCACCTGATGAAAAGACACCTCGACACAAACAGGCTCAGCTTTTGCAGGGAGAGGCCCTTTTATACCACCGGACAATGCCTCTGTTGACTTTTCTTTGTCTGCACATTTCTAGGCACCGAAAGCAGCAGAAAGATTGAGAAAAAAAAAACAACAAGAGCCAGAGAGGCATGCAGCCGTGGCCACCGACAAGTTCAGACTTATACAAGCTTTTCTATCTTGATCCCAAACAATTTTCCTATTCAACAATCATGCTCGGAGAGCTCGGAGCGTCCCATCGCGTTATTTGACGAAGATAGGTTTGTGCGTCTGGCCTCGCTCTCGCCTGCTTGCCACCTCTCACACACAAAAGGCATTTCACTCTTTAGTGACGATGAGGATGATGTACAAGCACAGTTATCTGAAAGTGCCGGGGAAGGTGACAGGAGATGGCGTCAAGCAGAGAGTGTGTTCACCGTCGAGATCTGGGCCGTCCCTGCGGGAGCAATGCAGACCTGCAAAGTGACAAACAATGAGCTGGATTTGTTAAGTCG
Source organism: Austrofundulus limnaeus (assembly GCF_001266775.1). Classification (NCBI taxonomy): domain Eukaryota; kingdom Metazoa; phylum Chordata; class Actinopteri; order Cyprinodontiformes; family Rivulidae; genus Austrofundulus; species Austrofundulus limnaeus. Next base: position 1,324,062 of record NW_013952490.1, read on the forward strand.
GGTTTGTATGTGTGGGGAAATGAAAAAAAAAAACACACGGGAACCTTAACCTCACAGCAAGCCGAAGTCTGGTGGAACATCTCTGCAAACATAAAACCTCCTCCTCAGCTCTCGGTGGATTACAGCGGAATGTCAGCTCTGAGCAGGCTTTAAATCAGTTATGCTTGGCCCTCGGGGGAACTCTGCGCTGATCCCATGTAGGCCTGTCTCTCATTGCTCATGATGGGATTGCCACATTCAAATTTGTTTTCGCAAAGTTCGGGGCTTAAATCCTTTCTTTATCTTGTTGAGTGAAATACTGCATCGCGACTCTAGAACAACATCTTGTGTTTGTTATAAAGCGTGCATGGGGCACTCTTGTGAAACTGAACAGAAAGTCTTTAAAGGTAACGCCATAAAAAAGTGAGATTTAAACACCTACATCCAGGAAATGCAGGGGGGAATAATCACGGCTAGCGTGCATTTATAGTTGCAAAAATGTTTACGCAAAGCTATAAAACTGCAGCTCTCCATCTTAAAATAAAAACACAACTTGTGGATTTCATTGTCTAGGACTAATCATATGATCTGCTTGACAGAGGTAGCTTTAATGAGCCTCATGCAGCACAAGTACGAACCACATACCACTCAAAGCCTATAAAACAAATCCCTCAGCCTCAGCAGGGTTTTTCGAGCCATGCAATATCACAAGGTGTTTGCCAAGTAGCAGGACGGCTTTTGCGCCTATCTCTCTGGCTGATCTGCACGTTTCGCGGACTGATGACGCAGGATAAATTTAACTATGGAGCTCATCGGTAGAACCGTGCTGCCAGCCAGGCGTGCTCCCGCAGGCCGCTGGTAAAAATCACTCTCCAGATCGGACCGCAGGGAACCGCGACGATCCACAGGTCCAAACAGCCCCAACGGCTAGAATGCGAGGCTAAAAAGGTACTAACTTGAGCCTCTCATCAATCACACTCACAGCATTCACACACTGAGCCATGAGGGCAGGGCAATATGGAGACCTTAAGACGACCGCTAAGTATGCCAGCTATTGTCTGCCTGCTTGTTTTCTGCCACAGTGATGATTGACATGGTCAGCTCACCCTGTCCCATTGACCTCTTTTCTTTTTTTTCCCTCTCAAATATGGAGGATTATACTCATCGGTTAAAGAAATCCCCTCTAATTATTGGTTCATTTGCCTCAAGTGAGAAAAACAATTTGTTTTGCTTCACAAAAACATAAAAGATTTCACTGTAAATCTAACTTTTTCCCCCTGTGTTATTACCAAAAACCTTAAAATACCACAAAGCAGGTGTAATAAAAAAACATTTGTCACCACGAAACTCCAAAACCAACAACCCAAGACAAACTACAAGCACGCAGTGGTATAAGGAGGGCAGCCATTTAGTTAATGAGGCCCAAAGGAGACCTCCAATGAAGCCATCGGGCTGCTCAGAATAACAATGGTCAACTAACGCCTTTCTAATTGAATGGAAGATATGGGGTAGGCCATGTGAGCAGGCCTGGGACAGTGAAAAAGGAGACAGAAAGGTGGGGGGTGGGTGTCTCTTCAGTCAGATGCCTGCCAGGCCTTAACGAAAGTCCTTGTTTTTTCTGTTGTTGTTTTTTTAATGGGGGTGACAAGGTTTGAGGGTGATGGGATGGGCAGGGGGGTGTTATTTTAAGGAAGTTTGCTCAGCCCTATTCAAAACCAATTTGAGTTTGTTTTGTCTTAAATGTCCTGCAAAGTCAATTTGGAGAAAGTCTAACTATTGTTCTATGATGTGTGTAGTTTCTAATGTAACAGAATGCGCTCTCAGCTATCTAACTACAGCTAACATGTGATGTTTACAGCTGTAATTATAGTGGGAGACATGCTACTTCACCAAATGCAACAAATAATTTAAGCAGTTTTAAAATCTTGCAAACAGTTGGTGCGGCAGCAGCGGGCGAAACCCCACTGCAAACGGTGCATTAAGAGCACTCGCTTTCCACTGGCAGGCCCCTTATCTGGACATTTAAAGCCTCTGGACAACGTCTGTCACAGGCAGCTGCAGCGAGCTGCCTTTACATGTGTGTCAAGGCGAGATTGTTGCATTGTTGTTACTGCAGGATATAGCTCAAGAGACAACCTTTTCCTCCTCCTGTGCTGGTTCCAGCCTTAAAAGCACTGTAAAGACGTTGGTTACCAGCCTACACTGGGAAGGAAAGCTCCTCCAAAACAACAACAAAAAGGACTAGAACCAGTGCAAGAGAAAATAAAAAAGGAAATTCATCTAGCTGCAGTGTAAAGGTTTTAAAATACATACATGTCACAAAGAAATAGTTGCATACCGTGTTAGCGCAGAAATATGTGAAGAATGGTGACAAGGTTAGTTTTAATAAGATAAAAAGATCTAATTTTGATGTTTTTAATGCAAGGAAATATTAACAAAACGAATAGTTTTTAGCTTGAATGAGAAACTGTCAGATGTATAAGTTTGTGCATGGGTGGGTGGCAGGGAGAAATTTATATGGCCCCCCTAAAAGAACAAAGAAGTAGTTAGTACTGCTCCTTGAGAGGCCACTTGGAGAGAATATGGCGGTCTGGGCTGCGCACAAGGAACTTTTACGCACGACCAAAACTTTTTTTTTTTCTTTTCTTTGCAGAGAGAGAGAGAGAGAGCGAGCAGGAAGGAAAGCGGATCCACCGGAACACTCACTGTTCTTGCGCTGGGAGACAGAGAGCCGTTGGAGAGGTACGGGTTGGTGAGGTCTGGGATCATGAGGAACGGGTAGCCTGGATAGTGTGGACTCTTAAAAAGGCCACCATCTTGCTGTCTTCTCAGTGCTGCAGAAGGGGGAAGAGAGGAGTCAGTTCTCAAACCACACAAGCTATATATATGTACACTGTAGTACTTGTGGGTAAAATACTGCGGATGTTGTTGTTTTTGTTTTAACATTAAAACATTCACCTTCACTGAAGTAGTCTCTTGCTTTTTCATAACTTTCTGAGTCGGGTCTGGTTTGGGGGCGCCTCTCTGCCTGCTGCAGGGAAGGACATGCACACACGCGCGCACACACACAGGAGGAGGAGGGGGTAATGGGGGGGTAGAAACTATTATAACTCTCAACCCTGTTAATCACAATCCGCTCAGCACATACTTGGGTAATTTGCGTATTTCTTTTTCTTTCTGTATTTATTTATTTATTTTACCTCAGAGTCCGACGAGCTGCTGTTGTTCTCCGACTCGTTCACCAAGGAGGATTTGACATCGTCCAGGTCCCGCTCCGCGGAGACGTTCTCGGAGATCTTTTCCTCCTGCTCCCCTTCGTCTTTGAACGAAATCATCTCATCGTTGGCCCCCAAATCGTCCCCGCCGCCTCCGTTCAGCTGAGGCATGTTTGCGCACCGGTGGACGAGGAGGAAAACAACGAGAAGAGTTTACTTTTCAATATATATATTTATAGAAGCGGTGTCCAGAAACGCGCCGCCGGTGCAGTGAACGCTGTTCGCAATAACAGTTTCAGAAGTCCTCTTTCATCCCGTCAGGTCGGTTTCGTGCTCCATCCGCGTCCATAATCCACAGTTTAGAAGTCGCAACTCTGGCGCCGCTTGAAAAATATCGATGAAATGTTTTTGGCGTCTGCGGCCGGATGCGCAGCAAACTTGGCAAACTTTCGTCTCCTTTTGCAGCTTGTGGACAACTTGCGGTCCTCCTTGTATGTCTCTTGTGCTCCTGAGGAATGGAGGGGTGGAGGTGGGGGGACTTTCTCTCCCTCTCTCTCGCTCCCTCTCTCTTTCTCTCCTCCTACGGGGCCCGGAGACAACATAAACTTACAACAGCGAGAGAAAGCAACAGTTTCATCTCCGTGTGTCCATGAAGCGCAGAGAAATGGATCAAGTTAAAAACAAGAAGAAAGAAAGAAAGGGGGGGGAGGTTTCTTCACTTCTGATTCGTTTTCCTTCCCATAAGAACAAACTGTTTCTTGTGTTCGTCCACAAAGTTCTACCAAATAAAAAGGAGAGAGAGAGAGAATGCGACAAATCTTTCAGCCGCTCGTTCCTTCCCTCCACACAGCTGCTGGAGAGAGAGAGAGAGAGCGCTCCAAGAAAGAAGAAGAAGAAGAAAAAAAACTACTTGGTTGTTGAAGTGGAAGGAAAAGCGCAGGATGTCGGTGGCTTTAGAGGAGGAGTTTGCGCTGAAAACCGACACTCCATTCAGCAGCATGCACATCAGCTATTCTTAACCCTGAAAGCACCGAGGCGCTGCCCCCACCCCGACCACACAATCAGCCCGACACAGCCAGCAAATAACATATGATTAATAAACACAGAGTCAGCATCATAACACATTTTTCCTGCTTTAACACCCCCCACCCCCGTTTTTGCAGTCAATACATATTAAGGAGATAGTTGATCCAACTTTTGTTTTTCAAACTTTTCAAAAATATTTAACTTTATTTTGAAATATTTAGCCCACAGAGACACATTCAGTTCATTCAAAATGTTTCTAAAATCTGCTTCAGGCTGCCTCTTCTGTCTTCTCACTGGAGTTTTAATTTGCAGTTTGCTTTTTGATACTTTTAGCTATTCTGCCACTTCTAGCTAGCCTTTTGCTACTTTTAAATTTTAGTTAGAATTTGGCTACCTATAGCTTTTACTAGCATTTTAGCACCATTGAGTTTTAGCTACAATTCAACTAGGCTATAGTTATGATTTTGTCACTCTTCTAGCTTTAGCCTTTTGCTACTTTGTGTTCTAAGCTATACTTTTACTGTTTTACGATTTTAGCTAAAACACAGATTTTGTCATTTTGCTTCCTCTTAACAACTATTCTGTTACTTTTAGCTTTTGTCTACTATTCTACCACAATTAGCTTCCAGCTAGCCTTTTGCTATTATAAGCTTTTAGCTAATGTGTATTTTAAATAGATAATGTTGGATTTTAGATATCCTGTTACTTCTAGCTTTTAGCTACTATTGTTCTATTATTTACCTAGCCTTTTGCTAAAGTTTTAGCTACTATTCTGCTACTTTTAGCTTTTGGCTACTATTCTGTTACAGTTAGCTTCCAGCTAGTCTTTTGCTATTATAAGCTTTTAGCTAATATAGTTTTTTATTTAGATAGTTTTGGATTTTTGCCATCCTGTTACTTATAGCTTTTAGCTACTATTGTTCTACTTTTAGCTAGCCTTTTGCTAAGGTTTAAGCTACCATTCTGCTACTTTTAGCCTTTGGCTACTATTCTGTTACAGTTAGCTTTCATCTAGTCTTTTGCTATTATAAGCCTTTAGATAATATAGTTTTTAATTAGTGTTGGATTTTAGCTATCCTTCTGTTACTTCTAGCTTTTAGCTACTATTGTTCTACTTTTAACTAGCCTTTTGCTAAGGTTTTAACTACTATTCTGCTACTTTTAGCTTTTGGCTACTATTCTGTTACAGTTAGCTTCCAGCTAGTCTTTTGCTATTAAGCTTTTAGCTGATCTTAAAAATATGATGGCTTCAAATTTTAGCTATCCTTCCGTTACTTCTAGCTTTTAGCTACTCTTGTTCCATTTATAGCTAGCCTTTTGCTACTTTTTGCATTGAGGAAGCCTTTAATGGCTTTTAGGTTTTAGAAAAATTTTGATATTTTTAGCTTGTACCTAACATTTTAGCTTTCAGCTGGCATTTTGCTACATTTAGCTAGAGTTCAGCAAATTTTAGCTATCATTCATCAGTCACCATTCACATTG
>NW_013952490.1:1329804-1335378 GCF_001266775.1 Austrofundulus limnaeus
TGTGTGTGTGTGTGTGTGTGTGTATTTGTATTCAGTTTAAAGCGATATATAGTGCAGCCGCATACAGAATATTCTATGAATTTCAGTAATAGAGGGGATCTCATGCACAGAAACACACACTGCAGCACTTACATGCACGTGCGCGTGCACACACACACACACACACACACACTGGTGAAGATTTGGCCCCAGGGCAGCACATCATTGTTTTGTTTCTGTGTGTGTGTGTGCGTGTGTGTATGTTTTGGGGGGTGGGGGGGTGGGGGGATCAGAATGCAGAGAATGTACCAAATACATTTCTTCATCCACTTTCATAATTCAACCCCACATCTCTCGATACCTTCACAACCCGTTCTTTTTACACCTAAAACTAATGCAAAACAATGATTTTTTTTTTTAAATTTCACTAAATGTACCACACGTCAAAGTTGATGTACACCCCCCCTCTTGTCCCGGCAGGTGGGATTACAAATATTCAGTGCTCATCCACCGTGGCCTTATAAATGATTAATAAAGAAATCAAATATTAAAACAAGTCAACGCAGAAAAAAAAAAGAACGACACACAGAGGCAGCTGCTCGACAGGAATATCTCTGGAATAAGGACAGCTCTCTCTCTCTCTCACACACACACACACACACACACACACACACACACACACACACACACACACCCGTTGGAACAGTGCGTTACAAAGCACCACTGGCATGCAGTAAGTAGATTGTTGTTCTGTAACAGTACAGTGAGAAATAATCCAGTTTATCTGTCATGTTTTATTCAAGTGAGAAAGCAACAGTTTCAAGACCGACTCACTTCAAGCACTTGTTGGTTTGGGAGTTCAGAAATAAAACTGGTTGTAAATAAAATTCTTACTCTAAAGTCCCTCGTGACAACTTTTTTTTTCTTTTTTTTTCTTTCTTCTCATCGCTGCACTTTGACCTTTCGCCTAATCTGATAATCTACTGTTTGGTGAAAATTAATTCCTCTAAATTTTTCATCCCTCTGTGCATCGTTTGCTCCCCCGTCGGCTGCCTGGTCGGAGTTAGATGGGATGTAACAGGGAGCTGATGAGGGGTCAGGAGAGATGCGAACAGCCACAATCTTAGCCCGGGGGCAGATCGACTGGTGGCCAGAAAATTTATTCAGAGGGTGCTGTCCCTGCATCTGCCTTACTTTGAAGTTGCTCTCACAACTCTGGCACGTCGTACGTGACTGTGTAGTGATTTCTTCTTTTTCTTTTTTTTTCTCTCTCTCTCACTAAAAGAAAGTGTGAAAAAAGCAGAGACGGAGAGCGTGTGCCAGCAGCACACATGTATACGTGAAATGTGTTAGTGCTGGTGTATGTTCGTGTGGTGCTGTGTGTGTGTGTGTGTGTGTGTGTGGTTGATGGAGAGAGTAAAAGACAGAGTCCAGGAGAGATGGAGAGAGGAAGAGGCCGTGTGCCAATCCATGTGCGCGTTGGAGAATTCAAGGTCACTCTTTCATGTTTTGCCAACCATCGGTCAATCAGTTTCCCAATCAAAGTGGGGCCTAATTCAGCACTAATTCCCACCCTCTCACCCCCACCGGTGAAGCAGTTCCCCTGTCTTCTCTATGATCTGCTGCAGTGTGTCCAACATGTGTTGCCAGGCCAAATCCACCCTGTCAAGTTCTCTAATAATACCAGAGGAAGTGTGTGCAGAACATGTCAGATCACACAGTGTGCTAATGTGGGGTTTCTAACTCAACTCAGGAGATTTAGATTTCACTCGATTGTCTCTGAAGCCTTCCAAAGTCTTGTTCTTTCATTGGAGCAGAGAGCTGCTCCGTATGTCTTTATTTCATTCGTTTTTTTTTTTCATCTTGAACTCTAAGGAATGAGTGGAAAACTTGTTCTCTTCAAATCTAGACTGATTACAGAAGCTGAAACCGCAGCGTCCTAAAAAGTGAAACATTTGAAAGTTTTCTAATGCGGAAATAAAAGGGCCTTTTGGAAATTGTGCTATTTTTTTAATTGATATAAAAGTTCTTTGAAAAGAAGCACATCATCTGCTACACTGCATGTCAAATCTTTAAATAAAGATGCCACGTGATCTGTTTTTGCTCTTAGTATGTGGTATAATGACAAACAAATCATGATGGGTTTTTATCACTTAATTTATGGATGCAGCAATAAGCTGTGTTTTCCTGATTTGCATCACAAATGATCTTAAGTATTAATAAATCTTCTCTTCACGGTAAAATCCTTAAAATCTTTGCCCTGTTTACATGCTAACTACTCACATCATCTCAGTCCTGTTTCTGCCCTGTCGCCTGCTAACAGCTGTTTACAGATGTTGCTGTTGTACTGTTTTGTATTAAAAAAACATTAATTTTTCCTAAACAAATCATTTCTACATTAATGTATACTTTTTTTAATCATGTAAATACTGAGTCTGCATGTGTGTGGCATCGAAATGAAAACACAGAACATTTTAGATTTGTTGTCTTGCTGTCATATATAGGTTATTTGATAAAACAGTCAAATATATAATATTAGGGGTATAATAGGGGTGCAACAATACATGTATCTGTATCAAACAGTTCAATACAGTGTTCCAGGTTCAATACGCATGTATCTAATAACACAGATTTTTAAAATTTACCTTTTCATCTTTTTTCTGAAGATAGGTTGTGTTGATGGCTCAGAGGATCTGTGTTCGACTGCTCCACCTAGGCTGCATTGTCGAGCGCAGATTCACTAGAAACTTGCTGCTTCAGCAACATTTAATTTAAAAACTGTAAACAACTTTTGGCCTCTAGTTAGCCATTGCCTACTTTAGATTTTAGCTTGCTGTTTTTATCTAACATTTCACTGTTTTAAGTCTTTGGCAAGCCCTCAATTCTTCGAGCATTTAGCCACCATTTTGCACCTTATGCTTTCAACCAACCTGTTGCGTATTTTAGCTTTCAGCTGCTTCTTTTAGTTTTAACAAGTCATTTTCAGCCCTCAGCTGAAACTGTGCATTTACACAGAAGATTGGCTTCTCTGTTCGTTACATTTTTACTCACACATCAGTTAAAAGTTCAATGAGAAATCCATCCTGGGTTGTCACAGGTGTGTTTTTGTTCATGGCAGAACCTGAAAACAGAGTCACACAGTGTGTGCCAGAGGATTTATAGAACATAAAAAGTTTATTTTTTGTTTATTCAGCCAAAGGGCTGAAGTTACACAAGTCTTTTGCATCAACACCACAACATATTAGCTCACCTCCTCAGTCATCACACTAAGTCTGGACGGGAGTGTCTCGTGCAATCATAGATCTCACAAAAATAACCTCATATCCGTTCTAATCCGCAGAAAGGTCCCCTTTCCAGGCTGGCATGGGCGTATGTGGCATTTAAGACTGTGCGAGGATATGATTAGATGACAGTTTTTACTGCCTAAAGGGTGTAGTTGAAACACTAAACTGTGCAGAGAAAGGGAAAATAAAAGACCGATGCAAAGTTTTATTCCTGCCTTTCTCTTTTGTCCGGGTGTTTTGTTGCATTTGTCATATCTTTTTACAATGAAGCAGGAAAAAAAGGGAATGGAAATTTTCTATATGATTGCATTAAAATGATGATAAAGTAACCCTTTATTAAAGCCTCCTTTAAGAAACGAATGAATGATCATGATAATGAGAATTCATGATAAAGACAAATCAATCTTTTTTTTACACAAAGGATGTCAGAAAAGAAAAGAAAAAAAAACATCAAACCAAATCCTTCAGCGAGGATTTACATGGCTGCCATGAAGTGCTCACTCACACCTCTCGTCTGAAATCCGTGTTCATGTTTTTCTGTGTTGCGGAGGATGCTTTTAAGCAGCATTATTTCCGAGAACTTCAAAGCCTGCCAAAAGCACTCTCCTTTTTGGAGTGTGCTGCAGCTTCAAAATGTACTTATATTTTCCAAATGGACAGGAAGAGGCCCTCACTGGTATTGAGGTGATGCTAATGCAGAGTGGCGCTAGCTGTGTGCGTGTTTTTTTTTTTAAGAGTAACTCAGTTTATAGCACAGAAATACAGCCTGTATTAAAAAAAACAGTAATAGCCTTTTACAAGCTTGGGTTTATGTTCACTTTAATTCTTCATTATTTTACTACAAGACAAACTATTTTTTTCATTTTGCTGTGTTCTTATGGAAATCTGGGTTTTATTATGAAGAGAGGAAAAACAACAATCAGAGCCAACAATGCCAACAAGTCCTCATGGACACTTTTTTACTATGTTCAGTGTTACAGCCTAACTACCATAATTGTCTCAAAGACCTGAGTCAGACTTTTTCCACATGCTGAATCCAGGTATCCTGATATTCTCCTGGTTTTATCATCACTTAAAGGCGGAAGGCCAATAATGTTTTTGTCAGTGGCGTTGGCAAATTATCTCATGAACCAGTAGACCAACTACGATGAAACCTTCAAAAGATAATCACTGAATATACATTTATAACCCAAAAACCTTTAGAGTCAACCTCATGCAAGAGGGCCGCCACAGCTTTGAAAACGCTCAAAAATGGGAAACTCTGCTAATTCTGCAGATACTGAGCTAAAATCTTGTGCAGTAGTAGCCGAGACCCATCCACAGCACGCACTCTGACCGCTTACTGACAGCACAATTTGATATTAACTATTACAGTCATCTCTGCCTGTCTGTTAGCAAAATATCTCATAATGCACTGGATGGATTTTAACAAAACTCTCAAAAAGTAATTGTTAAATAAAAATCTACATCTGATTTCATTTTTGGTGTCAATGCGATTCAAAATGGACACCACAGCCTGTTGTTTTAGGCAAACACAAAAAATGACTCTAACTCAACCTATGTGACGGATAATAGGCTCAAGTTTGCTGGTGTGGTCGTTCAGAGTCATCCCCAACAAATAACCTGAGCATTAACAGATGGCTAAAAATTTTGCAATATTGTGGGGGATTGTGCTTCATCTTATTTTCCAGATTTGACCAAAAAGGCAATAACTCCACCGTTTCTCAACGTTAGACGATCTCAGTTAAAGACTGTGAAAGAAGGTGCCAGGAGTTGTGCATTCCTTCAAGGCCTTTTATTGATCCAGTCAAGCTTCTTGCAAGGTCGGTTTTCAACTGTGTGTGTTTTCTCAGCTGACGATGAGTCGAACGGCTCCTCGGAGGACCGGAGATTAGTTCCCCTGATATAAAGCCTGCCCAAGTGTCAGAGGCTGTTGACTTTATTTAATACGTCCTCCGGATTTTTTTAAAAAGTTTTTATGAGCATTACGCAAATGAAATGGTTTCCATTATGCGTGAACCCATACGTTTCTGCAGAGGCATGCAAAGGCAGCAGACAGCTGGAAGTAACCCGAGCCCCTTCGGTCACTTATCAGCCCTGGCATCCTTGCCATTTCCCATCGCCATCTTTGAGCCAGAAGAATCCAGCCTTTGTTTCCGTCTCTGTGGGCCCTGTGTTAACTCAGCAGCCCCGCGCTGATTGTTGCAGAGATATTAAAGAAAATGGCAGATTTGTCTTTGTCCAAATAACCCTGTCTTGTGACATCCAAGCTTGGTGTGTGTGTGTGTGTGTGTGTGTGTGTGTGTGTGTG
>NW_013952490.1:1335617-1340772 GCF_001266775.1 Austrofundulus limnaeus
TGTGTGTGTGTGTGTGTGTGTGTGTGTGTGTGTGTGTGTTGGTTGAGTGGGTGGTCCCACATGCAGACAGCAGCTGCACCTGCCCTGTATATCAACATCACGGCCTGCAGCACACACTCAGGATGAGAGGTAGCTTTCACGCCGCCGAGGCTGCTGAAACTTTCTGAACAACGACAGAGCTGCAGGTACTGTCCTGTGAGATTATCCACCGACTGAGCCCTCCGCGTACCGAGCTTCCACACACATCCCCTTGTTTTCCGTGGCTCTCGAGTTTCCAGGACGCTTTTCGACTGTCTGTTTTACACATAAAGACAGGATCCCCTGAGGGGTTGTTAGGAGGTTACCGGAGGGGGTTAGTGAAGGGGTCAGGGAGGAACTGTCAGTCTATTTCCTCTCTCTGGCCTTGGGAAACTGCACCACAAGTCGTTTGCATATTTTTAGTGTTCTCGCTGGTTTTTGTCTTTGTGTATCCACAGGAAAAGGCAAACTTGTTCTCAGTCCACAGGGGTTTCCGATTTTCTCATGGATAACTTATTCTTATCACCCGCCGCCGATAAAACCAGCGAATGATAATGTTTTTGCTCGTGTCTGCGTGTTCAAGATGGCCGCCACAGCCAAGTGACCAACTCAGTTAGTTTTACATAAATAGATAGTAGTAGTCACAATAGACCTTAGGTTAAAGGGACAATATCATGTAAAATCAACTTTTTTGAGTTTTATATCATGTTATAATGTTGTACTCTCATAAAAAACATGCCCAAAGCCTTGCTTTGACTCATCCAATGCATGTTTGAGAAATCCTGCAGCGTTTTTAGGCAGCCATGCTGAGGAGCAAAACGACAGGTGGGGACCAGAAACACCTTTGGGGGCCAGAAACGCCCCTGGGACGTGTCTTTAAGCCAAAGTTCCTCATCAAGGAGCACACCTCCCCACCCCACACCCCACACACCCCGCCCATGACTCCTGCAGGCTCTCGGCAGTAACAGAGCAAACGAGTGGAAGTGAAAGTGAAACTTAAACTGTCTGCTGAGATCCACTACTTCTCACTCAGTGAAGCTCTTTTCAGATTCAAAATACCTTTGAGGAAATGTATTTTCAGATGCCAAGAAGACTGCATCATAGCACACACGCAAAAAAAAAAAACCCTCCCCCACCCCACATGTGTGCAGGAAGCAGAAAGTGGTTCTTAAAGAGACAGAGGCCAATTTCAAGGTGTTTAGAAGAGGAAGTGATGAGAAGATAAGTTTATTTTCTATTTAAACATAAAATCAGCATTTTAATAACAGCTAAAGGTGACATACATTCTTTATTATGGTAAAGTATTTAAATATATGCCTGAGAAACACATAATATTGCCCCTTTAACAATTTGGCAATAACTCTGCCTGTCTGTTAGCAAAACATCTTTAGAACCAGGGAATGAAACTTTAAAAAAAAAGGCATTGGACATATTTTTATGATTAACTTTTGGAGCCAACTCAATTAAGGATGCCGTCATGGAAGAAAAAAATGGCTATAAACTGATTAATTTTACAAATACGATGATTAAATTTGATGTGGTAGTAGCCGAGAGTCCATCACACTCTGAATGAGACATCTCACTTTTAACATCTCTTATAGTTTATCCCTTTATTGTAAGCTATAGATTGACCACGTGCTATCCAGAGTGTGTCCAAAAAACAGCCAGAGCCTGGAAAACATCATCTGTATGCTCCATAGTTTCTATGCGCAAACCTCCACTGGTGATTGAGTCATACTTGAATATCTACAGCTAAAAAAAACTAGCAGAGGCATGTGAGTGCAGGAGCCACAGAAGAAGACAAGGTTGCACTTGCTGGAAGCAAACAATTCCAAAAGTCCATCACTTCTACGTTGATCTCCTGTTTAAAATGTATATTTTAATAATTGCAAGATGCGTGCCAAAAGCAACATGCAAAATTATTAGAAATTAAAGGGAAACGTACAGTATGCACCTGTTTCTGCTATTGTAAGAAAAGTTGCATTAGAATATCTGAGGGCAAAACGCAGCTTCTTCTCTTCCTCATATAAGATTGATGGAAAGTCATGGCAGGTGTGAGCGATGGCATTCAGGTAAAAGAGTAAACTCTCAGAGAGCTGCTTGGCCGTCACGCTCATCTACATTCAGACAGCATGTACCGAGCATCGCCCGAGCAACCCAGATAATATTGCTCACAGACTTGTCTTACCTGCTGCGCCGCATTTCTCCCCCCTGTTATCTCGAAGGGCATCGACGCCTCGATTTCTGCAGCGTCGACGGGGTTGAAGCTGTTCGAACAAACAAAACACGCGCGCTTTGTTAAGTAATCTCATTGGGACTTAATAATAAATGATATTCCGGAGAAGTGAATTTGGATTAAAGTTGCTGTAAAGTCACAGAACACCCATTTAGGAGCGAAACAGGAGGCAAAGCAACCTTTTGATTTTTTGATTTTCTTTCATTGTCACAATACAATCGTTATGAAGAGATTGGGACGATACACGCCAACACAAATAAATCATTACTGTTATGCTTTGGAACCACCTCTCTGCAATGCTCAACCTTGCAGCTGCACGGTGGAAAACAAACAGCTCGGTGCAGCTGGGCTCCTCAAGACAGCAAATGGGGAATTTTAATCCCCCCCCCCCCCCCCCCTTTTTTTTTTTTCTGGCACCAGTCAGATTTATTTGGTCATAAAGAATAGGAAAAGCCCGCCTCCCTCCACTCTCCTCAACCATCTGAAAAGGATTGGGAAGTGAGAGTGCAAATTATGCCAAAGCCCCTGTTGCATACTTAGAAACACAACAGGTCAGGAAATGAACCCCTGAAAGGTCAGAGTGCTCAAAATATGGAGGAGACCAATTAACTGGGAGAGCGACGGCTTTGCAGAGATACCTGCGTGCCTCCAGTGAGACTGTCGGGGGAGGGAGGGTGTGTGTCAAAAAAAAAGTCCTTATCAGCGGCAGAATTCAGAGAACAGCATTACAGCCACGGATCAGCATACGTGTGCTCCGTTCAGTCCCAGCAGCGTGTGCCGGGGAAAAACCAATGGATCCTGGAGATCCTCAAACCGTTTCCAGCTGTCACATCCCCGCGCCAGGCCAACTCCCAACCCGATCCGCCGGGGCACGGCGAGGTGAGGGTCGGGCCTCCAGGAGGATTCATAACATGTAACCTAAACTTGGAGAATTAGTTTCTGAATTGCCCACAGTTGAAAACAAAGATGTGCTGCGGCCTTTTGCCTCTTGTGTTACCTTTGTCACGTTCTCGTCTTACGCCAGACTCAAGAAGTCTTCGGTTTAACAATGGCTGCATATTCAAACGCCATGAGCACGCCAAAGAAAGGCTGCAATTAGTAACAGTATGTGTTCCTGCAGCTCACTTTTTACTGCTTAACAGATTCAGACTAACAAACATTCCCTGATTAACATGAAATAAATTTAAAAAAAAAAGAAAAGCGTCACTGTTCTTAAAAGCATGTTTAGTTTGACTCACGTTGATTAGCTGTGCTTTGGTTGAAAAATTAATCAGATTTAGATTTACTTCCAGTGATTACTTCCTGAACGTTTCCCTAAAATCCATCCAGCAGATCATGAGATATTTTGCGAATAGAGTTGAATCTAAATAGTTAAAGGAAACATTTTAAACAGATCATGTGCGATTTGTTAGCTCTCAAAATACGCAGGACTCAGTCTCAGCTGCTGCACTAACCCAGTATTTGTAAAAAATGACTGAATTAAAGTCATGTTTGTGTTTGTTTTTACTTCAGTCGGCTGCAGTTGTAAGTTGGCCACGTGGTGGATATTTTGCTAACAGACAAGTTGGATCAAACAGCTAACGCAACAGTTTTAAGCAAAGACTCTCAGCTAAAATCACATCAAATTTGTTTTCTGAGGGCTGTGGCGGCCATTTTGAATCAAGCTGACTCCGAAGATAATCAGTTGTAGATGTGCATCCGGTGAATATTTTCTGAAAGTTATTTAAAGTGCACAGCGTTGGTAAATTCCAGTTTTTCCTATTGTTTATTAGTCTTTATTCAAAAAGAAGCAAAAAAATCTATGGCAGTTTGTGAAAGAAATATGCATCAGGAATCCATTCCTTTGTTTGTTTTTTTAATGACACACATGAAGAAATTCAGAGAAGCAAATCAATCCACTCTTCAAAGAAGTTAGCCTACAGGTGTCTTTACCTGAAGAGATTTAGTGTCAGCCTGACTGACAAGAAGACTACAGAGAACATGTTCAGCTATTTGAAGTCAGAAATGAACGCCTGAATATAAATCTTGTCGATTTGACATAAAGAAAAAAACAGTTTCAATGAAAAATAATGGAACATTCTTAAAAGTTGACTTTAAAATGAGGAAATAACCTGGTGAGTTAAAGCAAACAAGCAAAACGTGTTTGGTTTATTTCCCTTTTGCAAAAACAAATAGATTCATATCATGAAGTGGCTACGTAATGTGCTGCTGGGGACATTTCTCCACTTAGTAAAGTTGGGTTTCACTTCTGCACAGCTGACATTATATCTGACAGTTTCAAAACTCCGTCATAATCCGATGTCTATTGAGGGAAAATCTACTGAAGTTACTGAGAGGAAGATGAAGAGGGACGGCTTTGTTGCTGCAGCTGAGATCCCTGAAACAGGACGAATGAGAAACAAAGGTGCAAATAGAAGCTAAAATAGTACAATGCACAATCCATATCTAACATAAACATGTCCCTGTGAACCTCTGGAAGATCATTCTTCTCATTCAGCACACTAATGCACGGACTGCAGGCCTCCAAATGATCAAATTTAACTTTTAATCAAATTACGCCTCAAAATCTTTAGTGAACAAAAGTCACAAGAAATGCTAGACGAATAAACTGCTCGACCCAGACTCAAACACAGCAATGCAGCATTAGGTTAGCAAACATGAGCTGTTTGTTATTTATTAGGATTTTTTTTGGGTGACGTCATAAGAATAGATCAAAGATTTTCTGCGTCACTTCAAAATTTTTGGCTCCACGTGATAAAAAAAACAAAAAAAAAAACATCAGAATTAAGAGAACAGTCAGGCACTTCTTGCACAATTAGCACTTTTGCTGCTTAGCTAGAATGTAGCAGCTTTTGTGATATTCATAAAACACACACACACACACACACACACACACACACA
>NW_013952490.1:1340782-1343859 GCF_001266775.1 Austrofundulus limnaeus
GTGTGTGTGTGTGTGTGTGTGTGTGTGTGTGTGTGTGTGTCGGGGTGGTGGTAATTCTTCATCAAGCCTCCCTATCCAACCTCTTACCTCCCCTTTTTGGGGCTTTTAGGAGCATCCTGTGACCTCTGACCTCGTGGACAATAGAGGCCAGGACACTTCCCAGTGAGCGGCGATGGAGCCAACAACAGGAACACGAGGGGTGCTCCTAGGAAACAAACTGTTTATTGTGCAGCAGGATGGACATCCCGCTCCCCCCCCCCCCCCCCTTGCCCCCCCACATGCCCCAGACACTTACTTTCTCACACAATCCCAGAGGCAAACTACACACCTCTGCACGGTTAAAAAAAAAAAACTTTCAAACTTCCTGCCGAACGACAGGTGGCAGATTTTAAAACGCTGAAGCGCAGAGCAGCAGATAGTCTCAAAAGTCTCCTGTTTTCTGAAAAGAAGCATGTGCACGTGCGACATCAGTTCTTGTTCAACCGCATTTCTGACCAAGTGGGGACTTTGCGTAAAACAGACAACAATGAAATGATGTGTTACTCACAATGGAGCACAGTGAACA
The DNA here is from genome assembly GCF_001266775.1 of Austrofundulus limnaeus. Taxonomy (NCBI): domain Eukaryota; kingdom Metazoa; phylum Chordata; class Actinopteri; order Cyprinodontiformes; family Rivulidae; genus Austrofundulus; species Austrofundulus limnaeus. The sequence goes on from NW_013952490.1 coordinate 1,341,348, forward strand.
CATCAGATGTTTACATTAGGATTTATCACGATTAGGAAACAATAAGGTCATTTAAAAATGTGCTGTCAGCACATCTTAAAAAAATGAAACACTTTCACAAATCACTTTGCAGCTCACAGTGCCATTCACAAATGCGGGTTAAAGCTCTATCACACAAATAAGAAGCTATATGTGCAAAACCGTTCAGAAATGATGCCATGTTCTCTGGGTCAAAGGTCAATTAAAACGGACTGAGACTTCGATTTTTTTTTTGTAAACCACGGATGCCACGTCATCTGTACTTAAGAGGAGAGGGACCATCTACTGTTATTAGCACAGTTCAAAAGAAGGCCTCTCTGATGGTATGGGGGTGCATTAGTGCCACACGGGCAGCTTACACACCTGGAAAAGTTCTGTCAAAGCAGAAGAACTTGTGCTCCCAACCAGACAATTTTTTTCTCATGGAAGATTTTGCATATTTCAGCAAGACAAAGCTAACAACAAACTGCATCTATTGAAACAACATGACTTCGTAGTGGATTTTTTTGTTAAAATTGTTATTGTAAAAAGAGGGATTTTTCCCTTTTTCTCTTTCATGTACGTTATGACCTTTTTAATTCATTAATATTCTGTAGTCTTTCTGTCCCAGCACACTGCCTGTAGAAACATGTTCTTGTTGCTCCAGCCGCGGTGTTCTCCTGCTTTTCCACGACAGTTCAAGCCACAGATAAAAAGTTTACATTTTATCAAACTTTCTATTTCAAATAGTCTTTTTGTTGGTGCCACTGCCTGTCTGTTTCAGAGGAAATCCCTCCTTTGTCTCTCAAGGAAGCTCAGCAAACTGGGATAACCTGAATTCATCATCAGAGCTCAAACAGCTGGAAAACATTTGATTGGGGGGAGTTGCCACTAGATGCATTAGTCAACACTTCGCATTAGTTATTACCTATGTGAGCAGAAGATTGCAAAAGCAGCGCAGCAAAACTGTTTCCAGAGCTGTCAATCACTCTGACAGAAGTGTGGTGCAACACAGAGACACAGAGGGCTCCGGGGGATTGCTCTGTAAGCGCTCAACCCCAAAGGATTACGCGTTCTTTATGACAGTATGTGTGGTTTTGTCTGTGCTCCATATGATGTGCCTCTGATGAGGGTGTATCAGAAGGGACGGGCTCAGGGACTGGATCTGATCTCATTTGTTTGACTCTCACTAAAGTCACGACGAATAATGATGATCACTTAAGAACAAAAATAAAATAATCTTTTAAGCATTTTTTGAAGAATTCAAAGCCCAGCATTAGACTAGGATCATTCTTTTGCTGAAAAATGTCAGAGTTCTAGATGTTTTGGGAGGTATCATGCTCAGAAGTGAGTGTTATAAAAGACTGAAAGCCACTAATTCACATATCAAACTAAAGGCCCGTGGGCCAAATCTGGCCCTTGTTAAAATTTTATCAGGCCCCAAAGGTAAGACTTTAAATGTGAAAAAAGTGTGATGGTTTCTCTTTGTGTCTGTATTTATTGCATTCTTCTCATGGCAGCCAGCCAACTTTCAAGCCAAGAGAATAAAGTTTGAATTTTTCAACATTTAATTTTGATGCGGAGAGAACAGAGAATTGACTTTAACGATTTTTTTCTGTACTTTCTTCTTATTTAAAATTCAAATATTGGAGTTTTAGTGAGAGTATTTTAATATTTACTGGATTTGATAAAATTTGTTTTTAAGAAATAATAAATGAAAAGGTTGTTGATGGAGAGTAAGGCATAGGAAATGAACGCTAATGATGTGTCTTTCTAAATTAGTTCTTTTATTTTAATCTGTTTGGTTATGTGTTTTACAAATGCTACATTTGTTATACAACATTTTTTAGTAAGTATTTGCAGAAATTGGCCCTTGGCTTGGACCAAGTTTTGAATTTTGCCCCCCCTTGAATAATTGAGTTTGAGCCCCCTGCAATACCATGTCAAGTTGTATCTCAATATCTGTGAACATTATTGAATTATAGATATGTTTTCTGTTGGCTAAAGTCATCTAGCTATGGTGTCCTTCTGGAATTTAATGGACTCTAAAAGATAATCAGTTGTCAGTGTACATCCAGTGATTACTTTCTGAAAGTTCCATTAAAATCCATCCAGTGACTCTTGAGATATTTTGTTAACAGCAGAGTTGACAACAAATAGTTAATGACAACTTTTTAAAATAAAGCTCTTGTGCATCTGTTACAGCTCAAGATATGTGTTGGGGATCAGTCTTAGCTACGACCATATCCGATTTTAGGTTAGCAACTCTAAAACTGACTGAGTTATGGACCTTTTGTGGGGGAGGGTATTTTTAGGATCATCTGGCTGTGGCGGCCATCTTGAATTAAGGGTGACTCAAAAAGCAGCTGAAGATGGACGTCTAGTGTTTATGTGCAGATTTATTTAAAATGTATTAAATGGGTCATTAGCTTGAGAACAAATTTGCACATAAACGTGACATGCCCACACACACACACACACACACACACACACACACACACACACACACACACAC
>NW_013952490.1:1343886-1347588 GCF_001266775.1 Austrofundulus limnaeus
CACACACACACACACACACACACACACACACACACACACACACACACACACAGGCAAAACCAGAATCGTCCACCTTCGCCTTGCGGTTATGAATCAATAAATACTGTTGCTGAAACTGAACAAAAAATAAACCATGTTTGTCCGTTCTGTTTTTCTGGTCTCTTCTGTGTGAATAAAAATGTACTCAAACATGAAATAAAGCATTGCTTCCGTTACACGCTTTTTTTTTTTTTTTGAATGCCTCTAAACAATTTCAACTGTCTTTCTTGGTGCTACTTGTCAGATATGTTTAAGTTGTATGAAAACATTATTTTGCAGGTAGTGACGTGACATAATGTGGTATTAACTAACTGGGAAAAGTATTTTTATGTGTAAGGACCCCTCCTTCTTAATGGGAACACCCATAAAATAAAACCTACATGCTTGTTAATGTCATTTAATAAGAACATCCTTAAATCTATAAATGCTTGCGTGATTGCGTCATATGAGCCAAGTAAGCAACTAAAAAAGGAAAAAGGTTTTAGTCACATAACAGCCTGAAAAACCTCTCAAATTCATTTTCGATTATTGATTCCTTCTTTAAGGACACCTAAAAAGGAGGGATAAGACTTGAGGAAGAATTCAGAGACTTTTCCAGGTCAAAGGCCACCTTAACACTGACAAGCAAAATCAAATCACAGCTAAGGAAATGAGCCATGAACCTCTGATTGCTCCATACATAATGAGCCTTTTTTCCAGTCGTTCGACTCAAGAATTATTTGATTGTGCGGAGTGCTGACTTCACTGCAAACATGAGCACTGCTTGCACATATTGCCTGTGTGCATAATCAAATCAAGAGCACTGACACAAGGAGTGAACAAATATCTCTTAGTACACAGGAACAATGGATCTTTGTTCCAGAAGAGAGTCCTCAGAAAGCTAAACAGACTGACCCAAGGTATAGGACACCTCTGGGCACTGGGAGTCCAATCTGCGCTCAGCATTAACTGGCTGTGCTTTTATTGGATAATTTAGACATTAACGAGACTCATTTAGGTTCATTTTGAAAATGACAGTAAGCATATGTGCTTTGTCATGACAACCATGGGAAAAAAACGTGGAGGAAAGGAGGGGAATTCGCTTTGGCAGGACTGCCACGGCGAGCGGAGTGCGTTCTCTCCAGTTTAACTTTCATGTGACCAAAAAGACAGATCACGAGAGCCTGCTGAGTTCCTGTATGAAATAATACCACTGTGGGGTAAATTCTTCAGGGGACAGGTCAGCTAAGCTCTCACTTGTGTTGTCATCCCACTTCTTCACACCTCGAGTCACACAGAACTTTAGACACAGTCATGTAACTAAAAACTCATCTTCTGGAAATGAATGGGAAATTCCCCATACTTGTCAGTGACGTCTCGCCCTACAGGAACAAACAAATGTGCTTTTACAAAACATTACTAGCTGCAAAAATCCCTACTTTGGCTGTGGGTTTACACAGCAGAAAGCAAAGAAACATGGCTTGAGATTAAAGAGGAAACTACAGTAGGGTGACCCCACGAGAGGCTTCGTGAGCCCAGACTTAAAGACAACAAAGTGGGGGGCTTGACTGTGTCCGAAAACCACATGCTGATAGATGGCCTCTCCAAGTAGACAAACTCAGAAAACAAGGCCCCCGCTGCACAAGACGCAAACTGCTACCTCTGCTGCTCCAGCAGAATCTGATTACTGGCAAGCCCTGAGGACAGGCAGGTCATTGAGAGCACGGAGATGAGCAAACAATAAGATATTATCTGAAGGAATCTTCAGTTTTCCAAAGGAAAATGGTCCCTCTCAGTGTCACATTGACGATAGGATTGTCAACCTGACACTGAATCAGCCATTTAAGAAGAATGAACACTACGACCCATTCATGGATACTCACTAAAATAATGAGAGGTCTTTTTTCACCCCTGTTTAAGACATATAAAGGGAAGCTCATGCAGCCTTGCGAGACAAGGCCGTGCAGAAACCGGAGCATGCAGCTGACTCAGATGAATATGCCTTTACAGTGATTGGGTGTTGAATGAACAATTCCAAAGACTTTTTTCTCCCTTTGCTATTCTTTATGCGCATGTAAATAATACACGTGTTTGGCTCATTGTATACTGATCTATTGTTATGCATGTCTGTACTAGAAAAGAAAACATTGTTTGAAAACAAAACTTTAAACGAGTAAATTAGCATGCATTGCTTGGTTTAAAAATAAATATGATAAAATTTAAATATATATATTTTCTTCAGTTGAAGCATTGCTAAAAGTCTAAATGATTCATTTATGGAAGTTTTGTGTACTTTTGCTCCTGTCAAACAGCGACACCTTGTGGACACTTGGCTTCAATTAAAGTGTTAAAAATGACAACATTAAACTACCTCTATTTGCACAATGATCATGCATACATTGATCATCTTAATAAAATAATGGCAATCATTATTTCTGAAATGATGTTAGCAAAATCAGCGAAGAAAATAAAAAATCAACGATAGAATGCACTGAACAAAATATAACCATTGTAAAATTAATATACAACGTAAGTCATATTTCAAAATATGCACTTTTAAAAATGTATATTTTTTTATTTATGCTTGCAAAAATGTTTAAAACAGATGGATGTGAAGTTCATTTTTGTTCCAGTGCATTAAATCTGAGATCAGATGTGAAAATGGTTTCATCATCCAGAAAACAGTAGGATGTGAAACGTAAAGGTACAGTATATAGTGCTGGATATAAAAGTTCAGGAGCTATATAATTTGCCCATCTTAGCGATCTACTCTGCTGTTTATTTTACATCCTCGTTCTCATTTCAAACAATATCTGAAGGAACGTCACAACTTTGTAAGGTAAGAGATGAGATAATAACCATCAATAAAGTATTCTGATTCTGAAGATAAAACTTTATTGATCCACAGTGGGGAAAATTGCACGTTACTGCAGCTCAGTACAGGAGAGGGTGAGACAAAATAAAGAAGGTAGGCTGTATGTAGCTGCTAAATCTTATTTATTTGCTTATCTTGGCAGCATGGTGTATGTGTGGTTAGCATTGTTACCTCACAGCAGTGGTGGAGAAAGTACTCAAACGCTGTACTTAAGTAAAAGTACAGATAAACAGACAGGAATGTACTCTAGTAAAAGTAAAAGTACCACATTAACATTTTACTTGAGTAAAAGTAAGTAAGCACTTGCTTTTAAAAATACTTAAAGTATTAAAAGTAAAAGTACTTGCTTAATGTATTCCCTAATGGTCTACAATATCATAAAGTGTGCCTGCTGTATGTATATTTTTAATACATCAATGGTGCCATTTTAATGAATAAAGCTGCAGATAATGCATAGTTTTGTGTTTACACTCTGTGACACTGTTGTGATTCTGTGCATCCTCACAGATTATGACAACAGCTGCAGAAGCTGTAAATTCACCACCAACCTCCTCTATTAAATCTCAACAAGTCATTTTTTTAACCAGTTAACTTGAATAAGCATTTTAAATAAGGCCATGAATGGCACATTTCCTCGGTGGTGGAAACCATTGTGGGCATGCTGCTGCTCTGCTTTTTCATGAAGGAGGGTCTAATGGTACTTTCCTGCTTTGCAGTGGTTCAATGGACCAATTACAAAAATTCCCCCTCTCGCCACTGGTTACTTTTAAACTAAAAAAAAACAAATAAACCACACAAAAATTTTAAAA
>NW_013952490.1:1350363-1359632 GCF_001266775.1 Austrofundulus limnaeus
GTGACATGAATGTAATTTGTAATTCAACACATCACAGAAATGTAGTGGAGTAGAAAGTACAGATACTTAATGTAAAATGTAGTGGAGTAAAAGTCAAAAGTACCCATGATGAAATCTACTTAAGTAAAGTACAGACACATGAAAAATGTACTTAAGTACAGCAACAAAGTACTTGTACTTAGTTACATCCCACCACTGCCTCACAGCAAGAAGGTCAAGGGTCTAGGCCACAGGTTGGACCTGGGGTCTATCGGTGAAGAGTTTCCCCGGGTACTCCAGTATCCTATACCACAGGGAATAGAAAAAACTAAAACATAAAAAACACGCATCTTCTGGACCAGGTCTCCCTTGAAAGAGAGATGTGATCTCAATGGGATTTGCTGAATAAAGGTAATAATAGAGGGGGGGAAGGGTTTATGAGTTTTACCATAAGCCGGCCAGGGGTTACAAGTTAAAATTAGCTGTATGATCAAATCTGGCACTTTGCAAGTGTATTTTTCCCCTTTTATAATAAGATTAACAATTAAAAACTGAGAAACAAACCATTTGGAACTTCAGAGAGACAAATGTCGCATGGTAACTTGTGAACCAAATCTCGCGATATCTGGCACGAGAGGAGGCGATGAGAGAAAAGAGAGACAGATGCAAAATATATCGGTTGTTTTGTAGCAGACTAAAGAAAGAGCAGCTATTAACTCACGACTGGATTTGTTGTCCGGGAGCCCATACGTCCAAACCTATTTGATGTCAGACGTGATTCCAAAACTATACGTCAAGTGACATTTGGAAAGTACGCGGCCACAGAATCTAAATTGTATGTCTAAGGTGCTAACTGTTAGCTGACAGGCTAGCTAGCATAGCCACTGAAGCAATGGCGTTGAAAAGAATTCAGAAGGTGAGTGTATAATTTAATCAAGTGTCACGTACTTAGTAGTCGATACTTGTGTGTCGTTGTGGCATGATGTTTAAAGATAATGCTACGTGTAGCAATTTCCTAAAGTGGATTTAGCCTTTCCTCTGTGCTTTTTGTGCTTCTTTTTTCTTTTAAGTAATTCAAAGACAAAGAGGCGAGCTGACCATCGGTGGCCGTTTGTACTTTTCTACAATAAACTAATCATTTAGCTAATGCTTTATTTGAAACATCACTTTTTCTTTGCCTGAAATTTTCGATGTTTCTTTTAAGTGTGCTACGCGTCCTGTGTTTTTTTACTGAGGTAAAAGTAATTATTTTTGGCAACGTTAGGCTAGCTTGTAATGCTAGCGGCCCTTGGGTTGACTGGGATGACCAGCCGGCCATCATTACACAGAGTTATGTGTGTAATTTCACTTGTTTTTATTTTGTTTTGTCCCTGACACTGTGGCTGCTGAATGACAGCTGCTTCATGGTGGCCAAAATTGAACCGTAGAGTCAGTGTGGCCTTATATGGCATGGCAAACGGGGCACTGGCACAGGTCATGGTGTGTATTTATATAATGGGCTTCCTTACAGGAGATGTTAAATAACAGGCTTGATTGCTATTAGCGGCTAGCGTTTTGCTGTTTGTGCTCATTGTTTTGTGAGTGTGATGTTAGTGTGAATTGGGTGTTTGGATTTGATGTTAATTTAACAACTTGAAGTTCCATTTTTCTTTTCTTGTTTTTGTGACTTTTTTTATCTCTTTGGTTAAATTTTGTAATCAGGGACCTAAAATGAACTCTTTCCAAAAGTCTCATTTTGCATTAATCTTGTATGAGTTGACTGCAATCACGTGTTATGATTATAACACTAAAAAGACTTGTATACAAATATACTATTGGAAAGACTTATCAAAATAATACCATGGCTCACACTTGAGGCTGAACCCTTCTGGAAGTTCGTGTAACGTTAACCTAAGATGCTGCAACTTATTCCGAACCAAAAATACCTTAAAACTGTTTTATTGTCATTGGTTGTTTTCCACTTTTTGTGCAAACATGATTCAAAGTTTTCATTTAAAATTGTATCTAATTTTGGTTAATTACTTTTTTTACATTATCAGCAAATTAGGTGTATAAATACAAAGCCTACAGCACATGTATTTGATTTTGTTTTTTCTTTTTTTAATGTATGACTAGAAGTAATTGTTTTGTCCCTGGTCCAGTTAGTGTCAGCTGCTGATGCCCTTAACAGTTACTCCTGAAATTTCTTAAAATTCTTTTGACATTTTTTAGTTGTGAAAGGGTGTCTTGATAAAGGTAAGAACTTGAGGAATTCATCTGACACTGTGGTTTTTCAAAAAAAAAAAAAAAAAACCTTGCTGCATCTGGAAATGTCTGGAAACTTTTAAAATTGTAAATGGACTGAACTTATAGAGCGGACCCCAAAGCACTTTACACTTACAGTCACCCATTCACACACTGATGGTGGCAAACTACGGTACATCGTAGCCACAGCTGCCCTGGGGCACACTAACTGAGGTGGGGCTGCCATGCACCGGCGCCACCGGATCCTCTGACCACCATCAGTAGGCAAGGCGTGTGAAGTGTCTTGCCCAAGGAGGACACAACGACTGAGACAGCTGGAACGGGGGATTGAACTGGCAATCTACCGGTTATGGGACAACTCCCCTAACCACTCCACCACAGCCACCCCAACAGACACCGCACAGTTTTTGTCCACCAGTGGAACAAAACCCCTCAACATTCATAACTTTCTATTCTCTAAAGCACATAATTACAAGGTACCCTCTATATGTACCCTTCATAGTACCCTCAAGGTACTATAAAGTAATAAAATTAATGTTACTACTACTAACCTCTGCTTTTGTGACTGTAGAGGAGTCCCACACAAACAGTTTTCAGAGTGTGTGCCGTGCAGCCCCATCAGGACATCATCCTCTTTTTTAAAATATTTTTCTTCTGTTGTCCACAATGATTTAAATGCATGCTTGTTAAATTCCCCGTATTTGAGCGTCACTTGATGTGTTTTATTGTGTGAGATCAATGTAACTTCAAGGCATGGAGCAACCCATGCTTTTAATTACATGATGAGTCACATCAATGTTCTGCAAAGTTTTGGGGAAACATCAGGACACCAAATGTCTGTAGTGAATCCATCTTCACCAGCAAATGTTTTTGTAAGCTCGGGCATACTTGTCACATATGTGGTGTGTGAATTGTACACTATTCTCAGCCATGGGTTGTGCTGGTTGTCCTATCTATAATACTTGTTGCTTTGCTGTTTTGTGTAAACTTGTTTTTTTAGTATGTGTATGAAATACTTTTCAGTATTAAACAGTTCATATTTGTATCTTTTGAATTTGTTGTGTTTTTTCCAAATGTTTAAAAAGTTGATTAATTTAATAGTATTGGTTGTTCTAACAAACTCCTCACAAAATGGTGGAATTGCAAACATCACAAGTTTCTGGCTTCACACACATTTTCACACAGCAGACATGTTTGCACTTTCCTGCTGCAAATCACGCTCCATACTACGCTGTGACACCAATAGAATATAATGAGGAGATCACGCATTTCAGAGTCATTTAGTCAGATGAGACCTCCGTCTGATCCTCAAGATTGCAACACCCTTAAATATCACAGTTCTCCAGTAAAGATATGTCCCTGACCACTAGCATAAAATTAATACTGGACTAAAACAGATTAATGAATTGGTCATTACAGGTTAAACGCAAAACTTTAGAGTTGAGAAAGCTAGTAGCTTTTGACCTCATGATGAAAAAAAATGCTCTGACTTCTATTTTAATTTTAAAACCAATCTGAGGAGCTAAATTTGTCTTATCGTTCTCCTGTATGACCTTCCAGGAACTGTCTGACCTGCAGAGAGACCCTCCTGCCCAGTGCTCTGCTGGACCCGTTGGAGAGGATTGTAAGTTGATGTGTCCCAAAACACTTTTTTTTTCTTAAACCTGTACTATATTTTCACCATTAGATTAATTTGCAATGTTTTTATGGCTGAAATTCACACCTGAAATTAGGGGTCATGTGATTTATTGTTTTTTTCTCATTTTATTTATTTATTTTTTAAACTTTCAGTGTTTCATTGGCAGGCAACAATAATGGGTCCAGTAAGTACCACACTATCCTGACTGTGATTCATGTTTTCTTTATGGGGTTTTAAAGCTGCTGTAATTTGTGTTTTTATTTCAACAGAGTGACAGCCCATATCAGAGTGGAGTGTTTTTCCTCACCATTCATTTTCCAACAGATTATCCCTTCAAACCACCAAAAGTGAGTATGAGTCTATTCCATGTGTCTCTTCTGCATAATCTTCGTGTTTAGCTTGATTTACTTGTAGCAGTTCCAACTGGGTATACTGGACTGTTTTGTAATTTTTGTTGTTTTACATTTTGACCCAGGTTGCATTCACAACAAAAATTTACCACCCAAATATCAACAGCAATGGAAGTATTTGTCTGGACATACTGAGGTCACAGTGGTCACCTGCGCTTACAGTGTCAAAAGGTAAGATTTCATCTGAGATTTCAATGATTATTTGAAATCACACTGTGATTCTGACCATCACAGCTCAATGTAATCAAATCAAATCAAATAAATGAACTAACAATAGTTTTTTTTGCAAATTAATTTTATTGAGTGTTTGCTTTTTTGTTGAACTTTAAAGTTTTAAAAAAATTCTAACAAAACAGTTGTTTTGAGTTTGAATTTCTTACAATCTGCACCTTTAGTCCAGTCTATGTACTGGGAGCAAATGTTTTTTTTTTGTGTGTGTGTGTGTGTGTGCATTAGAATAGTTATATATTAAATACCACGTTCTTCAGCACAGATAAAGAGTTTTAAAAATGACCTCTCTATTCTTAATGAGTATTACAGGAGAGACTGAGTTGAAGGACAAAACACACACTCACTGTATGATGAGTTACTTTCTATTATAACCTCTCACACTGGTGGCAGCTGAGTGTTGGCCAGTGCTCTACATCACCCTGTCCAATAATACATCTTCACACCTTTCTGCTGTCAGGCTGCACTGCTCCTGAGAGAGGGAGTGTATTACATTGTATTATTACTCACTTCTGCGTGGTTATTCCAGCTCGTGTGGCAGCTTCCCTATGTGTTTGTACTGTCTGAATAAATATGTCCTAATATCTGGAGAAGTTAAATTACGTGCTCAAACAGTATTTCATGCTAATGGCTAAATGTTTCTGAAATATTGCTGCAGCATATTTCATACAAATCTGTATTTTTAAAGTTACATTATTGTTTCAAGATTGTTTCAGACTTTCTCTGCTAGTAAAAAAAGACTGAACAAACGTGAATATAAAAGACATATTGCAGTGATTATCATACGAAGTGATGTTTCTGTTCATCTGAGCTAATTCACATGAAAAAGGTAGAATGTGAAAGTTAAAACTGAAGTGTGGCCAGTGACATGTTAATCCAGATAGGTCACAGAGTTTCCCAAGTGTTAAACTGTCTTCTGTTATCTATAAATTTATCTGCTAATGTTGTGCTGTATTTCTTCACAGTATTATTGTCTATCTGCTCTCTTCTTTGTGATCCAAATCCCGATGACCCTCTGGTCCCAGAGATTGCCCATACGTACAAAGCTGACAGAGAAAAGTGAGTGCAAACCACAAATCCATATGTTTACGACGTTATTCAACAGAGCCTGCTGCCATGCTAATGTTGGCTAATGTTAGCAGTGTTCAGCTTGAAACACATGTGCATGTTTTCGCAGGTACAACAAGTTAGCAAGAGAATGGACACAGAAGTATGCAATGTGAGAGCAGCGGGGAAATTAAAATACAAATGAGAACAAAAGAACCACAAAGGATTTGTAACTTGAGGCAAATGAGCGACTGAAGAGAAAACAAACAAAAACAACAACCCACATTATGGAAAGGAGTTGATACAATGAGGTACAGTGCTGCTTGGCTTTCCGTGTGCTGAGCTGCTACCATGTGCTGTCCTTCATGACTTGTATGGATCTACAGAGGAGGACCTGATGGACTTCTTTACACACTCCCATATGGAATACTGGAATTTCTTTACAGTCCCTGATGCCACATCGGACTGTAAACCATTATCCCTGCTTTTGCTGTCATTGTCATTGTTGCTATTCGTACACTTAATTCTTTTTCATTTTCAATGAGTCATGATATTTTGTTGCAAAAATGCTAAACATTTGGTTTAAGAGGACATGATCTCCGTTCATTTTCAGAGGTACTATCTGTGCCCCACTGGATGTTTTATTACTGTACTTCCATGTATTTAGTGGCCTTTCTGTGTTTTGTTTTTAGTTTGTGTGCAATTGTCAGAATGTTCCCTGATGAAAACAAAACGACACAGTGCCATCACCAGCAGAATATCTGTTGGCACTAACTGTCTCTACCCCGAAACAATGTGAAATGCTTTTTTTTTTAAAGGACAGGTCTTTATTATCCACTGTAAATGAAATTCAAGCAGTATTATGACAGTTTGGAGGACACTGGAGAGCTGCTGTTTAGAGCCGGTGGGCTCAGACTCCATTTGGTGAATGTTCATTTCCCGTGTTTTTTTTTTCCTCCCCACACATACTGTCATTGGCCTTTATTAATAATGATCACTCGTGTACACAAAATACTACTGTCATTTATTTGTGTTGTGTAGCTATAAACACAGCTACTCTTTGGCATCAAGTGTAGCTGCTTGCCATCTCAGTACAGTTTCTCAGGTACCCAACCACATTAACAATCCACAGTGAGAAAAACAACCATGCCGTGCATCGTCTGCTCTCAAAATAGTTTTATTTCTGTTCATCGAAAAATAACAGTTTTCTGAAGAGACGAGGTGTTGAGTACATGCTGTGTAAAAGTACTGTTCCTTTTTTTATCTTTAGGTCTTTTCGTTATTTTTACTGAACTCAAGCATTTAAACAAAATCTTTTAAAAGTCATTGTGAGATTTACACGCTGTCATCATCCTGTAGTGAAATGGCTTTTGTCTTCAGGTGTCATCTCTTGTACTGAAAACCAGAACTTGAACAGAACGGACATTTTGCAAAAGCTCGTCATGAGCACGGGGTTATTTAGGTTTCAAAAGCTTGCCGTGGCCATTTAATTTGCTTTACAGAACAAGTGAATTTGTTATGTTCATGTTCCTTGGTGGGTCTGCAAACTAATTTTATTTTGGAATTAACACTTGACAGTAAAACATTTTTTTGTCGGTTTCATCTGTGACTGTGTATTTTTGAAAACTTTAGTTTTAGGCTTTTATTCTCCCCACCTCTTCCATTTGTGTAACAAACATTGAATATGATTGTAAAATTTCCTAATGTCATATATAATATTTTGTTGTGACTACAGGAAAATGTTAGAGGTTCTTTGTGAAACGGTGTCTCGCTGTGCTGATGCTGCCAATATAAAGGGGAAAATCACATAAGGGGAACAAAATTCTAACAGAGGCATTATTAAATTCAATTATCTAAAATTATACTTAGTTTAGCGTGATGGATTTTAGAAACTTTAGCATTAACTTTGATGTTTATCTTTTAGATTATATTACATTTAATCCAGACCTGCGTTCTTTGGTTTCTTCATTGGAAATATTTGCACATCTTCCAACAATGACGCAGCCTCAATCATTTTGAGTGATGCAACAGTGACGTCCCTTGTTCAGTGTGCTCAACAGTTTATTTAGGCAGCTCGGCATGCTTTGCACTCTGGAGAACCTTCTCGCAGCCATTTCCAGATATCAGGGATTTTATCACATTTCATCTGCTTAACCTCAAACTAAAATCCTAGCCTTAACCCTCATTTTGTATGTCATTGAGTGTTACTTCGCTGTCATGACGGTAACCCTTATTTGGGTTATTCACTTTAGTAACGGACACAGAAACCCGCTTGAACGGCACCAATATGTTTGGCTTTGAGGAATGAAGAACCAGCCTTCGTACATCCTAAAAAATAATAATGTAGAGTAAATGTGCTTCATCTGCCATCATGAACCTAAACAAGATAACTTATGACCTTGTTATAACATGAGAATAAAGCTCATCTTGGTTTATTGTTGTGTCTTCTTTTTTCTGTCTTTATGAGGTAATGATGGAAAATCAATGTGAGGAGCAGCAGCTTTTGATTGAGGAATATTTCTTGATTCGGTTCCATTCCCCCGCTTTTCAGTCAGATGTTGAAGTGTCTCTGGGCAAGGCACTGAACCCCCATTGTCTGATGTGTGTCCCATCAGTGTAGGAGTGATTTAAAGCACTGATTAGTCTTGATCTGTCTGGATTAGCTTTGTAGAGACCGTGCTTTGTGAATGGTTAAATGAGGGCACATTGTAATGTGAAGTCCTGGTTGGATAGAAAGGCTGTTGGTTAGCTGGGGCAGCCATCTTAAATTGAATTGACCGTAAAAGTGAACAAGTTGTAGATAACGACTTTCTGAGAGTTTTAGTGAGTTTGTCCAGAGTAGTGGAAGAGCTGGACTTCTATGCAAGGTGTTGCCAGGGCTTTGTCTAGGGTCACATGTAAACAAAGGAAACTTATCCAACCTGAAGCCTAAAGGAACATACCTTCTTATCAACTTTAACCCACACACATTTCTCTATTTGCCTAGCTATCTCAGCCTCTTTCTTACACACACAAACACTGTTATCATTGTAGTCGTCATCAAAATAAAAGGTCCCATTCTTTACATAAACAATGTGACTCACAAGTTGGATGTTCAGCAAGTTCAAGCATATAAGCGATCTGAGCAAAATACACTGGAGCTTTTATTTAACAAAAAATGTACGTTATAAAACATTTGTGTCTTTAATTGAAACAAACACGTGTCAAATTGTGATGTAAAGGTGGAAAATACTCAGGGGCGGGGCCACAGGCCCCAGCTGAAATCTGATTGGCCCGCTGAAGTGCCCCTGTCCTGTCACTCATCTGTCTTTTACCTGGGAGTGATGATGGTGGATGCAGTTCCCTGTTAAACCATTAGTTGTGCTAATGAATCCAGAATGAATCAAGCTTACAGAATTTTCTTCTCTTAAGAAAATTTAAACAATCCTGCAAAAAGAAGTCTTTCAACTGACAAATGATGGCTGGATTTTCTCCCATGTTTTGTGTTTCAGAGTATTTTATCTATATACAGTAAAATGTATCAAAAAGAAAAAAATTGTATAGGTCTTCTGGACGGGTTCTTCTCTAATGAAACGTTTCGTCTCTCCTCCAAGAGACTTCTTCAATCTGAGAGTTTCAGGCAAAATTCAGGCTTTTAAGTCCTGCCTCCATGTGACTGATACTCACATCACATGGCTATCGTTGACACCTAATTAACACTTATTGTTAACAGGGGGTGGAGT
>NW_013952490.1:1359872-1380727 GCF_001266775.1 Austrofundulus limnaeus
ATTATCATGTGTTCCTTTCAGCTTTCTGCAATGCGTGATAACTGAATAAACCAGCAGCAGTATGGCAAGCCGTTGGGGTCATAAATCGGGCGTGTTTTTACGCCACCGCGCGTTCAGATTTGCACGTAAAAACACGCCCGATTTATGACCCCAACGGCTTGCCATACAGCAGGGCTGTCAAACTCAGGTTCTTGAGAGAGGGCCGCCATCCTGCATGTTTTCCTTGTTTCTTTTCTCCAACACACTAGATTCAGTTATTCAGTTACCTCTTTAATTTCTGTACAAGCCTGTTAATCATCCAATCATGCAAACTATGTATGTTTAAGCAGGGAAACAAAAAAAAAACAAAACATGCTGTCCCTCAAGGACCAAAGTTTGACACATTAAACTCTAGGTCAATCTAAATGTTTTAGCTGGAGTTACTCACTCAACACAGATGTAAAATTTGCTGCAAAAACAAAAACGATCAAAAAATAATTAAAGAAGACAACTTTGTACTTTAAACAGTTTTAATAACTGTGGGGGTCTTTAAAAAGTTTATGCCCGTGGGCCTGTTTTTAGAGCGCCACTGATTGACTCTAAGGTGCGTTTGATATATTCACTTGTATACGACGTTTGTGCGAAGCCAACTAAAATATTTGGTGTAAACGGGAATACTAAAATACAACCAAATTGTTGGAGTAATACACTGGTGTTCTTACAATAATTATTAGAACATACGAGCCTATTGTTTTTTTATTGAAGTTAACATTTATTAAAATGAAAACATACCCGCTCTTCCGGAGTGTCGCCAAACAGAATGCAAGCTACCTTGGCAGAGACGTGTAGCCACAAGCGTCCCAGCTGAAAAGTAGCATCAGTGGCACGCCTCCTGTAGGAAGGGCGCAGTCCAGATAGCTAGCTGGCTAGCTGTGATCAACAAAACGATGTCGGTAAACCTCAGTAAAAATGGCTCTGCGTTAACAGCCGCCTATAAAGAAGTAGTAGACGAAAAATCCAACACAAACTGGTAAGTGTTCACATTTTTAGACCTGTGTTAGCTCTGTGAGAAAGGGCTGGTTAGCTAATGTTTGCTAGCTTTGAGTCAGTCGTCAAAGAAACTTAACCTTATAGGCTGTATAACCTTAACCCGTAGTGTAAAATTAATGTTTGTCGTTGACAGCTATTTATGGCTTTCTTTGTTTAAGAAACAAGAGCGACAAGTTGTTTTTTTGTTTTGTTTTTTGTCTCGAGTGTCTTTTTTTAAAATCATTATCCATGTTATGCCGCGATTCAGTATTAACGTTATACAAATGTATCATCATGACTGGTAATTACATACTGACCACGTAACTTCACAACTAAATGTGATTCAAAGGTATTTATAGTTTTTGTTGAGTGATATAACGGAGTGAGAAAAACACTACACCACTTCCTGGTGAGATATCAGAGGTTAAACATGACTAAATATGTTTCTGTTAGTTCAAACACTTCCTCTTTAAGTAACCTATTGTTACAGCAGTGTCACCATAGACTGTAAATATATGTGTGTGAGATTCAGTGTTTAATTGTGACCTTAATTAAGTAATTAATCCAAAGGAGCCACGCTTAGGGAGTAGTCCTTCTGGGTTTGCCTTCACTTCTTGTGAAAATGTTTCCTCATGGGCCTCTCAGGCTCCTTTTACTAACTCTGAAACATCATCGGTTGGAGGTTGTTTCTTCCTAAACTGTGCTGACAGAAAATAAAAGAAGTGATCTTGCTTTGACAATTTCAAGTTTTTACTTCCGCTAAGGAGAGCTGTTCTCTGCATACAAGTAGGAAGTAAGTTTATTTTCAAAGCTCCAGTGGACTGAATGTTGCACACACATCCTGTCTTACATTTAGACCTGGATTTTAATCTGGGGCTATGTATGCTGTGTTGCAACAAACATCGATATCCACTGTCAGGCACAAGGTTTATGTACATGTCACTGACAGGAAAATAGGTGATTGTCGCTAATAGTTTTTGTCAGATCTGACCCAAAGCAGGTTATCAAAACTGATGTGAAAATAAACATTCTCATAGGTCTTTCATTTCTAACACAAACTTAAAGCTCAAATCTGCTGAATTTTATTTATGTGATGCTAGTTTGCATTAAAAACCATCTCAGGGTGTTTTGCAGAAACAAGAACAAGTTGAATTCAGATGTTTGTGTCTTACCAGTCAGTAGGGTTGGGCAAAACTGTGCAATTAACCGTCAGGAAAAACTGTCAGCAATTAATATTTGCTACTTTGCTGTTACTGCCATTAGTGCCACATGATGACGCATTTGTGTGCGCTCTCACTATCGAGCACACGTGAGCCTGTGGCGTATGGCGTTATTAAAGATTTGCTGCTACTCCACATTGGTAAAAAAAAAGTGGGTTTCAGTTCACAGCTTACTAATTTAACCTTGTAAAATGAAGACGTTAGTTCAACTGATTTGTAAGTATAATTTTAGGTATTAGATTTTTGAATTAAAAAAGAGTGTAATTTTCATCTATTTGTCGTGTTAATTGTTTTCAGCTAATAATTTATCGTGATTATTATTATTTCTTTTTGGCCAATATATGTCCAGCCCTACTAGTCAGTAAATATTGGGTAAAAAAATCATTAATTTAGTCTTAAATTAGCAGGAGTTCCCCTTCAAACTCTTAGATCTGACAAAGCTGTAACTATGTCTGTTGTCCATTATTTTTCAAGTTCTCATTTTGCAAAGCATTTTTAGTCTAAAAATAATGTTTTAACAATGTTGAGTGTTTGCAAACGTGAAGAATGCCGTACAAAGACCCCCACCCCCATGAAAAACAAAATTGTGTAAAATCCCTAGGTGTGAGTGAGAGAGTGAATGGTTGTTTGTCTCGTTTGTCTCTATGTGTGGCCCTGTGATGGACTTGCGACCTGTCCAGGGTGTACCCCGCCCCTCGCACTGTGACTGCTGGATATGGGCACCAGTGACCCACGCAACCCTGAAAAGGAAGAAGCGTGTACAGAAAATGGATGGATGGATGAAAAGCTTCCCAGGATCAACTTTTTTTCTTTTGTCTTAAATATGTTTGGCGCAGCCAAAGTTATTTTAATGTTTTTATAGCAATAAAAATTTAGTCAATATTTTGAACAGGAGCAAAGCAGCCTGTGAAAATTATGGACAGGGCTTCTCAAAAAGAGGATTAAAATTACACCAATATTTATACTACTTTATCCTCTGTAAAATTGAGTGTGAGCAGGGTTTAGGTGTCACACATGCTTGGGATAAATTTACAAAACATCTCTTGTTTAGCAAGAACTGCTGTCTTTTAACCACATTTATGTGTTGTTTTTTACAGGGCCTTGTTCACTTATGAGGGAAACAGTAATGACATCCGTCTGGCAGAAACAGGAGGTGAATACACCGGCGTATATTGTTGTCATTAAGTTTAAGGTGTCAACATGATGTTATCGAATGTGTGTGGGAATCCGTGGCTGTCGACACACGGCTGCAGCGCCAGAAAACCGGCACAAAAGAATTGCTTGCCTCTGCTTTTTTGAGCCCATCATTTGCAAAGTCCGCAGTTACACAACAGACCACAGCTGCCGTTTAACTTTTCCACTTGTTTTATGAATCAGATGGAGGACTTGAGGAGCTGGTTGAAGAACTCAACAGTGGAAAAGTTATGTACGCTTTCTGCCGGGTCCAGGATCCCAACTCTGGTCTGCCCAAATATGTCCTCATTAACTGGGTTAGTTGCTGCAGTCAGCCATTCTGCATTTGATTAACTCCTCTGTGGTGACCGCCCTTTAAGCTTTTCTTTGTTCTTTGTTTGTTTCTGTTTTAGACTGGAGAGGGAGTCAATGATGCCAGGAAAGGAATATGTGCAAATCACGTCAGCTCCATAGCCAATTTTCTGAAGGTAACAATGAGTGGGCTTTGAAGAACAATTAGGTTTTAACTAAGTTAGCAGCTTGATTAGCCATACATCTTCATTAAAAACACACTATTTCTGCAAAAAAATACAGTATTTACAATAAAACCCTCAAGTACCAAGGATAACTGTGAATCAAATGGAGGTTGAATTTGAATTGCTAAGATTGTCTGCTTGCTTCTGTTTCAGTTACCTTTATGCGCTGGTGATAATTAACAGGCTAATCCGAAACTTTAAAAGCTTTTGTGTATTATTTGTGTGTTTTAGGGGGCTCATGTCACAGTTAATGCCAGAGCAGACGAAGATGTGGAACCTGACGTGATCATGCAGAAGGTGGCTAAAGCGTCAGGAGCTAACTACAACTTCCACAAAGAAACCTCCAGCCGCTTCCAGGACAGTGGTCCTCAGGGGCCTGTGGTATGCACAGCCCGATGCTTATCTGTGACAGAACGAACGCTGAGGAAAAGCCTTTAACTAGGCTCCTTAGACATGCAGGGACGTCTTTTGTGTTTTAGAAACTTGAAGTCACAAAAAGACATCAAAAATGATTTTATTTTTTACAAGTGCAAAAGGCTGCCCTTGTTATAATGAACTGAATTTTGTTAAAATTTCTGCTTATTATTTAGTTTAAAGCTTTAACTTTATAAAACAAGACATGATTTCATTCATTAGATTTTTAGCAAAGTCCAGATACAATTTATAATGAAATTCAAATCCATCAGCCATTTTCAAAATAAAAGTATTTCAGTGTTCCAGTAGCTCAGCTGCCAGGTGAGGCTACATCACTGTATTTATCTGTATTTTCTTATAATAAATAGTCTTTTCTTTCTGCAGGGATCAGTGTACCAGAAAACCAACGCTATGTCGGAAATCAGGAAGACCAATAAAGACAACTTCTGGGCACAGGCAGAGGTACGCTACCTTAACTTCACAGATAACAGCATGCAGAGAAGCATCCATACAAACCGTCTGAAATTGTCTTTGTGAGATACTGAGTCACTGAAACAACAAAACCACTATATCCTCCTGAAATACGTCCTGAGTTTTTCCTTTTGTCAAATTTGGACACTATTAAACTTAAGTTTTGGATTAATTTGCATCGGTTATCAATGAGTAAACTTTAAGTTTAACTCCAGACATTTTTCTCTGTCTTTTTATATATACTGCACCATAATACAGCTTTAGTTGTTGATTCTGTTTGCATTCTCTCCACTGACCCATGTTTGTGTTGCAAAGTCTGTAAACTGAATGTGCTCTGAGCTTTATTATATTATTGCATTTTCTGAAACGACTGTAAGTTTGCGTTGTTTGGATGCTTACATTTAATTTCTATGAACATGGCAGACAATTTGAAAGTATGAAGATAATTACATTGTAGTTAATTTAGCACCATTGTATATTTAAAAAAACATTTAAAAGACTTTTTTTCTCACTGTATGGAAGGCCTGTTCAATACGGCCATGGTTTGTTATTTCTTAGTGAAGGCTGTAAGAAAATGAGCATATTGGAGCAACACTTGGTATCTACACGTTTAATTCATTCAAATGACTTACATCTGTATTAGGTGCATATACACTCACCGGCCACTTTATTAGGTACACCTGTCCAACTGCTCGTTAACACTTAATTTCTAATCAGCCAATCACATGGCGGCAACTCAGTGCATTTAGGCATGTAGACATGGTCAAGACAATCTCCTGCAGTTCAAACCGAGCATCAGTATGGGGAAGAAAGGTGATTTGAGTGCCTTTGAATGTGGCATGGTTGTTGGTGCCAGAAGGGCTGGTCTGAGTATTTCAGAAACTGCTGATCTACTGGGATTTTCACGCACAACCATCTCTAGGGTTTACAGAGAATGGTCCGAAAAAGAAAAAACATCCAGCGAGCGGCAGTCCTGTGGGCGGAAATGTCTTGTTGATGCCAGAGGTCTGAGGAGAATGGGCCGACTGGTTCGAGCTGATAGAAAGGCAACAGTGACTCAAATAACCACCCGTTACAACCAAGGTAGGCAGAAGAGCATCTCTGAACACACAACATGTCGAACTTTGAGGCAGATGGGCTTCAGCAGCAGAAGACCACACCGGGTGCCACTCCTTTCAGCTAAGAACAGGAAACTGAGGCTACAATTTGCACAAGCTCAACGAAATTGGACAAGAGAAGATTGGAAAAACGTTGCCTGGTCTGATGAGTCTCGATTTCTGCTGCGACATTCGGATGGTAGGGTCAGAATTTGGCGTCAACAACATGAAAGCATGGATCCATCCTGCCTTGTATCAACGGTTCAGGCTGGTGGTGGTGATGTCATGGTGTGGGGAATCTTTTCTTGGCACTCTTTGGGCCCCTTGGTACCAATTGAGCATCGTTGCAACGCCACAGCCTACCTGAGTATTGTTGCTGACCATGTCCATCCCTTTATGACCACAATGTACCCAACATCTGATGGCTACTTTCAGCAGGATAATGCACCATGTCATAAAGCTGGAATCATCTCAGACTGGTTTCTTGAACATGACAATGAGTTCACTGTACTCAAATGGCCTCCACAGTCACCAGATCTCAATCCAATAGAGCATCTTTGGGATGTGGTGGAACGGGAGAATCACATCATGGATGTGCAGCCGACAAATCTGCGGCAACTGTGTGATGCCATCATGTCAATATGGACCAAAATCTCTGAGGAATGCTTCCAGCACCTTGTTGAATCTATGTCACGAAGAABTGAGGCAGTTCTGAAGGCAAAAGGGGGTCCAACCCGTTACTAGCGTGGTGTACCTAATAAAGTGGCCGGTGAGTGTAAATCAAGACTGGAACATTGAAAACACAACTGAAGTCAATAAATATTTTTAAAAGGAGTCAAAGTTTCTCCTCAGTCGGTTTAATCTGTGTTCATATTTGCCACAGATACTCAGAGTGGTGCTTTTGTCCATTCGATGTGCCATCAGGCTTTTTAACGATGCCTAAAATCAGAGCAGCGCTCACCTTACCTCCTCGTTCTGCTTTTAGAAAGAAGAGGAGAAACGCCGGCTGGAGGAGCGACGCAAAGCCGATGAGGAGCGCCAGCATCTGGAGAAGGAGAGGAAAGACAGAGAGGCCAAGGAGGCGGCGCTGAGGGAGAAACGAGACAAGGAGAGAGCTTCTCAAATCGAACAGCAGAAGTAAGCTGTAGTGGGGGGAAAAAGCACAGTCTGGTTTGTTATAACGGCCATTAAATAACTCATGTGGCTTTTTCTGCATTTCTTAGGAAGTACCAGCAGAAGCTAGAAGCTGAAAGTAAAGAGCAGGAAAAACAACGCTGGGTGAGCATCTCTATAAGATTACTCATGAAGAGGCACTTTGAGGAAATGACTTCCAGCTGTGAAGCCAGCTGACAGAGACATGAAGAACAGATGCTGACTGATGTGGCATTTACTTCTGTCAAATTATGTTGATTACTGAAAAAAAAGATAGAGCAAACATCTTGTAAGCATTTTAGTCAGGAAGTGAGCAAATGTCAGCAGAGCCAACATTAACATGAGCATCATCAGGAGGAGGAGGAGAACCAGGAAACCCAGAGGAAAGCAGTCAGGAGAGGGGAGTCTGTGGAAAAGGCCAATGTGAGTCCCCTAATCTCTACCACCTCACTGAGTTTCTTCTCTCTTCCTAAGATTAGTGATTCACTGCTCAGTTTTGAGCTTTTCAAAATCACACCTGTTTTCCAGTCTCTGTCATTCATGACATCATTCAGTAACACACTAAATCTTTTCTATCAGTATCAATCACGGCTACGTTAATCGTTGTGTTGACTTTTAGAGTTGTTGTATTTGTGATTTGTCTTTTCTAGGAGGCGGCGTCTCTCATCTCTCAGCGTGCCATGAACCCCAGGGAGATGTTCAAACAGAGGGAGCAGGGAATGCCAGCCACTGACTCTGCTGCCCCTATCAGCCCTCAGCCAGGTATCCTCCCAACATAAACAATCCCGTCTTGCTGTACCAGCTCACAACAGCCTTTCACGCATAGCTGCAAACGTTTCTTAGCTTTTATCAGAGTCTTCCATCCAAACTGGGCTTGCCTTTTCTCAGATTAGAAACCTTCCATCCAGACTGTCTAGTTTTATTTCATAATGGCATCTAAATCTGTCTTCACACCCCTGTCTGTTCATTCTGTCTGCTCTTTGTCGTCTCTCTCATCCATTTGTTTGCATGCTTTGTGGTCGATGTGTCTGTCTGCTCAGGGCGTCTGCACAGCCCCTTTCTGTCTAAGCAAGCGAACGAATCGGAGCGAGCCAGCTCCCCTCAGCGCCGAGCTGCTTCTCCTCCTGTATCAGCAGGCTCTGCCTCTCCTGTCCGCACCACAGGTGTGAGCGTAACACACACACACACACACACGAAATGTTTGCACAACACTTAAGCCAAGAACACACTCACTGTAAAGTGGTCCCTAGAGTACAAGAAGGATGAGGAGTGTCGACGAAACACCAGACCACACAGATAACGATTTTGTGTCAACTTTAACCATAAAGTTTTTTGTAATCCTATCTAGTTTTTTTTTTTTATGGATCCTATCTAGTTTTTGCTCTTATTACTTAAATAAATTTTATTGATCACTGATATATTTGGAAAGCAGCACAAATATTTTTTGTTTCCAGTACCTTCATTTATTCCAACTGAAACAACTTCACAGTGGAGGGCAGCACTAATCTAAATATTAGTTGCACTAACCCTAAAGCACTAACTCAAATATTTAGGTCCCCTAATTCTGAAGCACTAACTCAAATATTTAGGTCCCCTAACCCTAAAGCACTAACTCAAATATTTAGGTCCCCTAATTGTAAAGCACTAATGCACTGAAAATTTTAGCAAAAGCTAATTCTAAAGCACTAAAATAATTCAGTTGACACATGAAACGTTCTTCAGTTAACATGAGACAATATTTACTGTGTGCAGAATATTGTCACTTAGTGTCCTTGGCGGGTCAAATCACCTGTAGGTCACATTTGGCCCTCGGGCCTTAAGTTTGATACGTGTGACCTTGTAGATAAGTGACACACATATGAACAAAATGTGTGACAGCTTTCACCCTCACCTGTGAACAATAATGTTGATCAATAACATTTAAAGACCTCAGTTAGTGCTTTTAAATTTAGCAAGTGCTAATCCACTAATGTTTTTAAAAAATAGCAAAAGCCCTAAAGCACTAATCAGGAAATTAGTTCCCCTATTAGTGCTTTAGTGCTTTAGGGGAACTGTGCCCACCACTGCAACTTCATATAAATGTTTATACATTATGATGCTAACATATTCTCCCAAAATGTCTATTCTTGTATTAGTTTAGAGTGCTGTGTGGACATTCAGACACTGACACTTGATAAAACATTACCAGACTTCTATTTTATTGATGATGGATTCAGGGATAGTTTGGATTATTTTTGAAGTGGGGTTCTGAGGAAAGGTTATGAGCAATTATCTTACCATGAAGGATAAAACATTACTCGGCTGTCAGTCTAATGTTAAAGAGTTATTGTTTTATTTATTTAACCTTTATTTGTTCAGGCAAACAGTTTGAGAATCACTTCTCATTTACAAACATGACCTGGCTTGTGGCTGAAATGTCATGTTAGTTAAAGCCACAGCATCCCAGGCTGCACCAGAATTCTGTGCAAATAACCAAGTAGCATGAAATGGACAGCAGGGTAATGGTCCATAAAATATGAAATGTTTGAGTGTGATCTACTTCGGTTTTGGACTAGACGTGAATTTATAAATACTGAAATATATAAACTCCATATTTGATTTTGATTTGATTGATTTTATTTAAGCGTCATGCAGCTTCTGGTGCCTATAACAGGTAAAAATATTTTTGCATGACTTATCCAAAGAACTCCACTTGAAAAAATCTGACCTATTGCTCTTTTGATTGAAATAATAAAAAAAAACATAGCTAGTTACATAGTTGATTTTACAAAACACTTCTAGGACGAAACTATGATGGTTTAAAAACTGGTGTGAGCTCCTTTTTAGAAGCTAGAACGTCCACGAGGGTAAATAAAGTGATGTTTGTCTGCATGAGAGGTGGAAATGAACTTAAGAGGATAAAGTTGAAGTGTAGCTGGTTGGAACAGAAACTAGAGGCAGCTGTTTTGACACTCAGTCCTCCGTGTTGGTGGTGTGTTCTGGGTTTTATAAAACTATTTGGTGTCAGACTCACATTTTATCAAAGCTCAGTGTTTCATTTGTCCACCTCGTGCATCTGTGTCATCTTGTCCGTAGTTTCTTTAATGCTTGTTAGTCACGCTTCCATCATGTTTCCTTTTATTGTTTTTGAGCTTTCCTCCTCATTCATCTTGAACACACTAAGAACAGCCTTCTGCCTCAGACTGGTGGTGGTGTTCTGCCTGTTTGGACTCGTGTGTTGCACGGTGTACATGCATGTCTGTGCTTGTGTTTTGGGTAATAAGAGCCTGATGTGGATGATGGCCAGTCCAGGTGTGAGTATGAGGAGCAGGAGGCGCCTCCCCAGGAGACGTTTAAAGGTGGGGGTAATCTCATACATCATCATCTTACGTGTTCATTTATCAGTTGCCCAGCCCTGTCATCTGGTTTAATGTAAAAATGCTGTCTTGAGTTCTTCCTTCTGCTTTTGCTGCCACCTGCTGGCAACTTTAGTCATACAGTTGTGCTCATGTTTTTTTTTTTGTTTTTTTTTTAATATTTTTTTTTTTCAGAGGAGACTCCAGCTGCCAACTCGTATGTTCAAGAGCCAGCTCATGAAGAACCTGCTCCGGTGGGGTTTTTACTTCTCTTTTAGCAGCTCACTTTTCTTCCACCATATGTCCAAACCTGAAAGTCAAGGTACCATCATTTCTGTCACAGGTGGAGGAGACTAACATCTATGAAACGACTGTGGAGGAAACCTCAGACAGAGGCATCTGTGCCAGAGCACTGTATGACTATCAGGCTGGTGAGTCTGGTTTATTTTTAGGAGAGTGTGTGTGGTGACATTTTAAGATTTATGAACTATTATAGTTGTCACCAAACAACTCTTAAGCTTAAAAAACAAACCTCCGTAAACTTAAGATTGTGACATTTTCACAAAATAAAAGGTTTTGTTTAAAGTCCCTCAGCTCTGACCATTAGCCCAGCGTATCTTGCTTTTATTTCTTTATCACTTGTGATAACTCTGTGTCTGAGGGTTTTAGCTAAAGGAAACCATAATAACTTGATAGAAACATATTTTCTTGTTAGTGTTAGGAGCATTTTTGTCTAATATTAGATAGGGCTGCACGGTATATGCGGTAGACGGTAGAAACGGTATGAAGTTGTCCTATGGTAGAAATTTACCTTCTACCATCATATCGTCATTACGTCATTGGACCTGTGTCAGCAGGGTTGCGAGTGCAGAGACAACTGAGCAGGAAGAGTTCGAAATAAAATGAAGAAATTCTAGTGTTTTTAAAACACGTATAGAGAGGATAAATCCTCAAAATTTCCTCCTCCCGCTGTAGAGAAGTTACGTCGTGTCGCGGGATCATTTCCTCCCTCTCCTCTCGTCTCATCACCTCCTGCTGCACATCACGCAGAGCGAAGCTTTAACAACTGTAGTTTTTCACAACCAATTGTCAGAGAAAATTTTTTTTATGTATTGTTACCCACAGAGCCTCCATTGTACATGGAGGAAATGGAAAAGAGAGCCTTGATGTCCTTTTCAGGGGTGCCACCGAGCCATTGGTTCAGATATGTTGACGACACCTGGGTTAAAATTAAAGCCCAGGAAGTCCAACATTTCACTGATCACATCAACTCTGTGGATGAATATATTAAGTTCACACGAGAGGATGTAAAAAATGGCAGGTTGGCGTTCCTGGATTGCGATGTCTCGGTTTTGGATGGAGGACAGTTGGAAACTGGCGTATATCGTAAGCCCATCCACACAGACCAATATTTGCATTTTGACTCCCACCACCCACTGGAACACAAGTTAGGAGTGATCAGGACTCTGTACCACAGAGCAGACAGTGTCCCTACAAACCCAGGAGCCAGGGAGAAAGAGAAATCACACACACGACAGGCCCTGGAGCAGTGTGGTTATCCTGACTGGGCTTTCCTGAAAGCAGACAGGAAACACAGACAGGATTCCATGCAACCTTCAGGTGAAAATGAAGACCCCAAACCCAGACCCAAACCAGTGGTTATTCCGTATGTTGCGGGTGTTTYGGAGAAACTGAGACGTTTATTTTCTAAACATGATGTCCTAGTGGCTTTCAAACCCCAAAACACATTACGGCAAAGGCTGGTTCACCCCAAAGATCCGGTGCCCCGGCACAAACAGAGCAATGTTGTATATGCTGTTAAGTGCCAGGAGGACTGCGACCAGTTATGCATCGGGGAAACAAAACAGCCACTGTTCAAAAGAATGTCCCAACACAGACGAGCTACGTCTAATGGCCAGAACTCTGCAGTTTTCACTCATTTACAGGCCAGCGGTCACTCTTTCAGAGATGAGGATGTTCTCATTCTTGATAGAGAGGAACGTTGGTTTGAGAGAGGAGTAAAAGAAGCCATTTTTGTGAAGAAAGACCGTCCATCATTAAACAGAGGTGGAGGCCTCCGTTTTCAGTTGTCCCCCTCCTACAGCGCTGCCATTGGCAGTATCACTCCACCCCCTGTTTACAATAGGTGTTAATTAAGTGTAAACGATAGCCATGTGATGTGAGTATCAGTCACATGGAGGCAGGGCTTAAAAGCCTGAATTTTGCCTGAAACTCTCAGACTGAAGAAGTCTCTTGGARGAGAGACGAAACGTTTCATTARAGAAGAACCCGTCCAGARGACCTATACAGTTTTTTTTCCTTTTGATTTTTTACCTGGATTACTGAGATGCATCAGGACATTACCCACAGAGATTATTTAAAAAAAAACAAAACAAAGACATGGACGTTCGTTAAGCCATAAATCCATTTAGCTAATGTAAAGTCAGCTTCTGCTCTGATGAAGATGAGCGCGCAGCAGAGCAGCAGCTGATAGCAGGCAGAAGCTCAGTGTTTGGCAGGCTGATATTAAAGCAAAAGTGTTGGGTTTAATTAAGATTACAGTTTTCTGCAAAAAAAAAGCTCTAAAAATTACATTGTCTTTACTTTTTATGATAATTTTCTACCGTGATAGATACTGTTACCGTGAAGGGGCTCAATTTATACCATGATATGAATTTGAGGTCATACCGCCGAGCCCTAATATTAGACAGTGAACAAGAGGGAGACAGGAAATAAGGGTTAAAATGGATGGTTGTCTTATGCAGTCCAGGTCTCTGGTCAGAATGTTAATAATGTGACATCTGTTGAGTTTATCTGTGGGTGTGCTTCATCCATTTCCTTTCTTTGTCTGCCTCATGTTCAGCTGCCTTGTTCTAAAGGACCCAGTATACTCAATTTGAAGCCAAAGAGTCAATGTGTCGTTATTTGTCCACAGATCTATCCCAGCTAAAGCTTCACAGCTTCTGCCGACAGATTTCTCCGTGCAAAACATTTTTGGCTATTTTACTATCTTTATATTCTGGAAGCAAGTAATTGAAGCAAAATACAGAGTCTGACTGAGCGCTTTAAGCATAAACAAACACACCCACATACTTCTGATCAATCACACAGTAATTTGTTTTATGCAGAAAAAGGTAAAACGTTCTCACCTAAAAGGCTCTCTATATCTTGTGAAGTATAAACCAGTATTTACTTTTAGTTTCGGTGTCACTGCAGCAGAGAGGCACAGAAAATGGTAATAATACAGTAATACAGATGAGCTGTAAAGAGGACTAAAACAGTATAAATAAATACTGTAGTTCTATTTAGCACCCAAGTCCCACTATTTCTAATGATTCTTACAGGAAACTACAAAATCAATTTGGGTATTGTATTTAGAAAATACATTTTTGGTGTCAATAACTTGTTTCCTAGAAGTTCGGTTACTAAAAAACAAAAAGGGAGATTATTATTATTATTATTAACAGGTTCCCCTTAAAATTACACATCAAAAATATTTTGAGAGCAAAATCTTTTCCCGCTCTGACTTGTTTTGCAGGGTTTCTACAGGCGGGTCAGTTTAGTACCTGGATTCTTGTGCTTCCAAGTTATTCTGCTGTTGTGCATGTAATCTATTTAGTTTTTGTCTTGCTGAAATAAGTAAAGCCTCTGTTATATAAAATGCTGTCTTTTACTCCAGAACCTGCACAAATTGTCCACGTGCTGCCACAGATGCTGGTTTTTTAAACTGTGCTGCTTTCTATAACCACAGTCGAACTTTTCTCACCATTTTTACCGCCCTGCTTCTCTTCTCTCTCAGCCGACGACACAGAGATCTCTTTCGATCCAGACGAAATCATCACCGGAATCGAAATGATAGACGAGGGCTGGTGGCGAGGATACGGTCCAGACGGTCATTTTGGGATGTTCCCCGCTAATTACGTAGAGCTCATCTAACCCCTCCCCCTCCAGATCATGACCGTGTCGGTCCCAGGGGACCTCTGCAGTAAAATGACAAAGAGTGAAGTCAGTCCTCAAGTGATCAGGCTGAAAAGGAGCAAATGAGCCTCCTCCACCTCATGGACCAACAAACATGGTAACTGTGGGCCAGAAACTTTGGAAATCCCTTCTTCATTTTGAGGAACCAGTTTAATTAAAATATAGATTAATGTTCAGCAGTTTATGGCATAGTTTAAGGATTTGTGATCCGATCCCACCCACCCCCAGTCCTCTCCCTGGCCAAAACAGTCGTCTTGTCTGTAAACGTGATGCAGTAAAACATCAGTTTGAATTTCAGTTGTGAGCATTATTGGCACTTCTAATTCACATTCCTTACAAAGTGGCTTCAGTTCTGTTTCAGCTATATTTTAGTTGTTACGTGTAGCATTTGATCCTGTTCATTTCAGGAAGAAAAGAAAGATTAGGGTACCAGCTATAGCCTGATCTTTTGCCTTTCTTTACCGGCAGACTGAATTATCTTTTATATATATAAATATATGTGACTGAACTCATATCCTGTGTGAATTTTCAAATGTGTGCTGATCTGACGTGAATATTTAAACAGACGGATATTTGCTTTGTTCTGGCCTTTTGAATTCAGTAGGGCAATCCATAAAATGGCCAAGTTCCCTTTTTTCACCCCCAACTGTGAGTAAATAAAAGTTTTCATTTCAAGTCCTTCCTCATTTGAACCACAAAATGTCAGCAGCTGTAACTTTTCAGGGATGGGCTGAGAAGAACACACAAGTCAGCATTTGATTTGAGTCTGTTGATTTTTGCCTGCAGTAGCTGTTCTCTGATGCTAAGACGTGATTTTACTGTGCATTATAACGACGGGTTGTGAATCTGATACTCCTGCTGATGATTGTTGGCATTTTAATGACACATTTGAACAGGATTGACTGCAGACTTTATGCACTGCTTCCATCATGCAACAAAATGCTTTGTTTTTTGTATTTTTTTTTTTTTTTCATTTTTGTCTCTGAAGCCTCTAAGTTAGCTGATCGCGCAGAGAAAGAGGGCATTGTATTCATTGTTGTTGTTTTTTTCCACAGTCTATTGTAACGGCAGAAGTTCTTCTAAATAAAAGAAATCAGCAAACTGTCGCCACAGAAGTTTTTTTCTTTCAAACCCAGATCAACGGCGAACACTTGAAAAACAGAAAAGCTGAAGGGATTTTCAGAGGTTAACAGGAACTCAGATGTATACACTTTGCTCTACGGCCCGTTTCCTGGAATGAGGTGACGGGGAATTCACCTCGAAATGCATAGGTTTCATTTTCACACAAAAATCAGATTTTACCCCTTTTATTACATCTCTGTCATATTGGTCGGGTAATGGAATGGGCCCATGCAAAAGTGCACAAAAATGGTAACAAAAAAAGAAAAGTCCAATCCAAACTTGTTCCATTTTCATGTTTCCTGTTCAGTTTATTTATGTAATTAAGTTATAAATTCAACAGCTGACATTTCACAGCCCTGCCCTACTTTTAAATAATTACTCTACAGCCTCACTCCTACACAATCTAGAACCTAAAAAGACAAAAATATCAACTCCTACTGCTTCAGACTCTTAACAAATACATGCCTGAAGCTTAGTTTCTATCTACAATAACAAGTTTCTTATTCTAGACAAACTCATGACAGCGTTAGCCACAACTGGAATCTTCTGTTTTACACTGGTGGATTGTTCTCAAGAAGGTGACTCACTTTTTTTTTTAGGAAAAAGAAAACGTATCTTTTCTGTGTTGGAATCAGTATTCTCTCTACACGTTCTGGTTTAGATGGCGCTGCCTTCGGGCCCGGGCCCTAACCTCACATGTTTGTGTCAGTGAAAGTCTCAAATGAATCGCTGGGGGGTTTTCTCAACCATACAACTTGTGTTTTTACTCATCTGCTCCAAATTGGCTGCAGAACAGAGAGAAATTCTCACAAGAGTTCTGCAAAAACACTGACACAATTACAAGAAATTATAGTGCAGACAGCGCATTGCCCATCAGATAAACTAGATTAATGACCCGCGCACGCACAAATGCACCAGAACTCAGAAATCTTTATTCCTAATAAATGTCATGCTACTGGGTGCATCCCAAAATTGTAGTGGTTTGGGTGGGGGTCTTTTTATTATTATTTTTTGGGGGGGGGGGCATTGGTTGACCTGATGGATAGCCCCTCATCAGAGCTAAACARCCAAHGAAAATCTGAAGCTCCTATGTTTAATAGTTTTTGAGCWATAACCATTTTTGAATGTCCAGGTACCCCTTTTTCAGAAAAAAATAGGGGTCCGAGGGGGTGGGGGGCACTGATTGGTGGGCCTGATGGATAGAGCTTCATCAGAGCTAAACAACAAAAGAAATCTGATGTTTCTATGTTGATCAGTTTCTGAGTTATAAGCATTTTTGCATGTCCTGACACCCCCTCTTTGGATGGAGCCCCCTCCTCAAATATGGGGTCTATCGTAAAACCGTTGGCTGGTGCAGTGTAGGTTGGACTCATCTACAGTCCTGCCTAATGTCATGTTGATCAGTGCAGGCGTTTTTGTGCTACAGTTGACCAAAAATCACTGAGAAAAAAAAGACCCCCGCACACGAAGCGTAAGCGGGAATCATTTTGTTTTTTTTTTTCTCCGGAGATTTTTGGTCAACCGTAGCACAAAAATGGCTGCAACGATCAACATGAAATTTGGCAGGACTGTAGACGAGTCTGACCTACACTGCGCCAGCCAACGGTTTTATGATAGACCCCATATTTGAGGAGGGGGCTCCTTTCAAAGAGGGGGTGTCTGGACATGCAAAAATGCTTATAACTCAGAAACTGTTCAACATTGAAACATCAGATTTCTTCTGTTCTTTAGCTCTATGAAAGACTATCCATCAAGCCCACCAATCACTGCCCCCACCACACCCGGACCCCCAATATATCTGGAAAAAGGGGTATCTGGACATACAAAAATGGTTATTCAATCAATCAATCAATCAATCAAACTTTATTTATAAAGCGCTATAATATCAGCCACTGCTGAAACAAAGTGCTGAACACATAAAAATAAAAACTGAATACAAAAACACAATAAAATCACACAGTTAAATAAGTAAAATCAATTTAGTTATTGCTCAAAAAACTATTAAATACAGGAGCTTCAGATTTTTGCTGGTTGTTTAGCTCTGATGAGGGGCTATCCATCAGGTCAACCAATGCCATGCTATAATAATCAGGTAGTGTAGACATGTAATTAAATGATTTATGATACAACGTGCCAGTTTATCTGTGAGAACAGGAACTATTGATTGTAACTAGACATTATTCTAAAGCAACTGAAAAAACGTGGTTCTTATCCAACAAATAAATTTTAAAAAATCCCTTTTAAAATCTGGGCAGTGTGTAGATATTTGGTTATTTTGACATTTCATTTTGAAATGTCATTGTCTATCCGCAGCAGATGGAGCAGCAGGACATCCCCTGTTTTACACAGATCAAAAACATGCGGAGGAAACGTGGATCGTGTCAGGTGTAACTGCTGCTTCTCAATCTCAGACAAGACAAAGAGAAAACAGAGGGAAATAACAGCTGAGTTTTCAGTTTGAGCAAAGAACTAAAAGTAAAACTTTTTTAGTACAGCTAAAGTGGTTAAACCCATATTTTCCAAGAGCTCAGACTCTGAAGACAACTCCCTCTGACTCATGAGCAGTAAATACATGTGACCATCTTTAACCTGTTTATCTGAGAGGAGAAAAGGCCCTTCTGTGTTGGATTGACTTTTTAAAACTTATATTTATTGTTGTTTTTTTTTTAAGAAGTGGCAATTTCCTTCTTCCTTAAACTCAGAGGAATTAAATGGCTGCAGCTTCAGTCACCTGCAGGCTGAGCTGTGGCTTTCTTCAGCTGAATTGAAGGTCAGCTCGGCCTTCAGTTCTGCACTTTTACACTGAAGTCACTGACGGACCTTTCCAGTTTGCATTGAAGCCGTTTAGGTTAGAAAATGTGTCTCATTTAGATCAAACATGTGTAAATACAAATTAATCTTTTCACTTCACTTTTTAATGTCTCTGTTTTACATCTGGGGTATGAAAAGAATATTTAAGGAAAGGTATAATTTCTTTTTTTACTTTTCTTCTCTTCTTTTTTTTGAGGGGTGTTTGCTATCTTAGTATATTGTGTGTAGTAAGATGTGTGTAGTATATTGTGTGTAGAAAGATGTGTACTAAGTCACACAGTTGATATACGTGGACTGAAACTGCTGAAGTCTTGCTTCCTTAAATTAAGAATATACGTCTAAAAAAAATAGTTATAGCAGACATCCAGGAAATGTAACGCTGACATTTTCGATGTCTCTAAACCTTTATTTGGACATTGGTTAAGCGCTGCTTTCACTTCCTCAAATTCAGCAATTTTGCTGAATTTGAGCCCAGTCTGCATGTTGTAGGTGACCACGCTTTTATGAGCTGGGTTCTATAAAAAAAAGGAACAATGTTTACATTTTATAAACAAAGGATGAGGCTGGTATTTCTCTTAGTTATGATTGTTACTGATGTTACTAATTCCTCTCTTTGGCTGTTGACTTTTATTGCAACAAGTGTTGACAAATGGGAACTGGTTGTCATTTACTTTTATTATTTTTAAATGATGCAATCAACTGAGAATATTTCATGAAACGCGCTGCGTAGGTAGAGTGCTGAATGACTACTGAAATGTGTTGAAGAACCTGAAACTGGATTATTGTTAGAATTCAATAAACCAGAATTCAAGCTAAATGCTAAAATATTTCAAATGTAGCTAAAATAAATAAATAAATAAGATGCTGAAAAGAAAAAATAAATAAAATAAACAGTAGCAAAAATCTAAATAAATGTAGTAAAAGGGTGACAAAAAAGGCAAATTCCATCCATCCATATAATCTTTACTTGATTCTTCCTTTCAGGGTCACACTGGTGCCCTTATCCAGCAGTCACTGTTTGCGGGGCAGGGTACATCCTGGATAGGTCACAAGTCCATCACAGTCACAAAAGGCAAATTATCACAAAAATTGTAAAAGGCTAGCATACAGTAGCTGAAAGCTAACCACTTGCTAAAAGTAGCAAAAAGCTAGAGGGTTAGGGTTAACTACCTAGTTGTTACCTAAAACTAACAAAAGCTCTAAAAGTAGCAAAATGCAAACTAAAAGTTGCAAAATCTGTGTTAAAGGTCAAGGCTATCTAAAAGAAAAACAAAACTTACTAAAATGTAGCAAAAGTTGTTAAAAGTTGTTAAAAGTAGCTAATCTAAAAGTAGCAAAAAAGTAGGTAAAAAGTATTTAAAAATTTAAAAATAAAAAAATATGCTAAATAACATCTTAAAGAGAACAATATTTTTGTAGGAACTTTCAAAAATGTTTCTGAGTAAAATAATTGTAAATAAATGTAAGTATTGTGAAAAACAAAGTTACAAAAATTAAAGATCTAAATCTCTTGAAGGAGCTGAGCATTTTCAGAAAAATAAAAGGCATGTAAACAGTAGTGTGAATGTTAAATCAGTTACACAACTATTGGCTCGTTGTACAAAATCTGCAATGAGAAGAAGTTCCTTTGTCAAAATGTACATAAAATATACATTTTTCCATTAGAAAAATAACATTTTTCTAATGGAAAATTCATTATGACTTTAAAATTTTTAGCACAGTTGAGGATCAAAGGCTGTGAATAAATATTGTCAGAATCGAGATAAAAAAAAAAGGCTCAGAGTTTCCCAGCCTCATTTGCAGTCATGCTATCAGTCAACCAATGAAACTGTCCTGCGGAGACATCTTCCTTTTTCGTGGTGTGAAGTTGAGGAGGGTGTCGCATGAATTGTTGAACCAGAACACAGAGAAGCCAAAGACTGGAGGACAACTTCTGAAAATGGGTGAGAAAAAACTTTTATCACTCACAAACACAACTGTACAATTTCTTTTAGAAATGTTGTTAAATCCTGTACAAACAGTTCTGTTATTAGTATAAAAACTGCCAACATTTTACACTTTTAAAAGATCTTTTTATGTTTAAATACATGGGTGTATGTGTGAGTGTGTGAGATCACTTTATATTGTTTGA
Source organism: Austrofundulus limnaeus (assembly GCF_001266775.1). Classification (NCBI taxonomy): domain Eukaryota; kingdom Metazoa; phylum Chordata; class Actinopteri; order Cyprinodontiformes; family Rivulidae; genus Austrofundulus; species Austrofundulus limnaeus. Next base: position 1,380,321 of record NW_013952490.1, read on the forward strand.
ATCAAGTAAGTCACATCACATTAAAGTTTATTTTTACTTCATCTGAAATAACTCAGCTCCACAATCAACAGATTATCAATTATCGTTTTGGCACATCTGGTTGTGAGCCTGTTGCAAATTCATCTTTTGATTGCGAGTTGTGAAACGGTGTTATCACGAATATTTCTTCATCACACAGAAAAGGAGAAGTCAGAGGCTACTGAAAACAGAATTAAAGGCTTGAAGCCACAGCACAGGAAATAAGTGATCTTAAAAGAGAAGCATATTGGTTTGCACGCTCACACAACATGATGATATCTGCGTGTGTGTGTGTGTGTGTGTGTGTGTGTGTGTGTGTGTGTGTGTGTGTGTGTGTGTGTGTGTGTGTGTGTGTGTATGGTGTGATCTTTGTAGAATAACTTCGCACT
>NW_013952490.1:1384087-1395026 GCF_001266775.1 Austrofundulus limnaeus
GAGAGAGAGAGAGAGAGAGAGAGAGAGAGAGAGAGAGAGAGAGAGAGAGAGAGAGCATATATTATGTGCCACACCAGAACTAAGTTATGTTCAGATGTAAATATTTGAACTTTTTAAAAAGAATTTTTGGTCTGCTTCAGTGCAGTTGCACTAGTGTTGCAGTAGTGTCACAATATCATACAGTGCATACAGGCGGTTGTGTATAAAGCAGGAAGTGGTTTCGCAACTTGTGGTTTTATATCACACTCAGTCAGCAATATGCTCTACAGATTACTTTTGTGTGTGCGTCTCTGTGTGTGTGTTAATGATCAAACACCTGACCAATACTGAAATGACAGAAGGTACTTTTTTTTTTTTTTGCATTTACAAATAATTAGTTTCCTGAAATGAAGAAGTGCTCTGCTTCTTCTTTGTGGTTCTTTGAATTCTAATTCCCCCAATAATGTTAGTATGTTTTGTTTGTTCCCTGTGACGTGTGTGCAGCTGAAGAGGACCAGAGCGAGACGTCACAACAAACGGCAGCCAGCGATGAAGAGAGTGCGAGAGCCAAACAGGTACCGGCCTCCGACAAGTGTCCGTTGGTTCCTGCTTCCCATCAGTTACAGTTAATCCACGACCACAGACATGACTACGCCGGACGACCTATCTGTCGTGTTTTCGTTTCCCCTTTTCCGCCCGATTCAAGACGGTTTGCAAATTGTTTGAAGTGCTGATTGCGTACTTCATGGTTTTTCAAAGGGGCCCCGTTGTGAAACGAGTAACGAGGAATTTTGCTTCTGCTTCGCATTCTTGGAGGGAGGGGTGGTGATATAACAGAAAGAAAAAAAAAGGCAGTGTTTTATTGCGCATAAAGAAACTCACATTCACTCTTCTGGTAACTGAAGTGAGAGGTACAATATGAGAAGTGCAAATTAGCTCATCAGATTTCCAGGTTGGGCTGCTAGTTGAAAGCCGGGTGGTTTCTGCGGTGACTTCTGCCCTCCAGATAGCATCTCTCCTGAACGCCACTGCCACTCATTGTGAGAGTCAACATGTCAACACACTGACATCATCACCCACACAGTTTTCCAAAAACTAAAATTTCACTGCTGAGCATCAACTGAACGTTTCACAATGATATTCTCTCTCTCTTTTGAAAAAAAAAAAGAAAAAGAAATAAATCTAAGAGTTGGTGTCTACAGTGCGTATAGGACTTCCTGTGATGCACGAACTCGAAACTTTTGTGAATCAGATCGAAAAAACAGTGACTGAAAGTAAACGACTCAGACGAATTTCTAATCAGATTTCTGACGTGTCGTTTTCACATGCAGGTGCACAGAAAAGAAAAACAGTTTGAACATTCTTCACAGTTCTGGATCCACATGAAGGAATTGTTCGTTTAGACTATAAAGAAGCATCAACGGCGTCTAAGTGTGGAAAGACTTGTTTGAGAAGACGTCCTCTGGGAACGCCAGTTTGGCCCCTTAACTGTGACTCAGTCGAGGCTGTCTCAGAGCCGTGCACCTTCACTATTACTCACTCTAGAGGTTTGCTTCTCGGAACTAGAACCCACATAGAGGAACTTGATTCAATATGAAACCACCTCGCGCTGTTTTTGTTGTACGAGGGCCGCAGAAATATAAGAGCTTCTCGGTGTTATGATTCAGAGTAAAATATTGGCGTCCTCTGTGGTCTCCAATGACATCCAGTCTGTTGAAATTAATCAGGGAAATCTTTGTTTGCACTTCGGATAACTGAAAAAAAACCCTGAAATACTGTTTGTGCAAATAATTCACGTCATTTATAGATTTTTTTTCTCTCTCTTACTGTCTGACATGAAACATAACGTGTTTATGTGTCTGTTAGCAAAATATCTCATGAACCCCTGCATAGATTTCAATGAAACTTTCAGGAAAATACTGTTGGATCCACCTCTGCAACTGATTAATTGTTGGAGTCCATCAGATTCGCCACAACCAACTGAACTTTGCAAACACAAAAATAGCAATAACTTGGTCGCTTTTATAGATATAGACCTAATATTTGGTGCCGTGGCAGAAAGTCTTTCACAACACGAGTGCTTCTCATTTTGCAAGATCTTTTTTTCAAAACGTCAACAAAAACGATTAGTGTCATCTTTGTTTGTCTGTTAGCAAAATATCTCATGTACCACTAGACACATTTTAATGAATTTCCCAGGGAGTGATCATTTGATGTATGTCTACAATTAATTATAGTTTGGAGCCTACCCAATTCAAGATGGGCACCACTACTAATTAGCAAACACAAAAATGGCTTTGACTTCATTCATTTTACAGATATTAAATTAAACGTTTGTGTGGTAGCTGAGAGTCATTTGCAGCACTTTGAGCGTGGCATCTTGTGATTTCCCACGAGACCGTGCATGACTTTATTTTTAAGGTTTAATCAAAACGGTTAAAACTCGGTTGTAATTTTCTTGTAGAGGATGATAAGCATTTTGCAACTTTGCAACGCAACTCTTTGGACCTGTTTATCTGAAAATGTCTTGTTTCATTAACCGACTTGATCTTGAACTAAATCAATGGAAAGGTCAAAATCTTTCTGTGGAATCATCAAGTAAATGTACAGAATTTCTTTTTATTGATGCTGCAGATAAAATGCAAGTCAGTTATGTTTATTAAAAATAATACTTGGAAACAAAATAAGAAAAGCTGAGTGGTAATGTCAGAAGAGCACATGTGGTAGATGACAAGAAACAAAACTTTAAAGGGGAAGAAACAGAACAAGTTGTCTGCCAGACATGAAAAACACAATTTAAAATGTCTTCTTGTTTTTTTTTTTTTTTTTATTAGTTATGGTATAATGGTCCTTTTCTGTCAGAAAGTACAGTATTTTGTACTTCTTTAGAAATGGAAAAGCTGACCAGTAAAATGATCAGTCAATGTAAGCGAAATGTTTAATACAAGATATGTTTCTATCTTCCAATAAACTATTTTTTTATTTCAAAATAAACCCTTTTTGGACAGATCTTTAAAATACTACCTTCTACACGAGACTCTGTTCTTTATGGTCAGAAGTATCTGCATTATGACTGCATTGTGTTTAGTTTGGGATTTCTCAAATGAAATTCAACTATTTCTCTCAGACTTTGCCTTATTTAACTGATCAGCAAACCAGTCAGAGAATTAAGTTATAGTTGTTTTCATCAAATCTTTAAAATAATAACATTATGTACATTCTGCTAGCACTCAGAGTATGGGTTGTGGATGACTCTCAGCTACTACCACACCAACTTTTTCCCTCAATATTTATGAAACTGACTGAGTTATATTTATTTTAGTGTTGGCTAACTGCAACATCCATCTGCAGTCAGATTGCTTCTAAAGGTTTATCAGTTTTAGATGTGCATCAAACAATTACTTTTTAAGAGCTTTGTTCAAATCTGTCTGGCAGAGTGTGAGATATTTTGTTAACAAACAACTAGAACAAAGCTCTTGCGCAAACTGTTAGAGTTGGGGGTGACTTTCAGCAACAGCAACACCAGATTTGAGATAAATATTTGACTCATGAACACAGTTATGTTTTATTATTGTGCTTTTTAAATAAGCTGGCGTTCAATAAAACCCATTCCCTGAATCATGACAAATTTTGCTAACAGACAGACAAAACATTATCCCTCGCCTTTTGCTTTAAAAAAAGTCAACATGCTCTGCAGCAATGTAAAGTATAATAATGGGTTTGGGGAATAAACTATCATGCTGTATATAAATGTGCAAAGTGGCAAGTTTAGATTTTTTTCTAAAGTTATTTTAGGCTTGTCTTAGTGTGCCAAGGCTGAAGTATTGAAACTATATAAACTTTGACATACTGTTGGTGTTTAATACTTCCTCTTTTTTTAAAATAACCCAAAATTCCTCTCCTTGTTGCCTAATATTAGGCCCTGCAGTTAATATTGTTTAAAGTCTTATTCCTTTGGCATAAAGCTTGTTTTTTAAAGTGACAATCATGTCACCGTTGACTGACAACTCTAGACCAAAAACCCCACAAGTCTGCAGCTTTCTCTCCAGACAGGATGTGTAGCGGTTATCTATTGAAACTAGCGGTAAAACCCTACTCTCTGATTTTCATGTTTCATTTCAGCCTTTCTGTTTTTGAGATGACTCTTGAGTCTTCTTTCCCATCCGTAATATCATGCGTTCAACTGTAAATCAGGTTTCCATACAGTGCAGTCAAATGTGTCTTCCTTTTTAAAGTAATTACAAAAGAGCCGCCCGTTTTATTTATTTATTTATTTTACTTCCAAACACCAGGCTTCTTCCTGTGTTGTTGAAATTCACGACTTGACGACTGAGCGTGGGAAAGAAGCGGGGCCCGATCAGGTGCAGATGGAGGAGAAAACCTTTGTATCTTGTTTGCACACTTTCATGAAGGATAAAGGCTCACCCATAGAAAGGATCCCACATCTAGGCTTCAAACAGAGTGAGTTACATTAGCACTGTTTGCTCGTTGAAGTATCTGCAAAGAGTTGAAAATAATGTGATCTTGTTTTTCTTCTTTGCACTTTCAGTTGACCTTTGGATGATCTACAAAGTTGTCGAAAAACTCGGGGGATATGAATCAGTAAGTTTTGTGTTTTTATCTCGAGGCTTCGGCGTTCACTTTTGGAAAACAGGCAGTAGGTCTTACAGAAGTTTCTGCCACACTGTTGGGCAACAAGTGCTGCTGAGCTCTCAGGGCATCACACTTTGTTGCCTTTGAAGTCACCCAGTTACTGAATAGGTTCTGAAAGTGAAACTTGTACTTATGTGGAGCCAGACTGAGGCTAGAGTTGACTACCAACAATATGTCCCCAGGGGTGTAAAAAACACAACAACAGATGACAACCCACGTCTTTACAAGCTTCAAAATGAAAGCATTGTTTCGGTAAAAAATAACTGTGTGCTGAAAGCAAGCATCAAGGTCAACCAAATAAATAAATAAATCAAATAAAAATCTGCAGAGCATTAAACCCTTGCACATTTAACCTGATATCCAAACAAATCTGAAGACTCAAATTTCATTTGTCCGTGCAGAATATGCCTACTTGTAAGAAATGATCACATCATCTGATAACCAGCAGATAACAACTCATCTTTCTAATCAGCTCATTGACTCGCCTGCTTGTTACAAAAACATAATGTCTTAAATTGTGATTCCATAGATTACATCTGCCCTTAAGAAATTATTGGGATATTTGTAAAGATTTGATACTTGAGGCATCAAAATGATCGAGGGTTGGGGATGAGCCTTTGCCTTAAGCAGAGAAGTTCAAGGTTTTGGCTGTTTTGTTTATGAGTGATGGGCCAATGGAGCGGGAGAATTATTTTATTTACTGTTATTTAACCTGGAAAGTCCCATTGAGATTGCAGATTTCTTTAGCAAAGGGTGGACTGGACAGAGAAACCTATTGTACATATTTCTGGTCTGTTGGGGAAACCGTAGTACCCAGAAAAACCCATGCAAGCATGAGGAGAACATGCAAACTCTGAATAGAGAGATCTGAACCAGGGATCGAACCCAGGACCTTTCTGCTGTGAGGCATCATTGCTAACCACTGAGCCACTGTGCTGCCGGATGGATTTGTTTGCAGTAATGAGCCCACTGCTCCGGTCCGCCGTGGTGAGGAATGAGCTAAATCAAAAGGCAAACCTCTTGATTTGTTTATCTGTCATTCCAACACTTACCTACTACGGCCATGAGGTTTGAATCATGACCAAAAAAAACACCAACAAGATCCCAGATACAAGCAGCTGAAATGAGCTTCTTTTGCAAAGTTGGCCAGGCTCAACCTCAGAATAAGAAGAAGCTCAGTCATACAGGCTGAGCTCGGCGTAGAGCCGCTCTTCCTCCGCACTGTATAATTTGATTGGGATGTCTCCTGGGTGTCGCCCTCTGAGAGTTGATGAATAATAAGACAGCATTACAAGATTCAAAACACCATCTCTTTAACAAGGTTTCAACACAACTTCTCAAAGTCTTCTTTGTCCAAACCAACAGGTGACAACTCGACGTCTTTGGAAGAAAGTCTACGATGAGCTAGGAGGGAGCCCAGGCAGCACAAGCGCTGCCACTTGCACTCGAAGACACTACGAGAGGTGAGAGCGACACGGTTTGTCGAAATATTTCAACAGATTACCTGACTGTGAGGCTAAAAACTGGCTGATTTTGTGACAGGCTGGTGCTTCCCTTTGAGCGCCACTTGAAAGGCGAGGACGACAAACCTCTGCCTCTGAGCAAACCGAGGAAGCCGTACAAAAGAAGTATGGAGAGCAAGATCAACAAGGCTGATGGGAAGAGGAAGATGACTCATTCAGAGAGGGAACTGGACTCAGAGGTATCAATTTGTACATCTGGTGAAATTCCAATCGAAGACAAAAAAGATAGTTTTGTCGTTTAAAGTGACGAAACATTCCTTCTTGCAGTTACTCGCCCAAAGAAGTCCAGATACGGCCCGTACAAGCGAAGCAATGATGCATTCTCACTTCGCTCTCTGGGGAACCAACTCTGACAGACGTCACAAGGACCACTCTAAACAAAACAGAACCACCGGCGATTTCTGCACATCTGTCAGCGATCGCATTCTGCAGGGACCAGAATTCAGCACCTGGGGGGCTCACCTCCCCTATGTAACTGGAGAGGTCATCTCTCCATTGGAGAAAAAGAAGCGCATGGCTCAGGCGTCGCTGAGTTCCCAAAGAGAGGACAAAAAAAGACCCTCTGTTATTCAGTGCTCCCTATCTCCAGTCCGTCTCTCTCCCAGCAGGCAAGGCAATTCCTCGGATGGCTCACCGCTGCCGTTATCGTCCTCGTCTTCCCGCAGTTCTTCCCCTCTTTCAGTCTCCTCAGAAGACACTCCAGCAGGAAGTGTGACTGAACCTGCACCAAGCTCAGCATCGCCAGAGAACTCTTCCAGCACCACCAAAGTAAATAAGGACAAGAAGTCTGTAAGCTGCGATCAAACAGCTACGAACCCTGCAGGCCAGGCTAAGGATGTTTCTCAAGGCAGCGCCCAGTCGCTGTACGCTGACTCAGTAAAAACTCAGTTGAAAGAATCCGCCTGGAAGCTTTATCCCAAAGTGGCTGGCAAACATTTCATGTCAATCCCCACATCCTTCGCACCTTCTTCCTCTAGCTTCTCCAAAGTTATTCCAAAATCTGGGCAGCTCCTGAGGCCCGCTCCCATCCACCCGAGTCCAAAAATTCTCACTGGCAGGCCGCTGCAGCAGAGCACCTCCCTGACGTGCGCAAAGAAGGCCGGCAGCGTGATCCCGTGGCAATATCTGACGGAGAAGAGGGACAGATCCAGGACAATGGCACCAAAAATCCCTCCCACACAGCAGAGTCTGTCTCAGTCCAACTCCGCCCCCGCCCTGCCGGCATCGTGTGTCCTAACGAGCTACGACAAATCAGGGAGAGACTCTCGACACCAGCACCTGGTCCACCCGGCGTTTCTCCCCCACAGAATGAGACTCCCTCAGTCACAGCTAATGTATCCCCACATACCAGTGGGTCCGAGTCAGTCCACTGTCATTGGGCCAGCTTTTTACCCATATCACTACCCCTTTCACATGTTAAACCCACAAGTTGGATATTCCCTACCTGCCATGAATCCCATTTATCCTCACAAGCTGTGAATCTTTGTATATCAACTCCAAACTTGAGAAAACTTTTTTTTATGAATTATCAAACATTTTTATTAGGGCTTCAGACTATTTTGAGGAAAAATGAAGTATAATGTTTAGGTATATTTATAGGATCAATGTAAAACATTGAGTCATCTAGATGTTTACTGTAAGTAACATTCATCTAGCGGCTACACTAGTGCAGACAAGAAGTCATAGTTAAAAGTATAATTGTTCCCATTTGATGTTGTAAACACATTCAGATAAAAATTAAATATATTTCTTTTTTGTCAAATCAGCTATACCTCATTTAATGGTTTGCTTCTGGAAAAAAACTACTTGTTTTTAAGGTACTGTACTGTAAAGTCTATTATAAAATGTAGCTACTGTTTGTTCCAATTTCAGTGTTAAATATTCCTTTTTGTACAGTGTGTAAATATTAGTGTTGCTCATTTAAAGGGAAAGAACAAAGGAACAAATAAACATAAAATATAAAAACTCTTTGTAGCATTTTTCTCCCTCTTACATTCAGAAATATGGCAAAAGAACAATGAGGCGGAGACGATGCATCAGTTACCTAAAGAAATAGTCTGGTCATTTTTGAAGAGATGTTCTGTCAAATATCAGAGTGTGAAAGAATGCTACATTATCGAAATTCAAACCTCTACACACTTTCCGCGTGACACCGCTTTATTAGTTTGCTGCTGTTCTCAACAGAATGCTATGCTACTTTAGCTCCAACATCTGTTGTTTTGTGCTCTTAAGGTCCGGCCTGGCCTTATTCCACCCTAGCCCTGGTTGTGTTTGCTTTGAGCAGAGTGTCACCTTAATGTGGGCGGGGATCATCGTATCAAAAACCTGCACATCTTTCTGTGACGCCATTTTTTTGTGACACAAAGATGGACAACATCGAGCTTGTGTTACTTCTCTTCGTTCTCTACATAATTCAAGAACAGCTGAAAGAAAGCCAGACGACAACAAGTTGAAACAACAGTTGCATGGTGTGATGTAATACTGACGTAAAATTAACTAATGTAATGTGTTTTTTGTTTTGTTTTTAACCAGTAAATGGCATTTTTTTAAAGAAATAGCTGCTTTATTAGTCTGAAAATTACATAAAACGGGTCCTTGACTAGCAATTAGCCTAGCATGTAGCTTCTGCCCTTTTCTCATCTTTGTGCTCCAACAGTGATGTCATGTCTGTAAGGTTTAACTATTTGACCAAATGTGACTTAATTAAATGACCAGATTATTCTTAGAGCAAAACTGTTAAGACACACATCTCCTTTTAATAAGCTCTTGTACTTCACTTACATTCTTTTAATCTGTAGGGGTCACTTCGAGTGAAGAAACAAGATTTTCTGCTTCTAAGCAGGCCTCGGACAGGCCTGACGAGAGGACAGGAACTCTGTCACAAACTAAACTCTATTTAGGCCATGACAGGTCATTCTAACCGTGGAAGAGAACCCCTCAGTTCTCTTAATCAGATAATGGACAGAACAATCTCATCTGTTCGTGATTCATTTGTTGTTCAACTAAGAATGTTTATGCATTTGTTAAATCATGATAATGCCTGTCACAGGAAAAGTGGAACAACTTCTTTTCTTTTATCGTGCCTTAAAGATTTATTACGGTATTAAAAAATCACAGAGAATCTCATTACAATGTTTTCATTGTGTTTTTATGTAAATCACTGTTTTTATTTTACTGTAAACACAGTAATATAATTGTGGATTTTTCCTGAGAAAATCTTTCATTTATCTGGACCAACAGAAGGTTCAGAACTGATTATAAAACAGAAATGTTAATTAATCATCATAAATGTTTTGCAGTGATTTCTCTTAGTCTATCAGAAGAAAGCTGAAAAGAGGTTATCATATCATGTTGTTGAACAACCACAAAATTTTAACCGTGGGCTGGCACCGGCTGGCAAATCTTTATCTTTCTTTCTCTGACTCATCTCTAAGACTGAGGGCGGAACCAAAGTTCGTCCGTTTCTTTTACTAACCCTGATGGCTTTGAGCGACACAATCTTCTTCCTGATTCCAACCTAGGAAGACAGCTGGGATTCTCTCCGGAGAAACCTCAGTTTGGCTTAAAGTCTGATCCCATGAGCTAATTAGGAAAACTTCACAGCCAGGGACCCGGCACGCCTGCCGGTGGTCTCAACCCGAGGCCGGGCCTCTGAGTGTGTTTTTAACTCCCGAGGGGAGATTTTATTTTGGAAGGAGGAACCGGATATGGCTTGAATTTTTCTGGCTTGGACTGAAACGGACGAAAGTTACCTGGAAAAACACCTGTTCGCCAATGACCGGTAATTGAGCCGACATCAGTTCCCTGACTGATCGGAGGCGAGCCAGCTCCTACCCCGAGGGTRCCTTAAGAAGTCATCATCAGGTAAAAGCTGATGTGTTCAGAGTGTCGTGTCATGTGAAACCTGAGCTTAGAAAAGACGTGCAGTTCCGGTTGACCCACACTTTGATAAAAGCAAAAGTCGTAGTAACACACTAATCTTACTTTCTTCCTTTCCTTGTTCTTAATTTGCCAAAACTTCAGCTAAAAGTGCCAGTAAAATTGTTTGGTTGTTAACATCAGAACTGACGTTTTACTGTTCTATATAAGTAATCTGAGTTGATGTGAACTGAAATTCGGACGCGGATTTTTATCTCATTTAACTCTGACGCTTGTTATAGGAATGACCACAATCAAGTATAACTTATGATCTGTTCAGTTTGTGTAAAAAATGATTGCATAGCCTTTTATGAATCAACTTGAACTCATCTGAACGAGTTCACTTTTCACTTCGCACAGTCAAGATATTAACATGAGAAATACCTTGGTAAAACTTTCCTCATAACCTTGTGTATGAGAGATGTGGGAAAAGCTTAATTCACCTTAAGCTCACTCTTACAAATCTTTGGGTAAAAACTATTGCTTTGCATCATTTGTGTGTGTCGATCTGCTTTACAAATTATCAGCTTCAGGGCTTCACCTCTGCAGGTTTGATGTAGCACAGAGCTCAGAGGATGCTGTTGTACAAGATGCTGAATTTGCCATACGAAAGATGGGGGGCTAAAATGAAAATAACTAAGAAGTTTGAGGCAAGCGTAGTGAGGAGGAAATAGAAAGGGGAAATCACACAAATGAGTTTATGCTGCAAGCCACAGTGTGGTCTGGAACAGCTGGAACAAGCCAAGCAGATGATGCACGTAATTTTAAACAGCGTAATTCTGACAGAGAAGAGATACAACTCGCTGTAACAGGGCATGTGTGTGTGTGTGTGTGTGTGTGTGTGTGTGTGTGTGTGTGTGTGTGTG
>NW_013952490.1:1395215-1407103 GCF_001266775.1 Austrofundulus limnaeus
TTGTTGTTGTTGTTGTTGTTTGCCGTAGTCACGTGATTTGGGGAGTGCTCAAATGAACTGTTCCGGTATACGGTCCAATGAGGACATTCACTAACTCTCGCGAGACTTCAAGTGGCGCGAATAAATAAGAGGACATCTGGCAAACGAAGCTTCTGAGGAATTGTTTCCTGTTTTCCGAAAACATTTAATCATATTTCGTTTGTCTGTTGTTTTTATAAACCTACAAAAAGGTTGTTTTAGTTCATAAATCGAAACTATGTCGGACTGTTTGTCAGAAGACGGCATCAACCAGGAGGAGGCGGAGGACGACGTCTTGACTCCGGCGAAGCTGATCTCTAAACTGGAAGAAGTGAGCGACCTTACCGTATTTGCTCTGCTTTCAGTGGAAACACCCTGCTGTAAATATGTCTACAGTCGTGTTTGTGTTTGGCTCTTAGGCTTGGCTGAATGAGAAGTTCTCCCCGGAGCTGCTGGAGAACAGGTCGGAGATGGTGGAGTGTGTGATGGAGCAGCTGACTCACATGGTGAACTACCTGCAGCTCATCACACGTCACTTACAAAGAATAACAAGACATCTTCACATCTTCTGTTTAAATGCTTTATCAGATCATATATCCGTTTTATAAGGATCTCTTCATTGCAATATGCAAGTAACAACTTTTGATTCTAGGTTTATAAATATTTTATTTCAATAAGTGCATCATATTTTTTAGATTATATAGATTTTAGTGAGACATATATAATTAAAAAAATATTTCAAACCTTAATTGCGTATATTTTAGTATGTCTTATAAAGTTGTGCTGTTCTCCTCGAACAGGAATCCAACTTGCAGCGAGTAAAAGCGGGCGATGCTATGGCCAGTGTTCATCGCATGGAAGTAGACAGGATTCGTTTTGTCCTCAGCAGCTACCTGCGTTCTCGTCTGCAGAAGGTCCGTAAGGCTTGAAGCACTGCACGGCCTCTTTTTGTGCGTAGATAAGCCTCATCTTTAAATCATCTATGTCTAGATTGAAAAGTTTTTCCCTCACGTCCTGGAAAAAGAAAAGTCTCGAGCCGATGGACAGCCGTCTCTGCTGTCTCCTGAGGAGTTTGCCTTTGCCAAAGAGTGAGTATAGAAGATCGATGCTTTAGTAAGAATATGTTTGTGGTTTAAAAAACAAATAAACAAAATTATGCTCATTTCTGCGCACAGGTACTACGCCAACACAGAAAGCTACCTAAAGACTGTAGCGTTGAAACGCATGCCGGCCAACCTACAGACTGTAGATATGCTGAAAGCAGGTAAAGATCTCTTTTTATACTGTCTTCTTGTTATGAGTCAAAGTGATGGTGACATTTGCTGATTGACCTTTATAATAATTAAATCCCAGTGCCTGAGCCCTGCTTGGACTCCTTTGTTTTTCTGCGAGTGAAGGAGAGGCAAGAAAATATTTTTGTCGAACCTGAAACGGACGATCAAAGGTAATTGGTTCTCTGTGAGCAAGTTATTCATTCAGCATCCAGAAGGTGGCAGTGTTATTTATCTTCATATTGATTTAAAAATATGCTGTCTCTCTTGTGTTAGAGAGTATGTTGTGGATCTCGAGGAGGGCTCCCAGCACTTGATGCGTTATCGCACCATAGCGCCGCTCGTTTCCAGCGGAGCCGTGCAGTTAATTTGAACTTGGAGGTAAGCGGCGATGTTGTAATTCTCATTAACTCGGTAATGACCTCCCTTGAACCGACAGCTGCTAAATCACGTCTGCAGATGTTGCAGAAGGTTTGCAGTTAAATCTGGATTTATTTTTAGCTCCAAACTCTTGGATCTCTTAGCAACACAGTAAAGTTTGTATTTATTGTTTGCAATCTACCAGATGTGTTGTTTTAATTACAATGTGGAATTAAATGTAACTAACTCAGTCATTTTTTATGTTGCAGGGTTGTTTGTGGGCTATTTTTTTTGCTGCAGGAGATCATAAACCTGAGTGCCTGATTTCCACCTGTGCTGTAATAAAGAAAGAACTGATTTATCACAGAAATTACACCAGGAAACACAAACTGCTTCCTCACTGTCACCTGGAAAAGACACTAACTTGTGTGACATAAACATCTGGGGCTTCAGAAGTGAAGATCAGGATTGAACCAGCTTTTGTACTGGTGCTATTTTTAGACAGTGTTTCTGTGTGTGATGTTTATTTTTTTATGTTTGTGAAACAATATTATGTAGTAATTTATCACATTCTCTCCTTTTGTCATCGTATCAAATCATCCACGACTCAATAACCAAATGACTTGCAGGAGATTTGTTATCGGTTCACTTGGCATCAGTGCTCCTGTCCTTTTAGGTTGCACATGTCCATGTGTGTGCGTTTGTGTTGAAGACTGTTATTCATGTAAATACTGAATGTGTAGTTGTAGTTTGGAAGAATTTATGGGACAAACATCATCTTCCGTGAGCTATAATTGTTGCAACGTTGTTATGTAAGCACTTCAGAGGGTGCAATCAGTGCTTATTGTTTGCCCCAACACAAATTGCTCAGTAATTGGAACTAATAAAAAGCAGAAAGGCCAGTGGGCTTATCTGAACAGATTTGATGTCAGCGTGCTGTTTATCTCATTATCTATTGCATTTAACCTACTCTTTTGGATCTTACAATGTCAAATAGGATTTTTGAGAAAAATAAAACAAAGCAAATAACTAGTTTCAGAAAGCAGTCATTTGGTTGACTTAAACTGGTTCACGATGGCCACCATAAAGTGATCTTAGCAAAAACTAAATACCGCAAAGCGGAGACATAATGACCCCCGCACGCACAAATGCACCAGAACTCAGATGTCTTTATTCATAATAAAATGTCATGCTACTATGTGCATTCCAAAATCGTAGTGGTTTGGGTGGGGGTCTTTTTTTTTGGGGGGGGGGGGGGCACTGATTGTTAGGCCTGATGGATAGCCCCTCATCAGAGCTAAACAACAAAAGAAATCTGAAGCTTCTATGTTGAACAGTTTCTGAGTTACAAGCATTTTTTCATGTCCAGACACCCCCTCTTTGTTTGGAGCCCCCTCCTCAAATATGGGGTCTATCATAAAACCGTTGGCTGGAGCAGTGTAGGTCAGACTCATCTACAGACCTGCCAAATTTCATGTTGACCAGTGCAGGCGTTTTTGTGCCACGGTTGACCAAAAATCACTGAAAAAAAAAAAAGAAAAGAAACCGTACGAAAACAATATGATTCCTGCTTACACTTCGTGTGCGGGGGTCTAAATAAAAATGTCTATAACTCAAGTCAATTTAACAAATATAGATTTAAGATTTAGCGTGGTAGTAGCTGAGCAATGTTCCAAATACAACACATTAAACTCAACACATAACTTTACCTAAAACCTTGACATTTACTATTGGAGTCAATCCAGTTTCAATGAAATTTCTCTAGTGGTACATTATATATTCCAACTACGTTGCAAAACATCTCTTCAGAAATAACCAGACTTGTCCTTTATCTCTGTGGCAGATGCCTTTATTAAAGTGGACTTTAATTTTGTGTCCATATGCATCCCGGTAAGCCTGAGAAGTACGTGGAGGACGTGTGTAATGCGACTGTTGCCTGCTGGGACTTGTTCGTAACCCAGCCTTCCTCAGCATCACACATGCTTTTGGACAAGGCCAGCCGAGCCGAGGCTCCGATCCAGCCTCAGGGCCTCGGTGGGATTGGTGTATACTGACAGGTCTGAGAATAGAGCTCTGGGATGGCTGGGACATTTTCCACAAAGCAGAGTCAAATTACATAGGAAAGAAGCTTAGCCTTACATGCCCCCTCCACTACATCAACACACAAAACAGGATTTTACTCAAACCAGGATGTTTTTTAAATAAAGACCTTTATAAGAAAAATCACAAGTTACAACTAAAGAATGTGGCTTCAGTGGGAAGATCAAGCAGATTTAAATATGGGAAGACAAATAATAAACCTCTCGGCTGATTGGTCAGGAGATTGACGGGGGCGGAGCTAAAACATGCTGAGCTGGTATAAACAAGGTTTTTCCTGTGGGTAGAAGGATTGACTGTATCAAACCTGTTACAGTCAATGCTGATTGGACTTAGTAGGTGACAATCTGCATCTTTAAACAGTTTCAATTTTTATGAAAAGGTTAAATTTTATGCATGAATTTCACATCAAGACTAATAAGCCAATTTTATGAACACATCTGTGGTATTCCTGGGTAGTTTCTCTGCAAATTCCAGACAAACGCCGAGGATCGTATTCCTATCAGGACTATCAGCATGGAGATGTCCAGTCCAATGTAAGTGAAATGCACGGTTCTGCAGCTGTGGGGTCATTTATCTTGCTGATCTTGAGATATATTTTTTAAAAGTACCGAGAAGCATAATCTCAGCCAATTGAGCCACACTTCCAAGGCAGCAGTCTTTTAAAATCACTCTTTGTTTTCATCACAAGTGTCCTGTCGGTTGGCCTGGGGTCGATGGCCCAGACAGCCGGACTCGTGGAGATTGCCGTCAGGTTGTGCTTGAACCAGCGTAGACATCTGTGTCCTCATGTGTGGGTCCCCATTCTGAAGCCCCTGAGGCCTTGCATCCGTTCTCCGGTTTCAGAGCAGCCGGCCGTCGACGTCACCAGCCACCCGAACCACCCTCTCTCATCTTTCTTTGATGATCTGCACAGCGACAATGATGGCGACGCACCGATCCTCCTCCAGAACAAGCGTGTGGTGTTTGCGGACTCGCTGGGATTCTCCCTGGCAGCTGTGCGAGTGTTTTCCGAGGCAGAGGATGAGTCCGACCTCGGCCCGCTGCCGTCGCTGCAGGAGGGTTTGGGAAGCATGACGGGGGACGGCTACAGCTGCACCGTCAGCACCTGCTGCCCAGGGACCCGGCTGAAACTGGGCTTCCCGCAGCCCTCTTTGGATTTCCAGGCCTTTCGCGCCAAACTGGCAGAGAGCATGGTGACCCTGGAGAACTGCGTTGTCACCGAGCAGGCCCTCCAGGGTACCGTCCGGGTCAGGAACGTCCACTTCCGCAAGGAAGTGCGTGTGCGCATCACCTTTGACTCGTGGCAAAGCTTCAGAGACTTTCCCTGCACGTACCTGCAGAAACGCTTCGGGGGGCCTCAGACAGACATCTTTGAATTTGAAATAGCCATTCCCAAAATCCTCGATGCCAAGAGGAAGATAGAGTTCTGCTTAATGTATTTGCCAGCTGGGCAGAGCGAGCCATTCTGGGATAATAACAACGGACAGAATTACAGCATCGTAGTGTGTGTGAGCTCACACCTTTGCCACGGGGAAAATCAAAGTGAAAAGGCATGACTTACAACCAATGAATGGTTACTGTTTGTAACGTGCATTTAGGTTGGGATTGATTTTGACTGTTTTTCTCTTGGCTGTGCTTTGTTTAAATAAACCCTGTTGTCTTCTGTTTACAGTCTAATCTTTTACTCCACTCCACTTTCTAGTGATGCGTCCTACATTTTGAACAGTCTGAAATTTATGAGTTACTATGAGTTGTGCAACAGGGAGGGGGATCCCATTCGCTGTGGGCAGTGCTAGCATAGGTCAGAGATCACTGGGCAGGCTCCAGCAGTGGCCCTAGAGGAGGAAAGAGGCTAATCTTAGCCGGGCCGGACGTCACAGTTGCTGCAGGAAACTGATCCGAGCTGCCACCTTTCACCTAATTTGATCACCTCAAATGGCTCTTATCACTTCAGCTGTGATTGAAATCGTGTCATAATTACTCTGGAGATGCATTTTAACACAGCAAAGTGTTTGGCATGGATGCAGCCAAGCAGAGTTAAGATCTGAGAGATTTGGCAATTTGAAAACAGACATATTAAAGGTATAATATCCATATTCATCGTGCTCTTTTCAAAGTCAAATATCAGTGAAACAGAGCAAAGTCACAGGATCATAAAAAGAACAATAAAAGATCAAAGGGAGCACCAAAATCTCAACAAGTATGGGTCATTTTCTTTTGAATATACACAGCAGTTTTGTATTGGCTTCACTG
The DNA here is from genome assembly GCF_001266775.1 of Austrofundulus limnaeus. Taxonomy (NCBI): domain Eukaryota; kingdom Metazoa; phylum Chordata; class Actinopteri; order Cyprinodontiformes; family Rivulidae; genus Austrofundulus; species Austrofundulus limnaeus. The sequence continues at coordinate 1,401,218 of NW_013952490.1, forward strand.
TTTTCTTTTTTAAAGTTGTGCATTCTTTGACGTAGATGTATAATAAAAAACACACTTTTCTAATTCAGGCAAAAGGGAAGGTGGAAGCTTGTGGGACTTGTTGGGGGAAGTATTGTTTACCCAGGGCTCACTGCAGGGAGGGACCCCCGACAAAGCCCAGAATGAAAAGGTTTTGAAAATATACGTAAGAAAGATTGATCAAGTGAGCACAAGGCTCAGTCAGATGATCTGTGCTACGCTCCTGGGTTGAAAGCACCTTCGACCGATCTCAAGATATGTACGTCTCAGTGATTTAAATAATGCCCAACCTAGTGTCCACGCCGCCTCAGCGCCCCACGCTGATGTTGCACACTTTGCAGCTTGGGTCTTTCTTGGCGTCAGCTGTGGTCAGACTCATGAGCTGGTGGTGCCCGCTGATCTGCTGCACGGCGCCCTGATCCAAATGAACCGGCCCAGCGAAGAGCACCTCCAGGATGACGTCGCTGGCGTGGCAGTACACAGGCTCCTCCCCCTGCCTCTGAGGGGCAGCGTAGGTCAGGAAGGGGTTAGAGGTCAAGTCCAGCATCGGGAGGCGGCTGCGGCAGAACGCGTCCCCTTCCGTACCGACCGGCGCCAGAACCAGCACCACGTAGTGATAGGCCGTGTACATGCAGTAAAAGTCTGCAAAATACAGGCAGATGTTGGGGTTCAGCAGGTGGCCGGCTGAGATCTGGAACCGAAGGGGCCCGTAGGGGGAGTCTTTGGGAGGAAGTCCCGTATCAAACTCTGTGTTGCAGCTGAAGAAGACTCCGTGCAGTTTGCCGTTGATCGGAGAGCCGTGACTCCCGCTGTTGTCTTTCAGAGCTGGACGCATCAGGCCCCCACATTCCCTCCTAATTTAAGGGGGGCAACAAAGGGACATTGCAGTGAACTCCTGTGAGCGTGGCTGTAACTGAATAAAAGGAAAGGAATACTCGCACTGACCTGACAAAGTCAAAGTACTCCGGGTGCTGGTTGCGGTAGAACACGGAGAACTTCAGTAGCCGCCCTGCAGAGCCTTTGGCCTTGTCCAGGAGCTGCTGCAGGTGTTCCATAGCGTAGTCTGCAAAGTTGAACAATAAGACCATATTTAAAATGTTGGTAAAGACTCAGTTTGCCACTTTTTGTTTTTAGTTTGTTTAATGATTTTATTCTTTTAGATCTCACCTCCGGTGCAGAACTCCACCACCTGGCTCCACTCTGACACCAGGTAGTCACCATCCGGCTGCTTGACAGCTGTTTGAATAGAAACACAGTACTCGGTCCGCGGGCTGAGGAACCAGTGTCCTCTGACCGCCATGGGGAGAGGCACAGCCTTGGCCACCAGCTTTGTTGGCACATCCTGAATGAAGTACCAAAGAGGTCATGTCAGAGCCGGGGCGCAGGGTTGGAGCAGGCTGACTGTGTTTTTAAATAATTAAGTATAACTGGCAGAACAATATGGAAGCATTTAAGTGACAAATGCTTCCATAGAACAATGGTTTTCCTCTTAAAATGTTGCTGCATTTACTATTTTATACATTTAACCCTGTAACAAGGATAAATCTTATCAAATCAGTAGCTCTGCTTTGGTCAAGGCCTACAAGAAGAATAGCTAATTAGAAACTCACAACATATCTCTTGTTTTTGTGCCACTTTATTTGAGAGTGAACATCACCTCAACTCAGAAACATGTTACTCAGTTCTTTGCTGGTCATGGCTTATTTAAAACACTGTTTTTTTTGTTTGTTTTAAACTCGGGCTGAAACTAGATTTAATTTGTGTTGGTTACTTCCTTTTACAGAAAAATAAGTTTGTCAAAATGTTTAACTTCCTTTTTTTTCTTTTAATTTTTGCTTCTGAAGAATAAAGTGTTAGTTTAAAAAAAACCCAGAGGCTTAACAGGAAATTTAACAAAAGAAAACTCAACCAAAAACCGCAAGTTATGCAAATGTGCAAAGAGTGTACAGCTGCTAATTCTCTTCAGAAATAGGGCTCAAGGGAAAAGTTTTGAACAGTAAATATCCTACCTGCTGTAGATAGTTTTTTTAAACAACCTTATATTGGAGAAATAGAGTTATATTCTGACTGGATTGATTTGTTAAAGTTTGTCAAGTTGAAAGTGGATTCCCTTAATTTTTGACAGCTCTACATACAAATTTTTAAATTATATTTTATGTAAAGCACCACTATTTCTATGCCACTATCAAGTTTGCATAAAGCTATTATTCTAGCAGAAATACGATATTTTCTCATATTTCCTTAGCAGCTAGCTGCTGCTGCTGCTGTGTGTTTGTAAACCACAATATATTTAGTGCAAATATTTTAATATGATAAAGTAATAAAACACATTTTTCACAAACTACCGTATGAATTTTTTTTTTAGATTGGACTTGTTTTAGGACAGCAGTGATCTGCTTGTCTTTTGGCCACTCTCATAGCTTTTGATTTAGTCCAAATTAAACTTTATTTCTCCAAATTGAGGTAATTCAAAGAGCGATGTGAAACAGGTAAAACAATTATTACAGAGGTTTGAAATTTAAAAAAGTACAAATACTTTGTAACCTAAGTAGAAATTTTGGTTATCAATAATTTTCTGCAGCAATTATTTTTCAGACCACTTTTAATTTATACTTATTGCATTTTCTCACAACCATTTGTACTTCCTACTATTTATATTTTTAAAATGTAAGAAGGGTTTCTTTTCTATTTCATTCCAGCTTGTCATTGTTTCAAAATTTAAAAAAACCATCTAGTTTAACACCTCCCAGATAGGTAACTTAATTGTGGTTGTATGAGAAGTATAATTATACCATTCTGACACCCTGTTGGTTTCGATGTGATCTATCCTGCATGACACAAACACTCCAGGACACATCAGATGTATGTAGCTTAATATAAAGATGACTGTGGCAGATATAACTGCAGCTAAAACAGGTATCCCAATTTTGTCAACATGAGCATTTTAATACACAACATCTTCATTAGAAAACATTTTTAGGGAGGTGGAGCTTTTGTCCTTAAAGGCTTGTTTTTGTTTTTCTTTACATTACTTTTACTTTCATTCTTCAAGTAGCTTTAAAACCAGTACTTTTTCCTTGAGTCAAACACTCAAGTTGATACTTCAAACTTCCACAGAAGTATTTTTAAATTCTAGTATCCATATTTCAACTTGAGCAATGAATGTGAATATTTTTGACACCTCTGAATTATTATTCAGAACTTTTCCACAGAAATCTTGTTCTAAAGATCTGAGCTAGTGAGCTTCCCCTTCCAGTAGGTTTCAAACAGTTTGGTGCTGCATTTGAATTTGTCAGCTTTTGTCCACTTTAAAAAGAAACAATGCCAAACTGAGTCACCAGCCCCAGGATGTTGACTGCACACGTTTCCCTTTCCGACTGGATTGAAAGTGACTGAAAGGGCAACAACTGCACTGCATTTATTCTTAATTCCCAACAGTGCAGATTATCACAAACCACTGTAATGCAGGTGTTAATAAAACTAGGTTTTACTAAAAAGGGTATACAACTTATATATGTGTTTTTGCCAGTTGTGTTGTGAATAAGAGTGTAAATCTGGGAATAGGCGGCTCAGAGGATAGCACATGCCCTGCAGGGAGAGGGTGAGGTAATGCAGATGTTTGTTTCAGACCCTGTGCTTGAACCGGTTGGGGTCCCTGTTCTCTTTGCGGCTCAGGTCGATGAAGTAGTGCGTGGCTCGGGCCGAATCCTCCGGGGTCATGTCCCACATGATGCGGAAAGAGTCGCAGGTCACCTCGCAGATCTTGATGTTGCACGGTGTGGAAAGAGGGGCGTTCATCGCTGTCATCTGCCATTAGAAGTGGAGATATAAGTGAATATGAGCTGAAACACGGACACGCGCCTGGCAGTACATGATACGGGCCAAACCTACTGAAAGATGGTCACAAAAAAAAAAAAAACAACTTTGTGATGAACTCACTCCAGACAGAATTGAATTAGCTGCTCATTACAGGGTTTGTGGTTCACTCTCTGAACTGTTTTTCCACTCCACCTCCCTTCCCTTGCCCTCAACTGACACTTCCCGTCATTACACAACTCGGTACGCTCCCAGCTGAGTGAGTGGTCTCTGTTTTTCCTTCTGCATTTCATAATCCACCTCCAGCAGTCTCCAAGCAACCGTACATCAGCTGCCTGGCTCCTCCTGGGATTCTCATGGAAGTGGCCACAAACAGGCACTTCTGCACGTGTCAGCAGCAATCAAACTACAGCAAGCTTATTAAACGTTTTGTCCTCTTTCTTATGCTGTAAGCAGAAAAAAACTGAATGGGTCGATTCAAGTTGCTTTTGTGTGAATGTAGAAATAAGGAGGTTTAGCAGCTGCAGGTGATGTCTGATCCCTGTCAGGTGCACTGGTCAGTTTGTGTTTATTTCATCAGCACATGTACGAGAGTCAAACCTTGATTTGAATCCCATCTGCATCTCTACACCTCGACATCAAAGCAGCACATCTTTTCCCCCCTCCCGACTTAAAAGCCTCTTTTCCTATTGATTCAAAGATGTGGCTAAGAATAGCACACTCATTTTGTTGCTTGTGATCCCACACATGCCCGGTGTACAGTGGAGTCAGTTTTCTGACCGCTGGGTCTGCTAAGGAGCTCTGCAGTCAGGATGATGGACAGCCTGCATCAGCTCATTAAAGCCCGTGAACTGTGAAATTTGTGATATAGCTCGTTCACACGGGGGGGTTGAGGTGGGTTTGTGCAGGAAGGAAAGAGAGAGCTCCTTCATCATGTGTTGTCTCTTTGAGGCTGTTTTTTTCCAGCTGCATGCTCCCCTTTTCTAAGCATGAAGTCTTTTCCCAGCGACAGAAATTGGGGCAAGAGCAGATGCTCCCAGGACGAGTAATCAAAGCCCCCCATCTCAAAGCCACCTCCTCCCCACCCCCCCATGGGCACTATGGCTCTGCACTGAACCCAGTTCAGACGCAGGTCTCAGCATCATTCACACAATCCCACTGCCCTCGTTTAGAAAGCGAGTGAGAAAGAAGAAAAGGAGCTAATTATCTCCAATACGATATGATGGACAGCTGTTCCAAATAAGGCAGCTGGTGTTAACTGATAATTATAATGAGTTCTTCTGGCATCACAAATCATAATTTATGCAAACACGCCTGCACCAGAACCCACGGCGCACAAACATACGCTGCAGCATGTGGAAAATACAGTGAAATACATTCTGAGGTCTGGAGGAAATGGAAAAAGGAAAAGTGTTTATGAGTTTGTGTTCAAAGCTGAAGGATTGTTGCTCAGTGAAGTGAATCAGGCAGCTGTTAGAGATGAACTGAATTAAGCATTAATGGGATAATGTCAATACAGTGAGCATTCAGTGCAGCTGCATGGAAACACAAAGGACAACCGATCTGAATCCTCAAAGTTGGAAAAACACGTTATCATTAAAACGACCTGCCAGTAAAACTCATTTAATATCACAAAAATCAGTTGTTATCAGCTGATTGTCTCGTCCATAGAGAGATGCACAAATGCAACATGGCGAGCTAAATCCATGGGATTGTTCTGAAGATTAAAAAGTTCACATACAGTAACAATCACAGGGATTTATAATCCTGAGGTCTGAAGCATCAATGAGCAATTGTTATATAGGAGCAGTCCTCACTTGTTTGAAGCTCGTCTGATGGGAAAAGGATACAGCAGCAGCTCTGAACTGCACTTTCTTCTTCTTCTCCTTTTCTTTCTCCTTGTCTCCACTGATGCTGCAGGAAGAGGCTCTTCAGGGAAAACTGATCACAGGAGGTGAAGCAAACACACTGGATTCCTCTTTCCCTCTTCCTCCCCGACTGTTTCTCTCCGTATCACACAAACAGACTAACCCCCACCTCCCCCTGCCATCC
>NW_013952490.1:1408181-1421504 GCF_001266775.1 Austrofundulus limnaeus
CCCGCCGAGACCGGGTAGTCTGGGTCCTCCGGAGGACCCGGCCTGTCGTTTTGGACACAGCCATTTTGTGGGTCAAAAACTGAGACGTATGGGAACTTCCCTTTTACTGTGCAACCACTAGGAAGAAACGTCTAATATAATGGGAGCAGTAGAAACACTGGCTTTGTAAGTTTGTTTAAAAGTTTACTAAATGCTATTATTCATACTGTATTCTCCCACCCATGTTAGTGCACACAACATGTTTAAAATACAAAAGTATAAAATACTTTGTATCTGGGTAAAATGATCCTATAAGTAGACTTTTAAAAAGTTAGTCTTATGGTCAAATACAGGCTGAGCTGCTTTTTATATGTTGTCCAAAGTGGGTGGAGCAAAGTCTAATATTTGCTTTGTTGTATCTTCAGAAAACCTTCACGCCCAACATCATTGGCCGAAAAGTGAAAGAAGAGTAAGTTGCCTTGAAACAAACATATAGTCTCTACGTTTATTTGTTTTTTAAATTATGATGCTCTGTGACCGTCGTGTCAGACCAAAAGCTGAAGGTGGGCAGAGGCGAGAGCGAAGGGACGCAGACCGAGGTCGGGGCCCGCGGGAGCGAGGCAGGGGTCGCGGCCGCGGCGTCCCAGAGGTCATCCAGTCACACTCTATATTCGAGCAGGGGCCTGCAGAGATGATGATGAAAAGGAAAGGTGGGGAATCACTTTCTCCTTTTTCTTTAAAATAAGAAAATGCACTTACAGTAATATTGACGCCTTTGTGTTCTTATTTACAAAAATCCAATGATATCCTGCAGGTTCTTATGAGAATGAAAGAGATGCTCCCAGCATGGGACCCTCCCCCATCATCAATATTAAAAAGGAGAAGAAAGAGACCGAGGAGGAGACGAAAGAGATTCTGCGCAAGCTGGAACGAGACAGTGTGAGGCCTTAAGTTGCCAGACATAATGTTAAACATTTATGTATGAAACTTTACTATTTTATTGTCGTTTTGTAGTTCATAGATGACCCTTTCCTGAAGGGTGAGAGGAGTAGCTGTCCGGTTCAACTCCCTCTCGCTGTGTCAGGGTGGGGATTCAAGGAGGAATTCAGTAACACGTCCCTTAAAGTTGAAAAGACAGAGGAGGACACTGAGCTCTCAGAGTCTGGAGTAGAAGGTAATGCATCACATATTTATTAGATATTAAACCTATTTGAGTGGGTTTTTTTATGCAAAGCATTGTCTTGGTGCTTGCTTAATATAAATTTGTCTTTAGTAAAATCAGAGCCAGAAGAAGTAGAAATAAAGAAAAGTGAAGCAAGTTTCAGGCCTCCTCCGCTTCCTGAGCCTGAACATCTCACTGACCTGCTTCGTAAATGGAGTCTGGGCAGAAAGGAGGAGCTGCTCTTCATTCAGCTGCCCGACTCGCTGCCCGGCCAGCCTCCCACCCAAGAGCACCGGCCGGTGAAAACAGAGGTGCAGTCAGAGGACGGACAGTCTGTGCTGCTGAAGAAAGAGACACAGGTTTGATTTCAAACAGGTTTTATTATTTTCATCTACAAAGCTAAAGGTTGACGATAGTTTAATTTGTGACAGGAAGAGGAAGCCGAAGACAACAGCTGCAATCTGAAGGATCTACGGGAAGGACTTGTGGGGAAGATGCTGGTGCGGAAGTCTGGCCGGGTGCAGCTCATACTGGGACAAGTCACTCTTGACGTGTCTGTTGGAACATCCTGTTCTTTCCTTCAGGTATAAGAGCATTCCTCTCTTTGTCTCTGTGTTGTGTTGGTTTCTATTCAGCTTCACTGTTTGACATCTTCCACATAACAGCTGTCATTTGATCATATTATATATACTTACTAAGTTGTAAACATTTCTGACAACTTAACTCCACTGCATCCCTTTGCTTTCCAGGAGCTGGTCTCTATTCAAACACAAGAAAAAACAGGCAACTTGACTGTTTTAGGAAATGTCAGACACAAAATGGTCTGTTCCCCAGACTTTGAGGCTCTGTTGGAGAAGAGTGCTTAAGAGCACAGGCTGCAAGATGGACCATCACTGTTTGGGCTGTCCTTTTGGAAACCATCATCTAATAGAAGATTCCAAATGCCCTAAAATGAAAGATTATTGTTTCATTTTGAGGAATAGCCTTGTCAAGTTATGATGCAAAGTTTGAGTGGCATGCTGAGTTACAAAACTTTTTATTTACTTGTCAGAACTGTACATGGATGTAGATATGTAAAAAAGTGTATTATTTCATTAGGTCTTTACTCAGATCAGACGACAGTATGGTGGTTTATTTTGGTTGTTTTAAAAATTTCACATATTGTTTTAAATTTGTGCTGATTGTAATGAAACAAGGTTGCACAGCTTGTTTCTCGCACTGCAGCTCAAAACTGAAAATGTAATAAACACTTTTAACTTGGTGCATGTTTTATTTACTTTAATAGGTGGAATCTTTCACTGGAGTGCAGTAGTTGGACTCGAATAACCTCTGAAAACTGATTTCCACTTAGGATTTGGTGAAATTTAAAACAATGTGTCCTTTTGGACGCCAGGTGGCGCTGCAGGTCGCCATTTTGATGAGGATTTCCTTTGGGCAGGTCCACGTAGTTTGCTGCTTCGAGTAGCCCGCTCGTGTGAAACACCAGCGGGGACAGGGACTGTCCACGAAACAAAGCCAGAGTCATGGACGGGTGAAGCGCAGCTATACCAGCGCGGGAGTCAGCTGAAGGTTTGTTAAATGCGAAGTCATTTTAACCTCGCATATTTTAGAATCGGGACGTAAACGCATCGTGTGGCGTTTAGGGGAGTTGGATCAAATTCGCTGCCTCAGCGGCGCGTGCCATACACTCGCAGATTGTTAGCAAAGCTTGAAGCGGCGTGGAGCTGGTCTTTTATCTCTACAAACCAACTCTGACTTTAATTCTAAATGTCTACTATCGTCTTTTTGGGGTTTTAATGATAGTAGAAAGCCGCGGCGGTCTGGAAACCACATTTTAATCGGGATGGACCACTACCGTTAGCTGTGCTGCTCCATCATTGGAGGGCGGTAGATGGAGGGCCTCCAGCTAGCTTTATCTCTGCTCCGCAAGTGCTAACAGTAATGTTTGATCATTATATGCTCGATCACAGGAATATACACCCATACATAAATCATCTGCAGGATAAGAAGTACTTGTGTCTGTCAAGCTTTACATAGCATCAATGTGTTCAGGATATGTTGACACATGAAGGATGTACGGTGTTGGTAAATCACATTAATTGGGCGGAAAGGGGACGTGTTGCTGTGAAACAGATGGTCCTGACCTATTGTTTGTGTTTCTACCCACAGGTCTTTGCGTGACACCGAGCGGCAGTCTCCTCACCAGACAAGAGAACCACCTGCTGAGCCTAGATTTTTGTTTCATTGTTTACATTTTTCATATCAGCAGGACGCTTCTCACAAACAGCGAAGGACATCTGGCTTTACCTCCCATCCGACCCATTTTCCCACCCACATAAGTAAACTCTGTCCCGTTCACGGTTACGCTAATGACATGACCAAACTCTGGCCAAATGGGTAACAAAATCATGCTTTTATTTTTGTACTGACTCGCCTCAAAAAGTCAGGAGCAGCTCCATGATGGTTTTCTTGATGAAGGCCCCTTTGTGACAAACACTAGGGCCACTTGGGGCCAGGAAGTGGAGACCCGTACTTCCTCTGATACAAACTCAACATTGTCGTCCAGCTGTTTGAAAGAAAAACAAAATATTTTTGCTTCAGGATGGAGCTCTTCTTCAACCCCTTTGATAATTTGCTCTGCATCCTGCTGGGCATCTCCTTCACTGTGTGGTTCACCCTGCTGCTGGTCTTCATCATTGTTCCTGCCATTTTTGGAGTGTCATTTGGCATCCGGCGCCTCTACATGAAGACGCTGTTGAAAATCTTTGAGGTATGTAGTCAAGAATCTGTGAAGCAAAGTGTTAGTTTCAGTGATACAGCTGTCACTTTTTTTGAACAGTTGCTGCAACTTGGAAAGCTGCATAACATCCACTTTTATTTTTTAAGCAAGGTATAATTCATAAAAGTAGCTTTTCTGATTTAGGTAGTTAACTTCTGTCAGGCATGTGACTCCAGTATTTTGTTAGGAGCTGGTTTAATGTTTGTTCTTAATATCCAACCACTGGCTGCAGTATGAACTGTCATATATTAACAACAGGCTTACAGGGTATCCTTCCTCTGTTATAGAAGTACAGAAAACTGTGCTTCAGACCACCTGTGGCATGACTTTATGTCTCACAGTTTTTACTTTAAATAACCAAACCTGGTACGTCATTTATCAGCCGCTCTCCTCTGGTGTAGACTCACATGTAAAACAATCATCACTTTCTGTCATGTGGCCCCTGAGAGCAGCTCTTGTACCAGAAATAAGTGAACCGGTGGGACATATGAGATACGGTCTCAGCTTCTGATTTTGGTTGCTGCTTTGAGATGCTGAGACAGAAGGTCAAAGGACAGATGCAGCACAGAGTGAGCAGTGTGTTAAAGTGGTGTTAGCTTGATTATATGCACAGTAAATGAGTATTTTACTGAAAAGTTACATTATTTTATTTGTGTCCTATTGCTTAAGCAGCTTTTTGCTGCTAACCCACAAATTTGGGAGACAATCTGTTGCTCAGTTTAAACATTTATGCTGCAGTTAAACACTTGTGAAAAACAACCACCCGTGAAAAATTCTTATCTTTTGCTGTTATGTGCAGATGTTAAAGCCACATGCTGCAGTTCACTGTTTTACCAGAAAGAGCAGCTCTGTGATGTCAGCTCATTGCTCCCCTTCAGCTGCAGCCACAATGCAACCATAGCAGGAAGTAAAAAGGAGGAGTTATTGGTGAACACAGTTTTTTTAATGTTAGACCAGCATAGAGAAAAATACTAACTCATGTCACCGTTTTGCAAATTTTTAAAATTATTTTTTATGCTTTCAGAACGTCATATTTTTTAAATTTATTTATTTATTTTAAGCCAGAAAAAAATATAATTTCAGTGCTTTAAAAGTCATTGACCAGGGTGAACTGCAACCAAAACATTGCATGCAGAGCTGCTGTATCTCTTTAAAAGTCTTTGTACTTTTTGTTTCTGACAGGCAGGAACTTCTCCAAACACATAGCACTCAGCAACACTTTCATGCACTGACAGGTTTTATTTTTTACCATCTTTGACTGATGGCAGCATATTTTGAAGTTTTGCTGTGGCTTGCTAGTGTCATACGAGATTGTTTGCTAAATAAAACTTCAGCAGCACATCCCACTGAACGTACCTACCTCACAGCTGTGGGAACATGCTGTAACATGCTGGTCTGATTTATTTATTTTTTTTGTCTCAACATGCAGAACATACTTTAGAAACTGAGATTCCTTTTTTAAATTCAGTAGATTTATGTTTGTAGACAAATATTTTAAACTATGAGTGAAGAATGAGTATCATGATGGTAGATGACTTCACATGTTTTCCAAGCATTATCAGCGTGATGCAGAATTTCCTGAGTTTTATTGCAGTATTTGCTCTTTTTCTTTCCAGTGGGCCACACTTAGGATAGAGAGAGGAGCCAAAGAAAAGAATCACCATCTGTACAAACCCTACTCAAACGGTAAGATGCTCCTGCTTTCGTTTCCTGGAAATGTGTGTTTTGATAGTTGTTTTGTATATGAGTGCTATTTATATCCTGTTTGCCTGTCCTCCTGTAGCTATCATCGCCAAGGAGCCCACCTCCCTGGAGGAGGAGATCAAGGAGATCCGGCGGAGTGGCAGCAACAAAGACCTGGACTCGGCCACAGAGTTTGAGATGTCTGATATCTTTTATTTTGCTCGAAGAGGAGTGGAGAGCATCATGGATGATGAGGTGACCAAACGGTTTACTGCTGAGGAGTTGGAGTCGTGGAATCTGCTGACCCGCAGCAACAACAACTTTCAATATATCAGCCTGAGGCTGACTGTCCTGTGGTGGCTGGGCCTCCTGATCCGCTATGGGTTCCTGCTGCCTCTCAGGTACCAATAATGTGCTGCCAACACAGTGAAACAACCCCATCTTATCCTCTTTCCAATAAAAACTATATAAGCTGCTTGTAGCCACCATTATTAAGCCTTAGCTTTGTGGGCCGACGTTTCAAAGCCTTGAGTTCAACATTTTGGTTGTCCAGTTCTTGAAATTCAGTTATGATTCTTGCACATGCACAAATTCTGGCCATTTTTACTTTTAAACAGGATCTCAAGTTTAATGCACTTCCATGTTTGCTTTATTTATTTTAGTTGGGTAGACCACGTACAGTTTTCTTATATCAACTAATTAGATTAATTAGCCCCAGGTTAGTAATTGGTTTTGATATAAAAGGAGATTTTTAGAGATGCATACTAAATAATCATGAATAACTTATTTTTTACTTACTTGCAAAGAAGTAGGTATTTATTCATTTATGTTATCATAAAGAATTCAAACAATTCATCAGAGTCTCTAAACAAATACGGCACAAAGTAATTCAAACTAACATTAATCATCAGGCTGTCAGTGTTTCACACCAACAGACGTCATGGAAACCTGTGTGTGGGCTCAGGAACACTTTCTGAAACCGCTGCCAGTAAATTTTGTCACCTGCTGCTTTTAAAATGCAAGTTAGAATTTGTATTTATAAAAGGAAGACCTAGAAACATTAATACCTTCCAGCCATAAAGCCAACATGTTGATATGGGCTGAGCGCATGTAAAAAGGCTTTGTTTGTTTTTGAAACAATGTAGCATATTTTAAGAGAAGTAAACCAGCCTGCTTGTTATCAATGCACAGTTCAAGGCCAACAAATGTGATGGTGGATTTGGATGTAAACACATTAATGCTGAACTTTATAAACGGCACATTAGCTAAAGTATTTCGGCGCTAGTGCCGCAGAGAATTTGACTCCTTCACGCTGCTGTAGTTTGTCAGTTCTCTAAACATTTACTGAGTAAAAGAGATCAGGCTCATCTTAGAGATTCACAGGGACGGTGACTCAGTACTGAGCCAGACTGGCTCATTTCCAGCTGTCAGTGGGGAGACGAATCAGGCCACTGCTGCACAGATGGACGTCACTCTACTCTGCTGTGTGGCTATAGTAAATTCTCTCATTCAGCCGTTGTCCAGTTAAACGTAGACTCTGCCTACCACTTGAATAAAACCTCCACCTCTCCTGTGTTTTTCTAATCCTCTCTTACTTTAATCAGCACATTGTCTAACCCTAGGTGATTAGTTCATACAGATTAAGTCGACTTGTTGGCCACCATAAGCACTGCCTAATGTCCCTTCCTGCAGGCTCTGATTATGGTATGGAGAACATGAAGTCATCGTGCTTCCATCTGAAAACAAACAAAAATTCCAAGACAGGATTACTAATGAGCTATTTATTCTACTTTCTTGGAAATTTCAAGTCTATTCTTCATCATTTATGTTTTCCCTAAAGAGTCGTATTTGCCATGTGCCCCTCTGTCCACCAGGGTCACCCTTGCCTTCACTGGTGTAAGCCTCCTTGTGTTCCTCACCTCTCTCATTGGTCTTCTACCAAACGGAAGGTAAATTTGATCCCAGCAACTGTGTTTAAATTCATCAGTATGATAAAACTAGTGGATGTGAAATGATGCGGTGGTCACTTTTTTTTTTTTTTTTTACAGATTGAAAAATTTTCTGAGTGAGAAAGTTCATTTGATGTGCTACAGAATATGTGTCCGCGCTCTGACTGCCATCATTACCTACCATGACAGGTAAAGCACCTGCAGTTGTTTCCTTGGTCCAGTCAAATTATGTGACTTATGAAAACATCTTGGGTCAGTTTGCCAGTATTTTTTGTTTAAAATACCTTTCTTGAGTTCTCAGTAACAATACCTTTCTAAAACATGTTTTACTTGATATTAAATGCATGTAGCTTTAGTCGTGGTTTAGTACCTAGTTCAGACACTGCTGAAGTTATACCTGTTTTGTGTAAGCAGAGCTTTTTTGCCTCTTAAATGTTAATGGCAGAAATTAATCTGTGGTATTAGAAGCTATACATAAACATTGGGCTCTGTGTAAGATGTAGCACATCTGTCCTGAGTGATCAGATCTCAGCTGCCAACGCTACATAGACATAAACACACATCCATACCACACAGTCAGCTGTCAGCAGCAAAACAGGAAATCAGCAGCTCTACTAATGTTTCTGTAAATTCACAAGTACATTCACTCACCTGAGTCATACCATTAAGATATGAACAAATTTAATATTCACATCATATATAAAATGATTTGGGACTTCACAGAGTTAAAGCAAGGTTTGTAGTTGGGATGTTGAACTCGGTGCGAGGATGCGCATGCCGACACTGACACAAGCCCCTGTGTGTTGGCCCCGCGCAGTGTTCCAGCGACTGGTTTTGCGCCTCCAAATGTCGTAACTCTGCATTCACTGCCTGTGCCTCTATTGAAATAGTTGGTCTGTCTGTTAACATTTTCTCCTTTTTACAACATTTCACAAGTCATAAAGTATAAGCATCAAGGTAATCATCAAGTATAAATGTCTACACCGCTTGTTCAGGTCCGTGCGCCATCAGCAGAGCCCTGCGTGACACTCAAAAGCGTGACTATAACCAACCCTTAAGACCAAGGTTGGGCGATATTGGCCAAAAGGTTAATGACGATTAATTGTCATATTTAGCCGATAACGATTAATGACGATTAATCCCCTGGGGTCTCTGGATGCCCTCATATCCTAATCACATGACCAATTTAAATCACTCTAGTGAGAAAGAAATGCTCTCTGTAAAAATGTGTTCCAAATTGTGTCAAAAGTACAGAATTCAGTACAATTTTTCATTTGTGTTGATAAAACAAGTTAAACCGGAGTTAGGAATGTGCGATATGGCAAAAAATTCATATCACGATATACATTATGATGAGTGGCGGTAACGATATATATCACGGTATAAAACTTATAATAAAAAATAAATAAATCACATATTAATTGAGTGGAATAAATATGTATAGGTAAAAAAATATTCCTTAAAATCTCCTTTTTCAAGGGACACTTTAAAGTCTCCCATAAAAATCTAAATTTAAGGGAGATCTACCTGCTTAAATCAAAGATATATATATATATATATATAGGCTGTACAGGTTTTTATTTTTTATTTTTGTCATAGTAAGGAAAAAACAACTGCATCGTTTATTTCATGTCACATTAAAAACAGATTTTCAACAAATTAACAAGCAATTAACTTATTTATTTATCTATCAAAATTTAACATGTAATTTGCATTAAAAATAATAATACTAATAAGAAACAGGAAACATAATCCGCGTGTTTTGTTTTGTTCCTTTTGAACCAATTCTATGATCTGCGCATCTTTCTGCGCATGTTTGATCTCCGTGACATCAGCGCGTAAAAGCGACGCAGAAAAGAGGTGAAGTGTCATGGCGTCGTGCATTATCGGTGTCTAGAGCCTGGACCAGCATAAACTCTGTGATGACTTACAGACAGTGAAATTAAAGCTAGAAAAAATATAGAAAAAGGCATCTTAGGAACAATCAAGTAAGTGAAAGGAGAAAGTTAAAACATTTGTTGGTAATCTGAATTGCGCGTTAAAGCTGTTGCTGTGTGATGATGATGTAGCTAAATCAATGTAAAGTCTCCACGCACGTGCTAGTAGTAGTTATTTGTACTTGTAAACAAATAATTTTAAAAGGATTTTCGGTGAGCTGTACAAATTTAACAACACTTATGGTAAAAACAGGTGTCGTTATAGTTTTGTATTTTACCTGAGTTGCTGATTTTTCTGTTTTCTATCTTTGTTTATCAGACCTATACGATTGTAATATAATAACTAATTTCTAAATGTAAACGTACTAGCACTACATTGTTCTGCATTCTAAAACTACGACTATGTGTTTACATAAAACGTTGCTAAACCTTTAAAATATAAGCTAATAAAAGTTGGTCATTTTTGCAGAATTTTATTTTTGCAAGTGTAAATTGTGAAATGAAAGCCAAACGACTCATTGCCTTGTTTAATGTACTGATTGCATCAATTTGAGAAACTACAGAGACAGAAAACTGAATTAAACAAAGTTAAATAGAAAATGGCTGGGAAAAAATATCCAAACATATTCTGTTTGGTATAAATCAGCAGAAAAAAAAAACTTGTGGCTAAGATTGTGAGAAAATATATTTAGTGATGTTGTAGTAGAGGAAAAAACATTTTAAAATAGCATAAAGAAAATATCTGTCTTTGTTGTAGCGACATATACAAGGCTTGCATCTCTTTTTTGCTTCAGTTCAGGATGGCGGACTCCAGTGACCCCAGTGGTCAACGGCTGTCGACCCCAGGAGGCAGCGGTAACGTAGGACTGGTGACGGGCCGTCGCCCGTCAGCCGGCATCTCTCCTGGCCGCCTACCCTCGATGCGATCCAGAGACCTCACACTGGGAGGAGTGAAGAAGGTCATCTGCCATGTTTCTCAATCAATCTACTGTTTTTAGCAAATATTTTAGCAAAGTGGTTCTCAAAACTGAAGTCAGGCCTCAACTGTGGGTTTTAAAACACCAAGTGGAAGTTGTAAACAAACAAACAAAAAAAGTTACAATGGATTTTTGGCAGGATCTCCTTGTTTTAGAAGAATATAAACAGCCTTTATTGTCCCGCGTGGGGAAATTCAGGTGTAGTAGCAGCAGCAGATACATACATCAATCCACAGAAACAGTATATTGCTATGTGACATTATCAATCGAAGTAATAATAGTAGAATTAAAGACAGTAACAGTAAAAAATAAATATAGATCAAGATAAAAGTAAGAATAATCATTACTGTAACGGGCCATCAAGATGAAATTGGATAAAATAAGGCATGATAGTGTGCAGAAAAATATAAATTATAGGAAAAAAACAGTCATGACCGACGCATGATCCGAGGGTGTGTGTGCAAATTAATTCAAACTCAGTCATTAAGTCCAATACAGGAAAAAAACAATTGCCACAGAATATTATTTATCTAATGACAGGGAGTAGAGTTGTTTGATGTGCAAACAAACATGGATGCTTATCGAGGTTGTTGGGAGCAGTGATGGTTGTAGAGTCTAACAGCTGATGGGAGGAATGATCTGCGGTGACGTTCTTTTGTGCATTTAGGAAGCAGCGGTCTGTCACTGAAGGAGCTCTGCAGATCAGCCACGGTTCTATGCATCCAACAATGTTTGAACACTTGAATCAGCAATAGTAGGGGTCACAAATCTGCAGATATAGGCTGTGTCCAAAACGGCAGGCCGGGTCCTCCGAAGGCCGAATTCGTCGGCCGCATAGTCACAGCGCCGCAACGAAGGACGTCCAAAACCAAAGACTCCTCCGATGCGGCCGACAAATACGTCCTTCCTTTGGCCCGAATCGAAGGACAGGTCTGATGGATCCTTCCCGGCCCACCGTATCCCATAATGCATTGCGGCCCGACCGGAGATTTTTTTATGCTAGTAATGGCGGACGAAGCGAGAGAAAAGAATACGTTTTAAATAAAAATATGGTGATATAAAATTTNGCTCTGATCTCTGCTGCTTAGTGTTTACTCGACTCCCATGCAGTCCACAAAAAGGGCAGGATGAATAAAATATTAAATAAATAAAAAGATACAGATGAACTTAAAAAAAATGTGACTTTTTCCAAGTGAAATGATCACAGTGTCAACCCCGTCAGCATCACCGCTTCATCAGCCAACCGCGCACACATCACATCACATGGCACCGAATCTGTCCGGAGGCACAACAATCCTCACACACTCTCTAATGTAGTCTTAACACTTGACTTCTTGCATAAATGTCAACTCTCCAATATGGTGGTGCTGACAGCGTAACGGAGGAGGACAAACAACATTTTTTTTTACATGCTCTACCAGCATATTCCAAAGAGATTAGGCTCCAGTAGATTACATAGAGCACCATCAAGACCTCAGAAATATACATGTGCCAACTGTTGTGCCATATGGACTGACGCCACAGGGCTTCTCTCCCCCCACAGCCTATCCGGAGGTCAGGGATGCCACCATGTAAGTCCAAAGTAAGCAGATTTCCTCTGGCATTAATTTTCAGGAGCATTTTTTTTTCTGGTTTAACTCATGGGACAACTTTGTTTTGGATTCCATTAGAGATTAAGGAAATTTTAATCAGATTATTGCAGTAATCTGCAGCTGAAACAATGAGCACAGGTGCAGCATAAAGAGAGATAACAGAGGGGTAGTGATCTTTCATAAACACATAATGTCTGCAGTCACAAAGTGACCGTGATGTATTGCCCTTTTCCCCGCCTTGCACACACTATAGGTTTGATGAAGATTCATTTGTTTTCAGCCGACTGAAGATGAATTATTCCTCCAAGTGTAATTAAGCTGCAGTCATCCATCATTAGTGGCAGTATGACAGGCTGCCCAGGTAACCCTCTGAGCTCCGGAGGGAAAGTGGAGTGTCTCTGTCAGGACAGGGCAGCTTAGGTGTGTTCGGAAAAGACAATCTGATCTCAGATACAGGATGCAGCATTTATTTCTGCAACTCTTAAGACATTACTTCAAGAAATTTAATGAATCTCTACATTTGTTCTTTGCAAATTAGTTTAAGTATTGTGGCAGTAGTTTCTAATGCACTGAAGAGCGGACTCAAACAATTCACTGCGTGCAATATATTTTTATGTACTTGCACATATATTTGTCTACAGTACTTTGCATAACTTACACATATCTGTAATCAAACTTCTACAAATAGATTAGTTTATGCTTTTAAACTTATTCCTTGCTTATTCAATTGATGTGAAAGGTTGCTTGGAGTTGTTGCAGTGTGAAAATTTAATTTCACTAAATATCTGAGAGTTGTTTTAGACTAGAGAGACCTTTATTGTCATTGTACATGAGCACAATGAAATTACAGTTCAGAACACCCATTCAGAAGAAGACACAACAAACATAGGAGAACAGGTGGCCTGGGTCATGCAGCCACAGACCCCTGCACAGAGCAAGGATCATCTTCATGAAGACATCACGAGGAGGTGCTACCCTTAACAGAAAAACTAAAAACCACAGAAGGGAAGATGAAGAAAAAAAACCCCAAAACATCATATTATATCAACACTATGGTGTTTATAAAAAAAACCTCTGCATAGAGCAGATTTATTAGCCAGAGGAGTAAGTGAGTTTAGGGGGCCCGAAAGCATCCAGTCCCCTAAACCAGTGCAGCCATAGTTCAGAATATTGATGGAAACTGTTCATTCTGTGCTGCCTTCAGCTTGCTCCAGGAACCAGATCAGACGGGTGTGAGAGTGGGGGATGGGGGGGGGGGGGGGGGG
>NW_013952490.1:1423126-1435046 GCF_001266775.1 Austrofundulus limnaeus
TATATATATATATATATATATATAACATAACACACACACACAATAACTTTAATGTAATAGATATCTGCATCCATTGGATGTTGTGTTTGGAATCACCTGCTTCGTTTCAAGGTGGTAAAACAAATTGCTTGTATTTATTCCTTTCTACACACGTTGCAGATTATTTTTTCTGCACTCCACGCATTTAATCTGTGCACGCTCCAGCGGGGTGACAATCATCCCATTTTTATGCCCCCCTTTTTTTTTGGGAAGACAGTCTGACTGTCAGCCTTTCCCACAGTGCTTCCCCGCTGTACAAGGAGACAGTATTGCGCTATGACCGCAGGAGAAACGAGGTCCAGACTCAGCGAGCTTTTGTGCGTCCTCACCTGCACTGACAGTCGCCTCGCTGCGTTCACCATGTGCCAGCGCGTGCTCCTCCCGCTGCAGCCGACAGGACGCGCCGTCACGTAAACATGGAAACAGTTCGGCGTTCATTTTCACACACCCGAACCAGGTCTGGATAAGTTATGTTTTTGTTCTCCTCTTCATTTGCGCTCTCAGCCACGCTGCTTCCTGCTTCCTCTGTTTTGACTCCAGCTGGTTACGTCATCAAAAAGAATTGCGCGGTTGGCCGGTAGACAACAGATCTCTATCATAGGACAAATTTATATCGTTTCTACCGTATATCGTTTATATCGCGCATTCCTAACCGGAGTTATGATTAATTAATTACAGAACTTTTTTTAAAAATGTTCGTCATGTTTGAAGAGGAGAGGAGCACCAAGCAGACTGATGACATTAATCGTGTTATTTGTCAAGTGCCAAAAAATAGTCAATTAAAGTTTTTATGATGATTAATTGCACACAATATAATTTTGCACAACCCTACTTAAGACACCATTTTCCTCCGTCAATTGGAGCCTGTAAATTGATTCTATTTGGTCATCTGAATTTTGCCATCAGAAAAAAAAAACAAGGAATGTCCTTATGACACATTGTTGCTAGTTTAATGGTTGTATTGTAAAACCATTTATGCAGTTGGGAGGGTTTTAAAAGGTCAGTTTGATTCTTGTTATGGAGACACTCTCAGAATTGACTTCGCTCTGGCTAACCAATAGCCTACAGTCTGATGACGTTAAATTTTCAGAACTGCCTAACGTTATCACTAATCACATGGCATTAGGTGTTCAGGGTTGTCCTACCTTCAAGAAATTCCCTGAAGACTAGATGGCTTTAGAGAAAAACTTCTCTCCTACTAGGCCTGAAACCTACTCCCTTCATGTATATTTGCCTACATCAGGATTTCTTACCGCACTGAGGCTTGTATATCCCTCATAACTTGTATGTTTATTTTAATAAATACAAAATGCAGAACAGGACATTGAGGCAACATACTGTAAGTATGCTATCAAAAGATTTGGTGGAACTTACTAAAAATGTTTTTTGTTTTATTTACATAAGTTAACAGACGTAGGTTATGCAGTATGAATTGGATTTAAAGAAGTTTTGGTTTAAAAATTTCAGACATTTCAAAGCAAGAAAGTCCCAATTTTTTACCTCTTCTCAAACTTGAGTTACAGCAGACCTCTTGCCCTGACATGAGAGTGGAGCGGTGCTCCTTGGATTACGTAAGACCAGATGATTTATACTCGGCGAACCAAAGTCAGTGTGTGTTCACAGCTGAAACCGGATCCCCTCCAGTTTTGATAGAACACAAGTGTGCCTGAGGACAGACCCAGAGTGTATTTTCATATTCATAAGAGGAGCAGCCATTTTGAGCCTAGATGAAGAACATATTCTTACAAATAAAAGAAAAACAAACTTGAAGTTTAGAGCTGCTGCTGGTAAAATTGCAACTGCGTTGAATAAACTGCCAACAGGTTTTGTTTACAGTTACTTTGTTGTTAAAGCAAGTAGAACAATTTGTTTAAATTACAGGTGTGACAACCAAGAAACTTGAAAAGAGGCTTGACTTTATGTAGAGGGTGGCACATGAAACAGGATGTGGAGGAGGAAGCTGGGCTGTTATTGACCTTGTTACAAGCTGTGGTTTAAATCATCAGCATGAATTAGGAAATCCTGAGTGAAGATTTTTTTATTTGTCTTTACTCTTCTTAGGGCATGAAAAAAACAATAATGAACTTTTTTTCTTTCCAAAATTAGATTTTATTTTCAGGAAGTTGCAGAAATGCCCACTACAGTGGACTACATGTGCTTAAGCACTCAACGTAAAGCAGTATGAACTTAATTGAAGAATGAATCCATCTGAGTTTTATTATAAATCCATGAGCACGTATTCCATTGTATACTTTGAAAAGCACTTGAACATACTTTCACACGCTCAACATTCTCAGCCCTTCTGTTTAGTCCTAAACAAAGAAAACAAACAGTCTTCATCAAATGGGCCGTTTTGTGCTCATTTTAATTGCCTCTAGCTGTTAGGATTATTAGAAACCTTATAAATATTAAAAATTGTTTTTGAAAAACAGAGTTAAAAATCAATCCATCATCTTTTAATTGCTTCTATCTTTGAGGGTCATGGGGGTCCCTGGTGCCCATATCCAACAGTCACTGTGCATGGAACAGGGAGAGTTGAAATTATAAATAAATATTTTACTTATTTACTAAAATCTTGTCCCCCCATCTCCATCATCCACATCTCCTTTGTCTCTAGTGTTCTCTGGCAACCACTCCTCATCACTGCTGTTATTATATTCATCAGAAGGCATTTCCTTGATTATTCTATAAAGTTCCTTATTATTTGCAGCACTTGTGGTCTAAAAATATGAGAAAATTATGACTGATCTGCACAAAAATTAAATTATTTTAAAACTAACTTATAGATGTACCCAAAATGAATTTAATTTTAAGCAAAACAGTCATAATGAAAGATATATCAACTACATGGCTTATGTTAAAAATTTAGTCAGCAATGCATGACGTCCACTGTGTTGGACACATGGTTAATTGTAATTTCCTACTTATTTGTAATAAAACATTTTCCAAACTAAACTAATAATATTGTTACTTAGATACTCCTGCATATCAGTTGACAGGATATTACAGGAGTGGTCCACAAGTGTGTCTGTCTGGCAGCCATCTTGGATTCTGATGACGTTCACTTGTAGTTACAATAACTAACCACTGAATTGACCTCAATGGCGGGGAGCAGTAGAGAGCATTCTAAGGACTGAGATGTAATTCCACCATAGAAACCACTGCATTTAAGAAACAATGGCATTTAAACAGCTGTCCACTGTAGTGACCACTATGCACCAGAGTTAGAAGCACTACATGACTGAGTAAATGTAAAATTATCTAAGAGCATAAGTCTGTAATATCATGCTAAATCAGGGGAAATTAAATAATAATTTTACTTAATTAAATCTAAAACGTTATTATTGATCAACCGAGCTTTTGTCATGTAAAAGGCAAAAGGGCTGAACCATTTCCTGTAACTTTTCATATTGGCTACCAGTACAGTTTGGCCTGTTTTAAATGTGTTCCTCTGCAGTGTGGAGCTAAAAATAATTAGCTGACACAGGAAGTGTTGCACTTTCTATTTAAGATTGTAACTTTATCTATGGCATGTGCACTGAGAACGTTCAAGTCCTGCATGTTAATGTCAGAGCTTTTATCACAGACATCAGCTTTCTTTGTCTCCTGAAGAGGAGAAGTATCAGTGGATGTCTTGGGTTGTATTGGGTTATTTATACATCCCCAATTAAAAGGACTTACACTTAACATAGTTTAACAGTTTTGTCTTTCTCCATACTGTTTCAGTGAGAATAAACCCAAGAATGGGGGCATCTGCGTGGCTAATCACACCTCGCCTATTGATGTCATCATCCTGGCCAGTGATGGCTGCTACGCCATGGTAAACATGCTCCTTTTCTTGCATGAAGCTGAAAAAACTCAAAACTTTGGAACATGCTTGAATTGAAACAGCCAGCTGAAGTAATATTTGTTGCAGGAATAGATGCCACTGTTTGTTTGTGTTGCTAGGTTGGTCAAATTCATGGTGGCTTAATGGGTGTTATACAGCGATCCATGGTCAAAGCCTGCCCACACGTTTGGTTTGAACGCTCAGAAGTCAAAGACCGACACCTAGTGGCCAAAAGGTATTATTTCGCTCTGTTGCTTCTGTTTTCTTTGGAAACATTGCAGTGTTTCCTCTCATGTTGTTTCTGCTTTTGACATTCATTAGAAATGCTGAAAGTTTAATAGAATTTGGGTGTGGTAATACACTTCTTTGTCCTTGTGTTACAGATTGAGTGATCACGTACAGGATAAATCTAAATTACCTATTCTCATTTTCCCAGAAGGTGAGTTTGTTCGGTAATCAGGTACAAATAGACTAAACATCTAGTTTGTTGTTTAAGTTCACCGTATTTTATTTTACCCTTTTTTCAAATCTTCAGGTACCTGCATCAACAACACATCAGTTATGATGTTTAAGAAGGGCAGTTTTGATATTGGCGCCACAGTCTACCCTGTGGCCATTAAGGTATTGGTTCTTAACCTTTTGTTTGTGATGAATCACGTCTGGATCGCTTCGTTTTTAACTGTATTTTGTTAACAAGTATTGATTATGCATTCTGATGTGCTCCTCGTAGTATGATCCCCGGTTTGGAGATGCGTTTTGGAATAGCAGCAAGTTTGGAATGGTCAACTATCTTTTACACATGATGAGCAGCTGGGCCATCGTCTGCAGCGTGTGGTACCTCCCTCCTATGTCCAGAGAGGTCATTACCTAATGCCTAATTATAATATTAATTGTTACCTTGTTGTCAGCCTACAGTAATAAGCTGACTGGGAAAATAGGCCCATCTGATGTGCAACTTCTTAAGCAGTTCTTGTCTTAGGTTACCTTTATTAATAATTTCCCAACAAATATTGCATCCTCTTCTTTTGTTGGGTGTGAATGTTATCCATTAAAGCAGCATCTGTGACATGGCATTTTGATCAAATATTTTATAATGTATAACAATAATAATAATAGTAATAGTAACTTAATATATCAGTACTATTTGTTAAAAATCGTTTGTTCACCGACATTAAAATTATCTGAATCATCTCCAACAGGAGGGAGAAGATGCTGTGCAGTTTGCCAATCGTGTGAAAGCAGCTATAGCCAGAAAAGGTGGATTGGTCGACCTCCTGTGGTGAGTCATTGTTTTCATGCAAACGGTTTGAAATTAAAATCTTTCAAAACTGGATTTACTAATAGACAAAAATAAGGTGTTATATGTTAATGTTCTCAGCAAACATAAAGCCTCTGCAGGTGTACACTCTTTAACATCCTCTGTGTTTGTAAGGAGTGTGAAGATCCAATCAGTGATGGTGTCATAGTTCTGTAGAGTTCTTAAAATATTTATTATCTATGCACTCACCTCAAAATTTCAGTGAGTACAATTGCTAAACCTGTATTCATTTTGTTTAAGTTTCTTTATTTTATTTAAATTTTTAATCAACAAGGTGTTGGCAAGCAGTTCTTATATGTCTCTACCTTGTCAGATATGTTGTGTTCTGTTGTGATGGTAGGCTGTGACTCCAGCAGCTCCAGAAAGCAACACCACAGTGATGGGTTGGTCATCTAAAGCAATAAATTTAGACAGTTATTCTATAATCCTTTTTACCTTTTGAAATGTAAACAATATTACCAAACGATGAATATAGTATGTCATTCATTTAAAAGCCTTCCAGATGGCCCAGCGCACGAGTGAGATGTCAAAATTATTATTGTTTTGAAGCTTAGCATTGCCTTTAGCTTGTTTTAGCTTGTCGCTGTCCAACTGCTTACTGCTGTTCAGTGTCTTATTAAATTGCCCCTCTTTTATATTTTAAAATACTTCCATGCAGCAGATATTTTGGCACATTACATTAACCTCAATACAGCAGCAATACTGAAAGTCAGGCAGCTAAAAGCTCAGATGTTGAATGTGGCAGCTACTTCAGTATCAATAATGTATTATTGCATCCTTTTCACTGAAGGTTGTCTACCTCAACCTTTTCTTCTTGCAGACTGGCTACACGCTGATGGAAGCTTTGAAATTTAGTTGAAAACTTTTTTTCTTTGTTTTAAGGGATGGAGGACTGAAGCGGGAAAAGGTAAAAGATACATTTAAAGAAGAGCAACAGAAGCTGTACAGTAAAATGTTGGTGGGCACCCAAGAAGACCGCAGCCGCTCCTGAACACTATGATGAACTTGGACTGGCTCAAAGACCAAACTGGGCACCTCTCACAAAATGGTCAGTGAGCAGGGATGCCTTAGCACCGGAGAAAGCTGGGCTGGATACGTCTCTCCCTGATTTAGACAGTAACTCCATTTGGCTTCTTCAGCCACCTCCTCAGCCTGGCATGTTCAGTTGCATCACTGTTCTGAGGTCTATAGCCCCCCCACCCTGTGTTGGAATAACTCGACCACAGCCCTGCTTGTATTAGAAATGAAAAGACAGTGACACAACGGAAAGTCTTCCTCAGTACCTTGTTTTTGTTTTGTTCTGTAGTTGAACTTTAATTTTTAAGCCTTGTTTGTAATACACCATGTTTAAGTTACAGACTGGAATGTAGGAGTGAGATTCCATAGATGAAATCTTGTTTGTTGTAAACCTAAACCTGTGGCTGGCTAGTCCTTACTGCACAAGGGAGAAATGCCTGACTTTGTTACACTTCAGATATTTTTATGAGCTTTTTTCCAAGGAAAAAAAAAGGAAAAATTTTTTTTACATTAAGCTTTGTATCAACTTGTGGTCAACTGTGTTACAGACCAGCTCTTGATGTTTTTCATGTTTTACTATGGAATGTGAAACTCTTCACATTATGAAGTAGGAACTGTAAAGGGACCTATAGTCTCTTGTTGAAGCATTTCATAAGGATGTTTTAACATTGCGCTTTGAAGGCTCATGGCCAGCAGGGATTTATGAACAATAATGACCCTCACACTGATCCTTTGACTGAAACAGCTCTAAATGATGATCTGCTGATGTATAATCAAACTTTTTCATTTCCACGATTTTATTTGCCACCTGTTATAGTTTCCATGCTACCTCATCTGTTTTAGGTGAACTCTAAAAGCTTGTCTTTATTTTCCCCCTCATTGAAAAAGTTCCTCCTTTGCAACCTTAAGAAAGGTCAGGAGGACCTGTCTTCTGAACATGGTGGACGGCCTTTAGCAGGTTTACCAGTTTGTTCAAAGATGGTCATTTAGATAGTCTCAAATCAGTTCATCAAAATAAATGTTCAAGAATGTGACTCTTCCTTTGACTTAAAGTAGTTTCTTTTAAAGTTTCTTAATCATACTTGCTGCATCCATAAGGAATTTTTTAAAATACACTAACATAACAAATGAAAATCCTTAAGATGGTTGAATATTTCTACTATTTTTGTGTTTATTATCAAATAAAATGTACAGTATAAACATTTATTATAAGTGTAATACTGTGCATGAGCAACATACAGTATACTTCTAAATCTGTGGAAGAAATGTAATATCTCAGTGTAAATTAAGTTTTTATGTAATTATGTTTTCTGTTATACTGACTTCCTGTCCTGGTTCCTATCAGGGAGGTTTCTTCTTAAACTGTTTTTGTTTCCACACCAGTGGCATCGTTCGTCAGCATCTCTGTTGCGATAGTTTCAAATGGATCTGTTGACCGTGATGAATTCAGCACACAGTCCTTGGAGGAGGAGTAAGAGGAAGCAGGGAGACGACTTATAATGGGCTGGTTGTGCAACTCATGCCATGGTTTAACAGCTCAGTAACAGCACTATGGAGAGAAGGAGTCGGGCCACCAACTATTTTTTGCTTTACCTTGGGCTGGTACCCCAGCATCTGAATGGCACAGATCCATCTACTCCACAAAAGTGTTGTACAGCCCCAGTGGTGGTTCTGGACAATACTGTAAAACAGTGGTTCCCAAACTTTTTATCTTCTGACCCACAAAATATTCATGGCAAAAACTTGTGACCCCAAATATTACTGGTCTGAGTACACAAACTTTGTTAATAACCCGAAAAACAAAGGCTGCACAAATGCAAATACTTATTTATACTTATTTTTTGTTTTTGTAATAATTATAGGGAAAATATTACATCACCAATTATTTTATTACCCTTTAAATTGATTTCTGAAATGCACTGGTTCCCAAACTTTTCAGCTTTTGACCCACAAAATAACAGTAGCAGAGACCTGTGTCCACAACTATGTTTGGATGATAAACATTTGTATCAGGTCAACTAAACATGGGCATAGTTACAATATTTATTATTCTACATTTATAAATTTTAGGCAACTAAGGTAAAAACGTAATTAATTTAGAAAATCTTTTCAGGACCCCACCTTGATGTTTCAGGATCCCACTTTGAGTCCCGACCCCAACTTTGGGAACCACTGCTGTAAAACATGCAATTTGTGGTGGTGATTGAGTTTTGGAGGAGTGGGTTTAGACATATTTCAAGTTAAGTTTGCTTTTCATTGCATCAGATTTACAGGTGATGGTTTTACAAATGGGGTACGATCACATCTAGCTAATTATTCAACACTCAAATTATGAGAAATTCAATGCTTCTGAGTTTAATGAAAAGCGGTCTTCAGCTGAAAGATGTTTTGTTGAAACATTTTCACAGAAAAGTTACCAACTTCCTGCTTTGTATCTAACACAGTCATTGTGTGAGTAGTCAGTTTAAAATAATTTCAGGTGCTTTTTTGAACTTCCTCTGTCATTTAACTTGTTCAAGTTTCTATTGTAAATATGTAATGTTTGATTACATTTGATGGTGTTTCTCCAGCTGTGTTGGGCACAACATAAACTTTGGCTGGAATAAATGGGATAGTCGTGGTAAAAAGAAAACAGCATCTTTCAGCTTAGTGCATTAAATGAGTCGTTGTTAGGTTTATCAAACTAGGTCAAACTGATTGTAAATGTGTTGTTACAGCAGTGGCCCAGTCAAGTCCAAACTTCAACACTAACGCAAAGATCTGTGGGACTCTCAGAACTGTGAAAAAGAAGCCCACAACCCTAAATTAACATAAGAAAATGTTTGTTTTGATTATCTGAAGCTGTTATCAGCTCAGTTTAGGACCTGGTGAAATGTTAAAATCGAAACAGTGTGTATTTTTTAACCATGCATGTGTGCTCATAGGTTGTTAACTTTGAACTGGGGGCTCTACGTAGACTGTGACAGGGAGGAGCACCTGAGGATCTCTGACTGAGCTGGCTCCCGTCGTGAAGGCGGCATCTGATGCTCTGTCCTGGTCCGTTAAGAAGCTCCTAGTCCAATTAGCTCCAGAGGACTGTACTGAAATCCACGCGTGTTGGCCCAGTTGGGACTTAAAAACTCGCGGGTTCGACGGTGGACATGAGCGCTGCTGCTCGGCGTGGACCTGACGCGACAGCCCGCCATCAGCAGACGACCTGGACCACAGGAACCGCGCTGTCATGAAGATGGTGGTGTGTTTTGAGCGGTAGCTGACAGACGCAGTTTTTGGTTTACACGCACGCACGCACGCGATAAACCTTTAATTTTTAAGCTCGCGCAGCACTTTTGTTGCAGTTGGCCTGCTGCACGCGCGTCATCTTGGCGACTCCGCCGAGAGTTGCCTCGCGGACTGTCGTGTGGAAAGTGTCAGGTTAAAGATGGAAACGGTCACGGATGTGCTGCTGGTCACCGCGAACGTCGGTTCGCTCTTTGACAACGTAAGTAGACCGGTTAAACTACGGTAATAAAGTACACAACGCCGCCGTGCTGCCCGGTTAGGTTCACTCTGAGAAACGAGGGGTAGGAAGTTCAGAGTTTTACCTCGAAATGTTTCATGCTAGCATACATTCTGACGACATGGGGGTTCTCAGTCGCAAAATACGTTTATAACCTGTAATTTACGACTGCTTTAATGCGTATTTTACGTAAAATACCTCATTGGGTCGGTTTGATTTGTCTGCGGTGAACAGCCTGCACTCTGCTGTGTTCTTCCGCTATCTTTGAATAAGAAAAAAAAAAAAAGTACAGGCTAAGCCATCATTTACCTGTTCACGAGTCACGTGACCTGATCCTTATCACCTTAGGCCTTAATTCGAGTCACAGAATGTGACATTTCCAGATAGGCACAATAATTTGACAAATGTCTTGCCTGTATTGCAGCAAATGAAACTATTATTTAAAATAAACAAAATAGCGGGAAAGTCATCATTGTTAGTGTGTATTTATGTGTAATATGACCTCACAAACCAACTAATATTGCCCTGAATTTATGTTTATTTCAGTTATTCAACATTCTCCACTTGGCTCTGGTTCTTGTGATGTGAACGCATTGGTTCCCAAAGTTGTTTTAAATTTTTACCCACAAAATAATAGCAGCAGAAACTTGTGACCCCAAGCTACCTTCGATTAAAACCTTCAAATTAAGCCAATTTAAAAAAGAAAAAGCATTATAATGAAAAAAAGTAGTACTGAACCCAACTTTGGGAAGCGTTGCTCTAAAAGTTGAAGTTAAGCTCCTGTACACCCTCTTTAAGTCTGTGCTGCTTAGATTTTATGTTTATAATACTTTGTGGTCTTATTTCTATTATGCAGCTATGTAAGTTGTCATTTATTACCAAGTCAAGAATGTTTGCATTTTCCCATAATTTAATGTTACGTCTGCACAAAATGAAAGGGGAAAGAATCTATTATATAACTTGTCTAAATATCCATTACGTTCTTTTGTTTTTGGCTCAGGCCAACTTTGCATGGAGGAGGAGGGCTCTTTACAGTCATGGAAATTTGGCTCTGGACCACATTTCCTTTGAGCAGAGTTGTTCTAATCAACACATGTAAGATCCCACTGTGGGAAACACGTGAACAGATGAATATCTCCCCCTTCCTCCCTCCCCCCCACCAAGGGAGTTAAGCTTTTCTCCTTCCTCAGGCCCCTCAGTTCCTATAAACAAACACTCCTGAGCGTTCACCGAGGATAAGAGCAGGAACCTAAGCACATCTCAGAGTAAATCCTGTGGCTGCACAATCCTAGCATCATTACAGTAGCTCATCAAGTAAAAACACTGACTTCTGTCCTGTTGTGGAACATAAATTTGATTGATTTTGTCATTTTGAGACGATGCTTGTACAGAGCTTTATTTAAATGTTTATAGATTTGGATGCAATAATATTAAACAGATATTTAAAAGCTCTTCTTCAAGCTCAGGCTTGATGTTGTACTGTGCACATTTTTTTTACATTTTCTTTCCTCTGATATGTAATTCTGTTGCCTCAGCCTTTATTTAGACAAACAGAATTACATCTTCAGTGTAATTATAAATTGTAAATAAAAAACACTAATGGTTTTAATTAGAGTTGGATTACAGATTAGTTGGATGACAGATCAGTCGAATGACAGCGGTTTTCTCGATTATTTTTTTCAGCACTCAAACCGTGATTGTGGTTGTAGACAAAATATTGTGGGAGATTTCCTCCACGTCATAAAGGCTGAGCTGCAGTCACTCCTCTCATGCAAATACAGAATGCAAATCTATTTCCTTGGTCACATAATGTGTCTCGGTGTATTTTACTCTGTTAAAACGCTGCAAGGCGGAGCACCTGTGTAGGGAAATGGCAAGTCCAGAGTGAAAATCATGTGGGATAGTTTCAGGTGTGGCTGAAGTTGGTTAATATCCTGAAAAAAACACTTTCTCTAAATTGCACAGAATCCTATGTTCTGGTTGTTCTTAGTGTACATTTACTGTAATTTATTTAAGGTTTTCTGATATGACTTTCTGACTTTCATGTGGTCTCCTTAGTTGTCTACACTCACCGGCCACTTTATTAGGTACACCTGTCCAACTGCTCGTTAACACTTAATTTCTAGTCAGCCAATCACATGGCGGCAACTCAGTGCATTTAGGCATGCAGACATGGTCAAGACAATCTCCTACAGTTCAAACCGAGCATCAGTATGGGGAA
>NW_013952490.1:1435078-1442582 GCF_001266775.1 Austrofundulus limnaeus
TTACTAGCGTGGTGTACCTAATAAAGTGGCCGGTGAGTGTATATTTTAGATAATTTTAATTTGTTATTGTTAAGACATCACAAATAGCTTATTTTATGAAAAAATAAAGTGTTTTAACAAACAAACAAGTTGTCAGGAGCTGTGTTTTTTGTTAGTCTTGTTTATAGCAGGGTTGTTTAATCCTGGTCCTCGAGGGCCACTAGTTTTTGCTGCTCCAACACTTAATTTGAATAAATATATCTCTAGCTTTTTCGGATTTGATCACAGTTGAGAGATCGGTTTTTATAGCGGCAAGAATGTCAGACTTCAAGGAGAGTGCGTCCGCCTCGCTGCGGGAGGGAGAGGATGGCGCCGAAGCTCCGGTCTTAGCTGCAGTCTGCTCCAAAGCGGCGTCAGGCCTAGTAGCCGTCGAGCTAAAATGTTTGGCTTTCCTCGAGTTTGTTGCCATTTTTCTACTCTTCCAGGCAGGAATCACTCAGGGGTCGAGTCCGGACGGACCAAATGTTCAAAATAGCAAAGACATTTAGTATAGAACCACAAACAGAACAAGTCGGAGCAGGAGCCCACGCGACACACGTCTCACTCCTCCACCATCTTGCCCCACCTCCGCCCTCTAGCTTTTTGTGTTAGATTTATTTACTGTTTTGTAATATTTAGGTTTTGTTTTGTTTACCTGTATTTTACCAGTGTTGCCTCTATTTGTCCACCTTCCCTCAGGTCAGCTCCTGCACTCAGTCAGCCTTTCAAGCCCACTAGGGTTGGGTATAATCGTATCATGTGCAATTAACCGTCAGAAAAACATTAATCGATTATTTTTTGGTGCTTGACGATTAATATCGTTTATACCACCAGACGGACTGACTGCTCGGTGGTCCTCTCCGCTTCAAACATGACGAACATTAAAAAAAAGTTCTGTGATTTATTTATCATAAGTCATAAGTCTGCAATTTTGACACAATTTGGAACAGATTTTTCTGAAGAGCAAATCTTTCCCACTAAATTGGTCATGTGACATAAGGGTGTCCAGGGACTCCAGGAGATTAATCATCAAATTAATCATTATTGGCTAAAAACCACAATTAATCGTGATTAATTTTTTTGCCAATATTGCCCAACCCCAACACCTGTTCCACAGCAACACACCTGTCAGCATTTAGCTCAGGTGTCTTCCCTTTTCTGTTTACCCCAGTCTTGTGTATTCAGCCTATGTCTCATTACTCACCAGCTGTGCATTATTGGTTTCAGTACCACAGTCTGGTTCTCCTCAGGCCATTGGTGCTCGTTCCATGACACGATCCTCAAGTGTTTTTGTAAGTTTTTTTGTACGCCAGGTCAGAGTTTGTTTAAATCAGATTGTAAGTCTTGAACTAGAGCTCCTTGTGTCCCCTGCACTCCTGGGTCCTAACCTCCTGCTACCTATAATTTGAAATATGCAATTACTTAAAAAGCCAGCGTATATTATACTATGTTCATTTTTATTTGTGTTGAAATATTGCAAGAAAATATAAAGAAGGTTCAAATATAATGACACTGTCAAAAAGACTGAAGGACATGTTCATCTTGTTTACAACGTAAATTTAGGATTGTTAGAGATGTCAGGAGCAACCTTTCTAAGAAGCTAGATTAGTTTTTTTCAGCGTTTCATCTGAACAAACCACATGACGACCGGAACAAGTCCTTTTGACAGATCGGACCAAAGAGATGTTTGGTTGTAATGACAGGGTCACAGTTGGTGAAACAGCCTCCGAGCTCAATAACCTCATATCACTTGTTGAGCACGGTGGAAGAGGGCTGATAATTTGGGCTTGTTTTGCAAACACAGGACCTGGGCAGCTTGCAATCAATAGGTCAGACATGAACTTGAAGTCAAACGGTGACTAAAACTGCTTCATGTGCAAGAGCAGGGCAACAATCCTCTTCATTGCAGCAAATGTAAAACAAAATATATAACCAAAAATCTATATTCATCGTGTTGTAATGGCTCAGTGCAGGTTCAGTTGAAGATATTGTGGCAAGCTTTCACAAGTGCTGCGAAACAAGAAAGTCTGCAAACTTCAGCAAACTGAAACTGAAGAAGATTGGGCCAACGAAGGTTCAACAAAGAAGATGTTTGCTTAAAGGTTCTTCTGCTAAAGATAGCTCTGCAATTTGATGAATCATACTAGGGTGTGTTTAGGTTTTCAGACTTTGCTTTTGAGTTTTGTCTTGTTACGCAATGTGTTGTTGTTCACATGAGGTTCTTTTTACCTAATTTTTAGTCAGAGACATGAAATCCTGCAATAATAAAAAGAGAGTATCTACTTTTAGGGGTGTAACAATACATTGATCCACATCGCAGTGTTTTAGTACTCAAGACAGGTCTTGAGACTGGTTTAAGACCACTTTTTGATGGTCTTGTCTTGAACTCAACTGCATTTGTACTCGGTCTTGTCTCGGTCTCGGACATTGAGGACTCAGGCTTTTATTTCAAGGCTAGTTAAAACGACAACTGTGAAAATATCACTAAATTACCAGAATATTCCTTTAATTCTTAAAACAAAACAAAAAACAAAAAAAAAAACAATATAAAAATAAAAGGTACTGATTCAAATCCAAGAGTGACTCATTGCTAAATATGCATTTTTCTTACCGCTGTCACCCTTCCCCACCCCGTTCGCAAGTGACACTTAAAAATAGTGAGCAGTGGTTGGCTGGGAGCAGGATAATTAGAATTAGGAGGTGGTTCAACAAAATATTAGTGTGTGAACTTTTTTTTGTGACAATGTTTTTTTTTTTTTGGCCAGCCAGTGTATATTACACAGGATACAAGCTGCCTCATGAACTTGACTGTCCTGATTTGTTTGCCATAAAAACAAAATTCAGAAATGTTGAAAATGAGTTACAAGTGTCTAAAGATTTTTTTCGTTACATTCTTCTGTTTGTGTGCTCCCACACTCAAACAGCAGTTGCCTATTTTGGAAAAACAAATTGACAACAAATATTTGTTCAAAAGGACAAATTCCAAAAAATACAGAAGACGTGTTTGTGTTTTTTGGACACCAACAAACCTGAGATAAAAATGGTCATTTTGCAGTTTTGATGTTGACATTGACAAAGGAAAGGAAAATTTAATCAAAATAACACAAGAAGTTATTGATATTTCCAGACTGAATGAGACATTAACAAATGATACATTTATTACTTTATATTTTGTTCTTTCATAGGTGGGTGAAATTCAAAATGGGTGGTTACAAGAATTATATAAGGTAAGTTTAAACATTTTGTATTGGTAGATATAGTTAATAGCTTTTATCAGTTGGACATTTTTTCTCATTTGTGAACAGGATTTTCCAGGTAAGACATAAAAATCATACTCATTTTTATTGTTTGCCAGCCTCATTGCTTTAGTGACCTTCCAGTTCACACAATAATTTCATCTTCCTCCAGAAAGACAGATACTATGCACCAGTTTGTAACACAAGGAGTAACACAGAAGCACAAACACAAAAACCTGGAGTCTAACAGCAGACTTTAACACAGTGAAGAGCCTTTTTACATGTCAGTGATCTGTAATGTTAGCTATTGCAGGTCATTAAACTCAACATATTTTCTTTTTCAATAGACAGTCCAGAAATGCAAGCCTCAGTTCATCGCCCTGCACTTCCAGGAGGTGGGAGGGAAAGACTACGTGGTCAACATGGGTCAAGCAGAAAACTTCTTCTGGTAGGGTTCATGTGCAGACCCTTATCCATGTTTACTAAGCTGTTTATTTTTCATATCTTTCCTGTAAAATGGATGTACAGTATTTATGCATTTGAAGTGAACTGCAACCCTCAGCATGTTAATCTGATAATTGTTCTATATTGATTCATGTACATGATTCAGCAAGCTAACATAAGCACATAGGTGTACTTTAGAGTAAATTTTAATAAAACAAATAAGTGTGACAGATTCCTTAAGTCAGGGCTATTCAACTAAATTGCTCCGGGGCCCACAGTTACTGCCGGTCAACAGCTGAGGAGCCGAACATCCAGCAATTAAAGTCCTTATGTAATTAAACCAAGTATTACAAAGATCTGTTACCTTTGAAATAGTTTATTTTGCTGTATTTAACCATGAATACAACAAACAGAACCCCATAAAAGTAGTGATAATTACACATTATCAAAAATAAAAAGAACATATTATGCCTCCTGTCGTGGCACCGTTTCGCCAGGGCAGAGATGCGGGAGATAAACAAAGTGGTCTGTGTGGTCTCAGTCTCAGATTATTTAATAGAAAGATGCATGTGCAGAGAATGAGCAGAGCTGGACAGATGTGAATCGAAAACGTCTGTCAAGCTCACGCTGCTCCGGAAACAGGAAACAGACAATATATACATCCTGCTAACAAAATAAGAGCATCAGAGATATCCAGGAACCAATGACATAGTTACAAGTAAATGGGCCATAAGATTACATTAGTACATACATTATCTTAAGAACCATGAGAAACAGATCATATAATGGCAGTTATCAAGAGATACAGAACAGGACATGTCATGGTAATATGCAGTTAGGGAGTTAGAAGATATCCTTCCATCACAGTCCCTCCTCCTGATTATCCATTAATCAGTAAAAAATATGAAAGAAACATTTGCATATCTATAACCATAACTGCATCAACACCAATGGAAAGGGAACAAGGGCAATGTAAAACAGCGCAAACAAAGTCAAAAATTCAAACGGCAAAATTTAAAAATCTTAAGAGTCCAAAATTTAACAAGGTATCGTAAACACAAGTTCTGCCCCCCCCCCAAAAAAAAAAAAAAATATGATAGCATTAGCTGGGTATGTTCCATCAGAATCTTATCTTGGATAAATAAATCTAGTCCTCCTGTGATGACATACACGTTGTTAGACAGCAAATCTCAGCTCTCAGACCTCAACAACAACCCAGACAGGTGAACTGACCATCAAATATGTCTTCGTGGCGTACCAGGCTCGAGGTAGCAGAATACCCCCTCCCCAGCTTACCACAAACGCAGAAAGGAACAAACAAACAAAAATGTGACTGTCATGGGAGGAGCCTCCCCGAGACTCAGCTGACAATCACCTAAACTTTACCAGGAAGCTGCACAGAAGGACGAAAACCTCTAGGAAATCATAAACCAATTAAACAAAACCAACCATAAAATTAAAAAAAAAACAAGCATCCAGAAGTGTCTAATTGTTTTAAAATTATGTTATGAGATGGGCCTCAGAAATGGACCAGGGGTAACCCTGATACCGCCCAGGAGGGGGAGCTAAAGTCCAACCCAGCTACCCAGAGTGACAAAACATTCCCTGAGGTAAAAAAAAAAAAACATGGAATTCCAACCATTGCACAGACATAATTGCATCTCAGTTTAAACATTGAAACATTTAAAATGCATAATAATAAGCCAGTCAGAAGAGCACAAATATAGTACAGATATTTCAGTGAGGGGCAGTTTACGTGATTTTGCATGGGGAAAAACACTCTCACCCAGCTATTTCAGCCTGGGTGTAAAAACACAGTCCTGTTCTCTTTATTTCATCTCTGAATTGCCAATTTTTTTTAAACCAATTTTATTTTCACTTTCATCATTTTATCTTCAACTGCTTGTGGGTTTAACTGTCTTGACTGTTTATAGAAATGGTTTTTACCAGCTTCTAGCCAAGATTATGACGTTTCTGTAGATATCACACGTCTCTGTTTAACTAAAAGAACTTAGAGTAATTAAAGTAGAAAACCGGAGGGTTTGGACTTAAAAGATGAATAAACCAATTGGCGGGCCGAACTTTGGTCACTCACGGGCTGGATGTGGCCCGCAGGCCGCCAATTGAATAGCCCTGCCTTAAGTTAAAGGAGTATTTAAATACTGTCAACTAATCAAACTGAAAACTCACAAACTTCGAGTAAACAAACTTATTGATTCCTCTACTTCTTAAAAAAATACAATATTTTTACCCTTGTGCTCTGCTCCTCCCAGGAACATTGAGTCCAGTAAGGAAATGAAAGACTTTGACAGGGTCTGCATTTATGTTGACAACAAGTTCCAAGCAGAAGACAGCTTCACGGTAAGAAAATATAAAGTAATTCCAGTTTCCTTCCACAAGATGGCGTTCTCCTCCACAGAAATGGGCCCGGAGGCGTTTCATGATGCAGCAGCTGTCTGTTGATATTGCTGCAAAACATTTGACTGCATATAAAACCACGTCAAATGTCATGAACTAAATTTAAAAAGAAATAAATGTTTTTTACACCTCAGTGATTAACTGTATTTTGTTAAATCAAACATTTGTAGCTGTGATCATTGTTTAATACAGCTTCACTGGATGGATTAATCAAAAAGATTGATCTCTGTTTCTACTGTTCACAACAAAGGACTTATTGTTGTGCTTTTATTAAACGGAGTCAGGTTACTTGAGCTTCATATGTCAAGAGGTGTGAGGTGTGTGTAAAACCATGGCCTTATTTTAGTAACATATCTCCTAGATGTAGTGTGAGGTAATATCAGTTGTTTTACACCATGTGAGCACAGATAGAAGTAATGTTTTTAGCGACAGGGATGTTGAGTCACTCCCGCTGCCGTGTATGGTTTAGTGGTTTTGAAGCTTTCTAATAACTCTGTGAAGACACTTTGAGTTGTTATGATGATGTTTATGTCACAGGCACGTGTTGGAGGCTATTCTTTCATATTGGCTATTTATACCTTGTGGTCTTAAACTGTATTCTCAGTTCCCATAATGAGCGTGTCAGTCGTAGTTTGTGTGAAATTCAGTCCCTGTTGGGAGAATCACCTCTCCAGAACAGAAAGGTGGCAGAGTATTTCTTAAAGTATTAACCCTTCCTCCTCCCAGGTGAAACCCTCACACTGCCTGTCTGACAGTAGGGGTCATTGCCCACATCTGTAGACAGAGGGTGTGTGAAGTGAAAAGTGTGTGGGGGGGTAAAAGTCAGTGACCAGGTGTGAGAAACACGAGCCAAAGTCAATACATTTAACTCTAGATTAAAACTATTGATCCCAGCCTATTTGTACACCATAAATTAAGTGTGTCGGCGAGGTGGAGGACAGCTGGGACTAAGTTTCCCCTGCACTCGAGCGTTCGCACCCTTCACTGTTTTGCCCTGAGAGGGTTGCAGGACCCCCCCTCCCCCCACTCCCCCCCTCCGCCACCACCTCATGTAATGCCTCATTCTCATTTCGGTTGTGCCACCCGCATTGATTTTCAATTTGTTTCCCCTTGGCTGCAGATCATCAGTTATAAAGCCAAGAGAGAGTTCGGGGGGTGGGGGGGTGGAGGGGGTCTCCTTTCACAGGGGCTGCAGAAGTAGAGGTGGCAGACTTGCATGAATTCCCAGTACAAATGGTGTTTTGATAAAAAATCACTTGAAAGTCAATATTTTTTTATTAAACTGTGCACAAACCTGATTGATGAAGATAGGTGTTTGGCAGAGTATGTGATGGTGTTTGTGTGTGTGTGTGTGTGTGTGTGTGTGTGTGTGTGTGTGTGTGTGTGTG
>NW_013952490.1:1443647-1447911 GCF_001266775.1 Austrofundulus limnaeus
GTGTGTGTGTGTGTGTGTGTGTGTGTGTGTGTGTGTGTGTGTGTGTGTGTTCGGCTGTATAGAGCGTTTACAAATCCAACATGAACTAGGCTTCAAGTTATAGTTCTTTAGTTTCGTACAAGAATACTTTTGGGTAATGTTACACCAGTTTTGGACGACACTAAAGATTTTTCTCTCATTTCAGCAGCTTTCTTCAGATTCTGACCCTCTCAGACTTCTTGGAATAACCCCTCAGCCACGCTCTAACATTAGTTTAGACAAGTTGGACACTAATTGCTGTTCACTGAAGCCGTCAGTGGAGACACGTCCGTTTTATTAAAGGAGGACGATTTTGGCACAGAAGATGAACGATCTCTTCAGGGAGAGATCTCTCATGCGCCAGCTGATTATGTGTGTGTGTGAAAGGGTGGGGTGTCGCCCAGCGGTCCGTCACGTACCCCAGCCCGCCGCGCGCCGGCTTATTTTTCTTCGGCTCCCCTCTCAGAGTGCCAGCGCTGGCAGACAGCAGAGCTACTGCTTAATACCTTTTAAATGGTTTTAATTTTCTGTCTTTATTGATTTCGCAGGGCATGATTAATCAGATCAGTGGAGCAGGCAGTTAGTACATTAAAAATTGTCAGCCCCACGTCAGGGATGATTGGGAGCTGAAGTGCGCGCATGAGGGATTGAAAGTGGCAGAGCTGAACGTTTTTTGTTTTTTTTTTTGGTCTTTGAAGTTTCATGTTTTTATGGAAACTGAAAGTAGCTGAGTTTAATTTTACATTTAAATACATATGTGGTATTAAATAAATTATTCAGTCTTTTAGGACAGTTTCTGTATTTTCCTTCATATTTGGTTGCTTTTGTGACAATCCACTTTAAATGAGTCAGAAAAGATCCACGTTTGATTTAAAATGCTGTAACCTTTTTAAAGTTTTAAAGTTAAAATAAAGTATTTTATCCTAAATAACTGTTTTAGACTTGGAAGGCTAGAGTTTGAGATGAAAAGGACGTAAATATACTAATATAAAAAAAAAACATTTTTTTTTCTTAGGCATAACTTTAGGCTTTACTCGCTTTCTTACATGTAAATTAGTTACTAAAACAATTCTGTTTTCTTTTCACAGGCTTTGGGAAGCATGTACTTCATCCACAAGACACTGAAAAATATCTATCAATATGACTTTAATGGTAAAAAAAATGTTTTTTTTTTCCTTTTGTCTTTATTGTAAATTTTTATTAGGGCTTTTACATTATATATGCAATTCAGATATTATTATTATGTAATATTGTAACTACATCAAGATAATTTCTTCACTCCCACTTTCTGTACTGTTAGTGAGATAACACTTCCGGTGTGCTTTATTGTCTCATTGCCTCCTTTATGATGCTGATTTTGCACACATCAATATTGCTCTGTAAAATTTTAACACCGCGTGCAACGCTAACTTTTATTGGTCCATAAAAGATCAATTTGCAGTTATCGTTTTTTTTTTTCTGAATCACATGGTTTTATTATTTATAGAAAGCATTTAACTACAACAAAAGGTTCTAACTTGAAAGCAGCAAAAGGTTGTTGGATATGGCAACCTCTTTTATCTTATTTTTTATTTATTTATTGATAAAAGGAATTTTAAGTTGTTTCTGTGTGTGTAATGATAGTTTGACGGCTACACTTTCCAGACAGGTATTTGCAAAGAACTAAAATTCAAAGTGGAGCTGTTCATTTTGCTGCTACGTAGTCCAGTCACGTTAGATGTGAAAAAGCTCCACAGAAAAGCTTATGGAAGAACCATAAACATCCCGGAGCTGCCACTCGCTGCGTGGCCCAAACCAATTGTCGTTCACCAAACGAAGTCTAATGGCCCTCGTATAGATTCTCTCATCACGTATGCTGCTCTGATGAGGTTAACACCAGTTTATTGATTGCTGTTTGCATGTTTTCTCACTCTTTTCCATGTCGCCACACTCACGCCGCCTCGCTCTCTCACAGTTAAGGAGTTCAAAGCAGTGGTGGGGCAGAAGTGCGTGGGCTCTCTGGACAGGGTCACCACTGTGGAGAAAGAAAAATTCCCAAAGAATTTCTGGCCCGATGTAAGTATGTATGCACGAGTGTGCGGGAGAGGTACGGGATGGGTTGGTCATGTTCCGAGGGGAGATGTCAGGACAAATGGGTCTTCTGGGGCTGCCGGGGCTGTCTGCCTGCTCCGACAGGGAGATGAGACAAATTATCTGCAACAATCAATAATTATCAGTTTGGATCTTTAAAGACACAGCTCACTGGGGTTTAGTCACTCACTCCCATTTGTCTCTGTCGCAGTTCAAGTGGTCTAGAAAGGGCTTCATGAGGACCCGCTGGATCATCCACAACCAGTACGTAACACGTTACACATCACCCCGATACCCCTTAACTTGGCTAACGTTCAGGTTTTTCTGTCGTTCAGAGGTTTAGACCTGGTCAACGTCCACCTGTTCCACGATGCCTCCAACCTCATTGCCTGCAATTCCAGCCCTTCCATTTATTCAGCCAACCGTAAAAACGCCCTCAAATATGTCATCAACAGGTGAGAGAAAACAGGGCTGTCAAAGTGTGATTCAAGCTCTCGTTTACCATCTTAATCCAAATTTCAACTTGTTGAAAATAAGAAAAAAAATGCCTGACTAGTGTATTTTCCTTGCAGGTTATCAGACAACCGCTACACTGTGCTGCCTTTTTTCCTGTTTGGGGACTTTAACTTCCGTCTAGATACTCTAAGTCTTGTTCAGGTATGTCACATCCAGAGGTTGCGTTAATGGAATATTTTCCGGATTTGACTGGTTTTTTTGCACAATGACGGAAAAATCTGAAGGCAGTCCGTCATTTTGACAGATTGCAATTAACACCCCTGACCTCTTAAAACCTGGTTTATACTTCGAGTCGCACGTCTTTCCCCACTGCTGAGTAAAAAATAAAATAAAATAAAATAGCACAACTTCTGTCTGCTCTCCCGCTGATATCCCCCGGTGACAGCCGTCTTGTGCATGGCCTCCAGTCAGAACTGTGCCGACGGGACGTTGTGGCTCTCAGTGTGTGATAGGTCCAGAGATTGTGGGTGTGTTTGTTCATGAGGAGCACCACAGAGGGCCAGTGGTCCTCAGCTGTGCCAAGACT
Organism: Austrofundulus limnaeus; assembly: GCF_001266775.1. Taxonomy (NCBI): domain Eukaryota; kingdom Metazoa; phylum Chordata; class Actinopteri; order Cyprinodontiformes; family Rivulidae; genus Austrofundulus; species Austrofundulus limnaeus. The sequence goes on from NW_013952490.1 coordinate 1,446,778, forward strand.
GGGAGCTGGACCACGAGAACAGGACCCCGAGCAGCTCAATTCCTTCTGTGTATTATTTTGTTTAAAATGATGTTGTTTTTTTTTGTCTGAAGCCAGTTTTAAAAAGAGCTCAAAGAGCAGCTGGTTTGATCCAGGTCCCAAGGATGAATGTGAGCACGCAACTGGTCGCGTCTTTTTTTTTTTCATCCACCGTTAACAAAATTAAAAAAAATAAAAAGAACGGCTCTACTTCACTCAACTTAACACTGATGTTGAGTGGAAAAAAACACTATCCAGCCATCGTTATTGTAGTTTATATACTATATATGAGCTGTGGGAGGGCAGAGGGAGGATTTATGATAATTTATGGCCCACCGCGTCTTCAGCCCGTTTATACTCAGTCAGGAAAAGACGCGCTGAAATTGCGCAATCATCAACCCGCTGTCTCACGTTTTATTAAAGTATCCTGGTTTAAGTCTGGAAGACTTAATAAATAAGCCAGGTGAGGCGGAGAAAAAAAATCAACGAGGCTTCACAAGATGGCTCTGTGACATCACTCTCACGCACACAGACATTTTCAGCTTTACACACGGAGCAGGTCTACATCACGGAGGTCTTATTTAATCTAAAATAAATAACATATTCCCATCTGATCATCTCAGATCTAGACACCATACTGAATGCGTCTCCAGGAGCTGACAGTGCATTGAAGACAGGAGGCTTTGGAGCGTCTGTGAGGCGCAGCTGAAGCAGTGGCACAGTGAGAGCACACTGCAGGATTTCCTCCTGCTGAAGCAACAGCTTTGGGATTTGGAAATAAAGTGTTGCTGACTTCTGATCATTTTGACTGGAGAAATGCTTTCTGATTTTAAAACTTTGGCTGAAGTGCTGCTTGTTATTCCAACAGTGTCGCAGCAGAGCGCGGGTTTGAACTTCAGAACGACTGGCGCAGATGTGCGTAACGTGAGATTTTTCTTAGAGATATTTTATTGCATAAATCAAATCTATACTCGTTTTCTGTTTTTATTTAATAATATTTTTAACACTGTGGCAGTGGTGCGATATGACTGACTGCAACTCTGACTTTCTCTTTTCTCTCGTCCTCCTGCAAGGGAGGCAGAGACAGAAATAAGGAGGCGTTATCTAATGTTGAAA
>NW_013952490.1:1448141-1456150 GCF_001266775.1 Austrofundulus limnaeus
TATATATACATACACATATATACATCCAGTGATTAGGTGAATCAAATGAGAGGGCAGCCCGAGACCCAGCCCGACAAATACCCAGTCATACACAGACACAATCACACAGTCCCACCCTCATTCTCACACCCATTCATTCAAAGACAGACAAGATAAACGCCACTCCCCACTCACACTCCCGATACACACTCTATACCCCTCGTGCACATTCTTCTCCGAACTCCTCACACTGGACCGGACGAGACCGAACCGGTTTGGAGGCAGTATGAACCGACCCTACCGCACCTGAGGCAGGTGGAGAAGGCGGGCCCTCCCCTGAACGCATCCAGAAGAGTCCGGTCTGCTTTGTTTTAGAACTTCCAGGGACCAGATAACAAAAATTTTTTGCGGATCTGGTAAAAAGCGGATCTGGTAAAAATGCTTCCATCCAGCTGTAACTTGTTCAGTCAGGTTTGCACCGCTCTCATTTTATTTTTGACTCTTCCAGTCACCGTTTGAACCTCTGAACGCTCCTCTAAGTTAAAACTCACCACTTGCATACATGTCAATGAGCCTCAACAATCCATACTTTTAGCAATAAATAAATAAAATAATACATATTAACACACGTGCGGGGGGATCACAGGCGGACTGTCGGCCGTGGAGATTTGAGGAGGAAGACATGAGGAGGGCAGAATGTATTTATAGTGGCAGAGCGGGTTGGAGGATGTTTATTTTGAAGGTATTTATTGTTTTTTAACGTCCTACAGGCTCTGAAATGTTAAATATATTTGAAACTTTTTTTAATCCGTAAAACTTAAAAAAAATCTGGGAGATTGTTCTGTTAACATCAGTATATAGGCTTACCTGCAAAATGAGGAAAAAATTACAGACAATCCATACAACTTGACATGCTGCACTTGAGGAGCACAGTGGGACAGGAGAGACTGAGAGGACTTGTCATGTGGTCCTGAATAAGAGATCAAAGAGCATCACGGACGAGTTCTCGGAGCGCAAGGTTCATCATATGCCCTTAGTGGTGAGTAGCTACTTCTGTTTTAAATTTTGTTTGTGAACATGTGGGCCACTGTGCCAGTTTTACTGAACTTTAGCTACTGATAGGGTGCAGGTTCTGAGTTGAAATAGATAAAGCTGGTGTCAAAATGACCCATCTACTATCCGTGGTGCTGAACTGTTTTGAATTTGTGTTGCTGAGTGTTTTTTTTCCTCTCTTGGTTTGTTACACTTCATGTTCGTTTGATGAACTTCAGAATAACAGTCACTCTGTGGTGCTGTAAGTCCTGCGGTTGCAGGCACGTGTATGTTGTATAAAATGATGTTATCAAGAGATTTATTATTTGGTATAAAGGGCCCGGTCATTTGGCCCGGTTCTGATTTGTTCCGCTAGTGCTGCAGGCGCAGCATCTGAGGCAGAACTGCAAAACCAACATGACAATAGCCGCTTTCTATGAATGTTTAATCATTATCATTTAAAAAAGAAAGTGACGGGTAAAAATTGATCATGATGGATTTTTTTAACCCTGTCAGTCAAAATGACGGACAGCAAAAAAGTCTAGCGCAACCTCTGGTCACATCATTCATTTTCCCCAAAGCTGCTTCGACCTGACATTTTCACTTTGACATTTTTGTGTTTGTGTTCCCGGGACCAGCACCTGTCCACTGAAGCAGATGTGCAGACAGTAAAGAAGGACAGCAGTAATGAATTGGAGAAAATCATATACGAAGAAAAAAACAACGACCACCAGGTAATTTAAACCACTAAAACCTGGAAAGAAATTATCCAACGATGTTGGTTTAGGCCTGCTTTCCTTTCCTTTCTCTCTTTCACCTCCTCTTCAGGTGCTGCTTCAGATCGAGGAGAAGCTGTTTGCCTACCTGCACCAGGCGGTTTTCAGAGAGGACAACGGTGAAGCAGTAAGAGCACAAAAAACAAAACAAAGAAACTAGTTATTGTGCAACAATTTATCACGCTGCCAAAGATAGATTAGATCCAGTCAGTAGTCTAAATGTCAAACAACAAAAACAATAACAAAGGAACAAAATGTGTGTGAGAGTAAACTGGAATTTAACCTACTTTTCAACTTCCCCATTGTTGACATGTACACTTTCTGTCCACCAGCTTGTGAAGTATGATAAAGAAGTCCAGGCCTTTCATGATGTTATTACAGAAGAGGACATCAAGTTTCCACCCAGGTGAGGCTGAATGAGCAAAGAGCTGTAAAGAACGTGCTTAAAAAATAAACCTCTCCGTGTCTTTCACGTTCTTTCCTCGTTTTATGTTTAGCTATCCCTACAGCGAGGACTACACTCAGCCGACGCAATACATGAACACTCGCTGTCCCGCCTGGTGTGATCGGATCCTCATGTCACACACGGCCCAGGATCTCATCCACAGGGTCGGTTTGAAACTCCTGTTTGTGTCCTCACTCTTCCATGCTTCCTTGCTCTAAATGATCAAAGTGTTTCTTGTCTTATTCAGAGCACTGATCCTGATGAGAAGCGTGTTGTTTACAACACAATGGGTCCTAATGTTTGTATGGGAGACCACAAGGTAGGAGTTTAAAAAATGTTTATATTGTCCAGACAATTAATCGGACACGTGGAGTGACACTTTCCTGTTTTTTTGTTTTTCCCTGTAGCCCGTTTTCCTGTTTTTCTCCCTGAAGACGGATAGCCATTGACTGGGATGCTTCTCAATGGTGAGGATATGGGTTAGTGTGCACAGCTCTGCAGTGCTAACAGTTTGCAGTAATCCTGCTCTGCTCCCAGAAGGGCCATAACCCGAACGGCCCAGCGGAGTCAGAGTATGAACTAAGATGAAGTACCAGCGGGACACAAGCACTCCTTTGTGTCCAGTGTAGTTGGATCAGCACCTTCCACTGATCTATGCCTATCGAATCCTCTCCACTGTCACTGTTGCTGCACGTTTAGTGCATCTCAGGACTTCTTTTCATTAATTACCATCTGGACGGCCGGCTGGAGAGGCATTTATCGTCTCCGACAGAGTATTGGCATTTTTACGGCCATGATTTTGTTTTGCTGCCTTTTAAATTTATTTATCTCAGGATGGACTGCTTTCTCATGAGTGCTCTTTAGTGGACTTTAAAATAATGAGCGCCACACAGTAAAAGATGCTACAACCATCTCTTGCTTCTTTCTTGTGTTTTACTATTTGAGACCAAAAAAAAAACAATACCAACAAAAACAACTTGGTTTATTCCAGGCTTCACGTATTTAACACTAATTATTTTAGTTTACATCTCGAACTTAAAAAGAGGAAGAGACAGGAAAGAGGAAGCTCCATATTGTTTGAATTCCTTTTAAATCTGATCTCATTCACGTGCTGCTGGTCCACGTGATTTTAAAGTGTGTGTTTGTGTTTTAGGTCTACAACCCGCTCACCTGCAGCAGATAATCGGCACGATCATCAGCCATCGGCATCATCGGGGCCGTGAACTTTCTGCTCTCGCATCACTGGTATTAGATCTCACTGCTACTGTACACCTGTCAACCACAGCTCCAGTGTCACGACCACGGATGTGTTCACACTTACTCAGATCCTACACCCACCTCTCTGAGCTTTAGTGTCTCAAAGGTCTCAGTTTGTAAGAACCTTCCTGGAACTTCTGCTCGCAGCTGATGAGACTGTTGTTATGAAAGTAAAATGAGGTTCTTCCTGTCCCTAAATAATTTATTAAAAACCCTCCAGTCAGGCACCAGTGCAGCACTTAGAGTCATTATGGACGTCGTTATTTGACATGAGGATCAACTCTCAGTAATTAATTAATAAAGACCATAAAAGTACAATTAATTTTCTTGAAGAAAAAACGTGTTTAGTCTGATGTGTTGCTCTTATTTTTTGTCACATTTTTGTCATTTTTTACTTTGTAGCATTTTTCCACAGAGAAGGAATGTTGCTCCCTCAGTTTCTTGTTGACGTGTTTAGTTTGGTTTTCTCCATAGACAGAGCTGAACTAATGTTTTACTGACCTGTTTTTTTTTAATTGCACCACACACAGCAATTTTGACTGAGTGACAATGTTCTGAAGTCCTGATAAATGCAGTTTTGGAATCCATTGTTTAAGGTAGTGACCTTTGATGGCAGCAACATCAGCTTTTACCTGCCGCAAATGGGGAAACTGAACATGTTCCTCTGCATAACTTATAGTGATGTTCTTTCTGTGTACTTTCTATGTACTAACTGTACATAATACCAAGTGCTTTACCGACAAGCCACAGCTCCACAGTTCTCAGTTTGATGTCTGAGTTTAGCTGTCCTCAGAGAAAACATTCAAACATTTCTCTCCACATTTGTTCTGGTTCACATTAATCTTATTTCTTTGCCAAAAGAGTTTTACTGTCATCCTCTTGTATTTTTTTTAGAAAAGTTTTTTTTTATTCATGGACTTCTTTAAACCTAGTGTAAATGCAGTATATATACATGTGGACCCTCACACAACACATTCAGCAGCACTGTTTGTTCATGATCGTTTTCTGACCAACTTTATTATTTATTTTTTTTTTTGCTGTTTTACTGTAGTTTAAGTGCAGCAATGTTTTTTTCTGTTCAGTTTGTTGTTTGGATTTTATTAAGAACTGTTTGAGTGAAATATGTCTGCTACTTGTTGTATGTTGCTTCATCGGAGTGTAATGTGGTGAGACACCAATCTATATTTATACAGAAAATACACAAGTTCACAAATATTCATAGAAAGTTTAGTTATTTACATCACACTGCATCAATATAAATGTTAAATGTTGATTGAAACAGTTTATATTTATTGTAAAAGAAGCAGAGTTGGTTGTAAGGCCAGTATTACCTTTAGATTAAGCAAACACTACGTTATTATTTTTTGCTTTACTTTTGTAAATAAAATGTTGCTCTCAGTAATATGTTGCAATGTTATTTATGACTGACACAGTTTAGACTTATTACGTCAATTCAGAAATGAATTTGAAAGAAATATAGCTGAATAAATTAAAAAAATAGATGTGGACATAAAGTAAAATCTATTTAATTTATTCATCAGTTACCTTATTTGCATTAATTTTTTACATTTTAATTATTTCTGCTGTGTAAATGGTTTTGGTTTCACTTTTTAAATCTTTAGATGCTCTATTTTTATCCCTCATTTGCTTTATCTGCAAAAATATTAACTTGAATAGGAATATTTACATTTCCTTCTGGCTTTTGCTCTAAGCCAGTCAGTTTTTAGCCTGATAATTCTCCCACAGCTTTTCTTTCAGGACAACATAAAATCAGTCATTTATTTCACCTTAACTGAACATTAAATTCACTTTATAAACACATTGAATGCAATATATATACACACACACACACACACACACACACACACACACACACATATATATATATATATATATATATATATATATAGCTTAGAATGAAACTCACCAAAATTCACAGAAGTGGTTCGTTCGTTATTTAACAATTTGACCCAGATTCACGGCTCAGAAATCCCCAGAAAACAAAGCAAAGGGACTGAAACTCAAATCTTAGCACATATTTGCAGAGCAGCAGTGACTAACACATAACGTCCTCCACATTGTTTATTTAGGATTGTCTATAGTAATGTTTCAAACTGTCCCTGCAGCATTCCTCAGCTTCTTTTTGTTGTAAACATTTTCTGTTGGCTGAAGAGGAAAAAACCACCTATTCAGCTGGGTTACGGGTCGTTGTCTTACAAACCACATCAGTAAATCACAATTTGACCACTGACCCCTCACACTCACCGCTTGCTTTTATAACTCAGTCGCCAGAAGATATTTGGAAACTGAATCTTTTATTTCTTTGAATTTAAAAAGTAAAAAGAATCATACGGTTTGATAAAGAGACATTTTATTTTGCAGCTTACAATCAAATGTATTTTTTAATAGTTTATTTAAAAACAAAACAAAATGCAAACAAATCTGTTGGTTAAAATTTGAACTGACGCCCTTGTTAGACATTCAATTCATCAGTTTATTTATTCTGTACATTTTCCCATATTTTTATCTAAAAAAACAACAACTGTATTTTAGAATTTAGGTCTGTGATGAAACAAGACACTCACGGTAACTTATTTCATGCATGTAATGTAAAGACTGTTGATTTTGTTTTACCTATAAATTACTTAACTCTTATTTTTTTCTATTAAAGTGTGACATTTTGTTTCAAAGGCATATTTTCTTTTAATCCTACTATTCTTTTACAATCTGTTTGGTAATAAAAAGACTGCAATTAGTTTTCATCTATCAGTTTTATATTTGTTTTTCTACAGGTGCTTACAGAATTGTGTGCAAGAAATTGTTTTCAATGTGATAGTGTAACAGACCAGACAGATTTCATTATTATTATTATTTAACATTTTAATTTTACAGAAGGTCCTTTTAGTTTTCCTCTGGTGGATCTCAGACACACATGCTTACAGATGAGCTTTTGTAATCCAACTAAAAGTTTTTTTTGTTTGTTTTTTTAATCTCAGCATGCAGGTCTGCAGAGTAGCACGTGTGTGTGTGTGTTAAACGTGTGTTGAATGTGTGAGTTGAACGTGTCAGACAGGGTGCGGCCCCAGACGCAGGACCGAGAAGGCCCTGCGGTGTTTGCGCAGCAGCAGTCGGATCTTATCATCATCAGAGTCCGGGTCCAGAGGCTTGTTGTACTCCTCGTCCTCCACCTCGTTCTCGGAGGCCTCGCCGTTCTGCCCCGCGTGGCTCGCCTGCGTGGAGCTCGGTTCCGAGGCGCTCTTCTTCCTCCACTTGGTGCGTCGGTTTTGAAACCACACCTGACGCACACACACACACACACACACACACACGCAGACACACAGACACACACACACACACAGGGAGAGTAGATGGCTTACATTGTTGGCTGTGATTAATGAGCACGTGTTGTTGAACAGGTTTACGGACATTTTTGAAAAAAACATTTTTTTTGTTCTGTTATGAATTCACATAAAGTCCTCATAGGTCTACGTTTTTATTTTACCACGCTGCAGGCGAAAACTAACAATAAACGATAGAACTCAAAAGAAAACGGAGTGTTATTTCACGACATGAAACCCTCACCTTTACTTGGGATTCGGTCATCCCCAGAGAATAGGCCAGCCTGGCTCTCTCCGGCCCGGCCAAATACTTGGTCTGCTCGAAGGTTTTCTCCAGAGCAAATATCTGATGTCCGCTGAACGTTGGTCTGGTGTGTTTCTTCCTGCTGGACATTTCCCCAAAAGGACCATTGCCTAACACGAAAAAAAAAAAAATCTTTTAAGTATAAGTTTAAAATATATAATTTTTTAATGTAATAATTGTGTACATTTATTTATTTGTTTATCATCCTATGAAGTGTTAGAAAGTTTAATATTACACTTTAAATGAGATCCTGCCGTCATAGAATTAGAGCAAATGTAGATCTAATCAACTTTTAATAAAACCCATTAGAATAGGCATGCTGCATCTAAAAATGCCTCCATTAGTCATTTGCTACATTAAAAACAGGATTAAACCAATGTCTCCTAATCTTTAGGCTTGCTGGTTTAAAGTCTTAAGAATAAACTCGGGGTTAGGGTTAGTTGTTGAGGTGGTAACTCGGGGTTAGGTTTAGTTGTTGAGGTGGTAACTCAGGGTTAGGTTTAGTTGTTGAGGCAGTAACTCCGGGTTAGGTTTAGTTGTTGAGGTGGTAACTCGGGGTTAGGTTTAGTTGTTGAGGTGGTAACTCAGGGTTAGGTTTAGTTGTTGAGGCAGTAACTCCGGGTTAGGTTTAGTTGTTGAGGTGGTAACTCGGGGTTAGGTTTAGTTGTTGAGGTAGTAACTCCGGGTTAGGTTTAGTTGTTGAGGTGGTAACTCGGGGTTAGGTTTAGTTGTTGAGGCAGTAACTCGGGGTTAGGTTTAGTTGTTGAGGTGGTAACTCGGGGTTAGGTTTAGTTGTTGAGGCAGTAACTCGGGGTTAGGTTTAGTTGTTGAGGTGGTAACTCGGGGTTAGGTTTAGTTGTTGAGGCAGTAACTCGGGG
>NW_013952490.1:1456160-1472411 GCF_001266775.1 Austrofundulus limnaeus
TAACTCGGGGTTAGGTTTAGTTGTTCAGGTGGTAACTCGGGGTTAGGTTTAGTTGTTCAGGTGGTAACTCGGGTTTAGGTTTAGTTGTTGAGGCGGTAACTCGGGGTTAGGGTTAGTTGTTGAGGTGGTAACTCGGGGTTAGGTTTAATTGTTCAGGTGGTAACTCGGGGTTAGGTTTAATTGTTCAGGTGGTAACTCGGGGTTAGGGTTAGTTGTTGAGGTGGTAACTCGGGGTTAGGTTTAATTGTTCAGGTGGTAACTCGGGGTTAGGTTTAGTTGTTGAGGTGGTAACTCGGGGTTAGGTTTAGTTGTTGAGGCAGTAACTCGGGGTTAGGTTTAGTTGTTGAGGTGGTAACTCGGGGTTAGGGTTAGTTGTTGAGGCGGTGTGGACTCACCGTTGGCGCACTGCTGCCTCCCTCCTCTCCACTCACAGCTGCTCTCTGCCCAGCAGCTCACACCGCGACCCTTCATCGGGCACTCTGCGGCCGTCTTGGCGAAGCCGCCCAGCGAGGCGTTGTAGTCCCGGTTGTAGTACGTGGACGTGCCGGTCACGGAGGGGCCGAAGCCTCCCATGGGGGGGTACCCGGACAGCAGGGTGGCGGTGCCCGCGGAACCCACGCCTACCACGGAGCGGCTCAGGATGTCGCTGATGCCGTGGGGCGTCCCCGGCTGCAGCTGGGCGTTCAGGCCCGGGTTGAGCTTGTAGAAAGAGTTGGGCACGGAGTACTGGCACACCGGCGCCTTCAGGTCTGAGGGGAACTGGTTCAGGCTGTTGTTGAAGAGGAAAGAGCCCTGGATGTTCGGATCCATGGAAGGCGATCAGGAACACATCCAGAAAAATCCGAGACCTCTGCAGACCGGAGCGAGAGATCAGCCAGCCGAAAGCGATGTCTAGATCTGGGCCCCACACACGACTCTGCGATTATTTAGGTCCACAAACTCTGTCAAAGTTACTAAGCCATGGACAGTTCTGCCTTCATCCACAGCTTGGCATGAGGTAGCTCCATGTCTGAAGTCTGGGTCGAGCCCTCCGGACACAAGGGTTTCAGTGATGCCCTACAGACACATGCCTCCAGCAGGCTCCCCCCTCAGAGATCATCATAAATAAGCAGAATCTGGAAGTGGAGTGGCACCTTGATAAAGATGGGCCACATTAGAATGCAGCCCCAGGATTGGTCGGGGTCTCGCAGCTTTAACACCGTTCTATTTGCTCCTCGCTGAGGGCCGAGCCTTTTATTGGACGGCTGCAGATTAATAGTTTTTTGAACAGGTGGAGTGGGAACTGGTAGGTTTTTTGATGGCCTGCCACGTCGGACCAAATGTGCTGCTGCTGCTGCTGGAATAAACAAAGGAGGAGAGGAGGAGGAAAAGAAAAGGGTTCCATCCTTTTTTCTGGTTGAATTTTTTTTCTCAGTACATTTATAGCTTTATCAATTTTACCATATAGATTCTTCTTCTCTTTTGTTTTGTGGAGCATGTTTTAGGAATGTACTGCCTACAGACTGCTGAGTCTGCAGCTGGATGTGTGACGTGAAGTTCAGCTGTCAGTTGTGAAACAAGCGTCTGCAAATCTGACTAAACACACAGTAACTGTACTTCATGTATTTCTTACATTCATTAATATATTTTCTACAAATGAATCTAAAATCTTTTACAGCTTGTTTGTTTTTAAATTTTTCTTCATGCGTTCCCGTTGTTTCTTTCTTCTTCTTTTTAAAAAAAATTATTTTATTTCCTGAAAAATCTGGCATCAAAATGAAACTTTAGCGATGATTTATTTTTGTTTTGACCCGAGGAGGGCAGACTGTAGAAACCACGGAACCAGACTTGTTTTAAGACTTTAAACCCATTTGAGTTGATTAATTTAAAAAGACAAATACAACATAAACAAAAAAAAAAGATAAAATAAATAATTCAAATGCAACTTTTGGAGGGCATTTTATTGAAATGAAAGAATGCATAACGCCCACTGCTTTTCACGCTGCAGTCATAAAGATTATAAATGATAAGATATACAGTATATAAGAAGTGATGGTGCCATAGCTGTTTTGATCCAATGATGACCAAATGTGATGTTGCAATATTTCACAGGATCTGTTAAGGCGAACTGTGCAGATACCAAAGCTAATTCAGTTATATTTGTCCTAACCTTGCTAACTGTACAAACAAACACGGATAAAGAGCTTATTTCTCTGTCGCTCAGTCAGCAATAATTAGCAACAACACACAGTATCACTCGTTTGTCTTTGTAAAAATTTCCATAAGAGCTTCTTTAAGTGTTACACACGCTGTAATAAAAAAAATACATTTACAAGAAGTACTGTATGTTTTCAAGAAATATGGTGAAACATAATGAAACCTGGTTATCAGCCTCTGTTGTACATAAACTTATATAAGTGGGAAATCACAGCAGTAGTGTGCACCTCTGTTGTTTTCCACACCTTATGTCAAAGCAGCCGCCAGTGTTGCGGTATGTTGCAACACAACATTTCTAGGAATTAAGTCCATACAGCACCTTAGACATCTCGCTTTTCCCATACACCATGCGATGCTGATGTTTTGACCCCACAAATGAATGCTGCAGTATTCTTTTCCTAATTTGCTTGTTAACAAGTCACTTTTTAAAATATATGCAGTTGGGTTTTTGTAGTTTCTTGCCCTCTGTCTAAAAAAAAGAAAAAAAAAGGGACTTTATGGTTTTTGTTGAGCTGATTCTGACAGAAAAAAAAAGCCAAAACAACACAGCAGTAATGTGTTTAGTTTTGGTGTGAAGATGAAAAATCTGGAAGCACAAACTGAAATGTTGGCTTTTCATTCCTATCAGTCAGTTGGGACATGTTAGAAATATATGTTGTAACACATCCACCCTTCTGACTGGGTTTCAGAATGTTAGGGGATGTTGTTAGGTTGTGTTACTCATGTTGCAGCATTGGTTCAAAGACAGAAAAGGAAATTTCCCACAGTGATGACTTCAGCTGGGCTTTCCTGCTCGCTCTGTCACATGATCAGGTCTCAGTCAACGAGGACATGCTTTCTCAACTCTCAAATCCTCCAGAGAATTCATTTATGCAAACTAGATTACACACTGAATTTACATGAAATGATAGTTCTCAGTGCTTTATTTCATTTACATGAATCTCTAAATTTTAACTTACAGGTGGGCAATCATGTATTTGTATGTTGGTGCATAATAGCATAATATAATAGTACATGAACTGTTGTAGAGATTAGAATGAAACTCGCTGAAAGTAATAATTGGATGTACGTCTACAGTTAAATGAACTTTTGGAGAGAACCTGATTCAAGATGGCCGTCACAGCTAAGCAAAGTTAGCAACACAAAAAATGGCGGGAACTTTACAAATATCGAGATAAAATTTGTTAGTGGCCGACAGTCATCGCTAACAGCACCACACGTTAAGCCACATCCTTTTTTTAAATCACTTCAGTAGAAAAAAGAACTTATTATTAGTTTCTTAATTTCTTCATCATCAGTGATTTTTTTAAGTAAAGAGAAACTAGAAAAAGAGGGAAAAACAAAGAGAAAATGTAATTAGAAAGATTGAAATAGCATCCACTGATTGCAGCCACGTCTTTACTTACAACATGACATGTTAGAGTCAATGTCTGTTGGCAAAATATCACATGAGCCATCAGGCGGATGTCAGTGAAACGCTCAGAAAGTAATCATTGGATATACATCTCTACCTGATTCACTTTTGAGACCAACCTGATTCATTATGGCTGCATCTAATCATGTTTTTTATTAAACACCAACATGACTGGAACTCAGTCGATTTAGCAGATATTGAGCTAAAATGTTGTAGTTTAGAATCATGCTCAATACACACTCCAAGCACTAAAGACTTCAAAAGGTCTTAGTTTCAGGGTTCCCACGGGTCCTTGAAATCCTTGAAAGTTTGTGAATTTGAAAAAAAAAAGGATTTCAAGGCCCTGGAAAGTTTGTGAAAACAGCTAAAAATTACACTTGTCCTTGAAAGTCCTAAAAAGTTTTTTGAGGATTGAAATTCTCTATTCACATGACTGATTTTCATCATCTTTTTAAAAAATTCATTATAAAAAATATATATTTTAATTTATGTTTTAATTTAACCTAATTTACCTAATTTCCCTCTGGGATCAATAAAGTATTATTGAATAGAATTTAAATTTGAATTTGTGGTGGATAACTCAGGATTATGGTAAACTGGCGTCATTGTTTCTGACTCAACAACTTCTATGTTGTTCAGTTTTTCATTGAATTTACTTGATATTAAACCTGTTTATTGGTAACATTCTGCGGTAGCAGTAGGTAATTGCCGTTGCACGTGGTTCTTCAATTTGAAGAAACTGGTACTGGAAAGTCCTTGAATGGTCCTTGAATTTGATGTTGACCAAGGTGTGGGAACCCTGTAGTTTAAAACATGCAAGGTGGAAGCTGTTATGTAAACTTTTAAGAAGCTGAAGTTTGTTGCACCTCTGTGGGTCACAAAGCACAAACTTTTGAGTTTTGCGATGATTTACAGGAAGTTAAAAATGGCCACTACTAACATATTGCTGTAATCGTTTCCAAAAGCCATTGTTCTCTATGAACAAAAAGAATGTGGGTCATACATTGATAAGTTTAGATATTTGCTGGTTTTATTGTACATTTGTATTTTCTTGATGTGAGAATGTCGACACATGAAGATTTTTTTTTAAAAGTCAGTAGATCCTGTAGAAAACTGAACAAGAACGTGGAGAAATGTTTGAGTAAAGTGCTAGCTTTCTGTTAATAAGTTAAAAGCCAGTGACAATGAAAGTAAAACATTATTTTATTTAAAAAAAACCTGTCATTTAAAACCATTTGGGATTTTAAATGTGTTCTCCTGCTTCAAAGTTTACAGATTAAAACAGAAACGCCAATAAACAAATCCGATTTTGCATAAGGAAACCATAAACAAAAGTAGATCATGCTCATTTTCTTTTTTTATATATCTTTGGGTAAATTTCCAAAGTTTGTTTCCTCCCACTTTTCATCCCTCCTCCTTTTGCTTTCCATGTGAGTCAGTGCATATTTGTTTTCAAGCCACACATGCTTTAAAAGCAGACAAGCTTCCCACTTTCAAACAGACGAAACAAAGAAGCAGTCGAGAGCACAGCTCTACGAGACACATACAGAGAGAGAGAGAGAGAGAGAGAGAGATCACCGACTTCTACTTCAAGATGATGATCGACAACAAGGACTCTGGTGAGACATTTATTCTAATGCTTCCTAAACATTTGGGCTCATTTTCATTCTCTGTAAATGACAAGGTAGTTTTAGCTTAAAAAAAGTAAAAACTTAAACAGTTGTGTGTTTGATCACTATCAGGAATAAATGACACCTTGTGATATCTGGAAAACAAGCTGCACTTTACCTTTAGATTTGTTATGAAAGTGATGTATAAATTCGACCTGGAAAGGCAGAAGCACCGGAACTTAGTGATGGGCTGTAAATCAGACGATAAGCGCTTTAACGAGGAAGACTTCAAACACAGAGTGTCATTTGTGTTGTGAGTCAGAGAGCAGTAAAGTGTGCAGCTGGGAGATATCTGGAAACTGAGCGTTTTACTATAAATGACTTTGTCACTAATGAGTTAGAGGAATACATATGCTGTAAAGTCTGTGTTCCAGCTGTTCAATAAAGCAGCCCAACACAGCCTCCTTACTGGAACAAATTTAGCTGGTGCCAGGTAAATTCATCTCCAGTTAGCAAACAGTTAAAGATGAATCTTGTCTTAGAATATTGTGGTCCATTTGGTGCAACCAGCCTCTAAAACTAATTTGAATGTCTTTTTTCAGTCTGCAAGAAGACAGCAAAGCATTTTCAGGGAGTTGCTTCCTCTGTTAGGAAATGGCAGTAAACAGGAACAGTGGAGGCCAAGAAGCTGTCAGCAGGGTTGAACACTTTGTATGACTCGTAAAAGTGAAACTTGATTTGAGTTTGCTAGTTTCATTATTACCTGTTCACCATTTTGCAGATTTCTTGTAAACCAGAGCAGGTCTGAGTGTTATCATTAGGGGTAAAGATAAGGATAACATTGTGCCAAGTGGGCATGATTTGTCCTTGAGGATTAAAATATGGAGCTTCTGAATGTTGCTGTTGACGTTTTTGTGCAAATGTGGGCACGGTTGATCTCGCCACGGCAAGCGTTCTCACTGCCTCTGCTCTCCTCCAGGTTCTTCGCCAACGACGGTGCACAAGTGCAACTGGCGTTGCCTCGGTCCCTTGACCTTCCACGGACAGGTTGTGGGAAGCAAGATCCGCCTGAGCCAGGGGGGTCGGCTTGCTGAGAGGAACGAGGACACGTTCAGGGACGGCCTGGTGTTCAGCAACCGCCCAGTGAAACCTGACGAGAGGATTCGGTTCAGGGTTCATAGCTGCGTGTCCAGGTGGATGGGAGCGGTGCGCGTGGGCTTCACCAACGTGCCGCCGTCATCCAGATCGCAGCCTCTGCCTGGCATGGCCATCCCCGACCTGACCGGCGACTCCTCCCACTGGGCCGCTCCTGTGGATGAATCGCTCTGTCCTACAGGCTCTGTGCTGGAGTTCTGGGTCTCTAGTAGTGGTAAAATACTCTGTGCAGTCAACAACAAAGTCTTCAACCTCCTGTCAGGAGTGGACGTCAGCAAGCCGCTGTGGGCCATGATTGACGTCTACGGACAGACTTCCTCCATCTGCCTCCTGGGTGAGTGGAACACACCTAGCGTACATTTTGTTTGCCTGAGAGCACGATTTTCCTGTTCTTGCTTGACTTAGCCTTCCATTTGCATTGTACCAAGAAATCCCTGACTGACTGTTGAATGTCGCTCTGCTGCAGGTTCTGAGAAAAAGGGTTGGTTCCGCCATAAAACCTCCTGCCCTGCACCTGACGCTCTCACTATACCCTACACCAGTTTCAGACCCGATCATATAGACCTTGAAAACGGCGACGACTCAGTCTCCTGCCTGAACTTGGAAATCCCCTCAGGTATGAAGCACAATAAGATGGCTTGTAAAAGAAGAGGATAAAGCAATTATCTGACTGTAAACTGCCAGATTGTGATTTTAATCTCTCTCTCTCTCTCTCTCTCTCTCTCTCTCTCTCTCTCTCTCTCTCTCTCTCTCTCTCCACAGAAAGCTGTTGTGTGGTGTGCATGGTGCGAGAATCCACGTTCACGCTGCCTTGCGGCCACCGGTGTTTATGTCATCACTGCACCTCCAGAGTCCTGGAACAATTTGGGTTCTGTCCGCTCTGTCGAAAGGAAATCATCGTTTCCTCTTGAGCTGATTGAACGCTAAAGTGTCAAACTACTCAAAGACTGTAGCAAAAAAAAAAGAAAAAGAAAAAAAGGACAGTGAAATGAATGTGTCCTGTGTTTCCTGGTATAGTTGGGATTATTGTAGCCACAATGTCCCAGATTGAAGTAAAACCAGGACAACCCTCCCCTTTGCAGCTGCAACTGATGCTGCAAACCTAGGTCTGGGTCCCTGTACCACATGCGGATTAGGTTTGCGTGGCAGACAGAGGTTAAAGGCCTCACCGTCCTGTTTTCTGAGGGTGCTTGTCTCTCTCATCTTTTCCAAGGCGGGACCAAAAAGACCTTTGGTTGGGTCATAGGCTGCATCCATGACCTCTGCCTTCTGAGAGTCCCCCAAGCCTGAGAGGTTCAGCCACAGGGCCCTTTCACCGGCGACAGTGAGCCCCATGACTCGCCCGCTGCCCTGGACAGCTCCTCTGGATGAGCGCAGGATGAGATCATTCACAACACAAATTTCATCCCACAAAGCAGGGTTAGGTGATCCTGAGTCCAGCTGGCAGCCTATCTCCTCCAAGATTTCAGCTTGATATGCAGATAACAGTGTGACAGCTTTAAGAGCACATACATACGGCCCTGCATATGTGTACACTCTCTGATAAATCGACGCCGTGAGGCGGTCTGATTTAGATGGGAGAGGAATATTGGTGGATGCTGAAAGTGATCTGTGGTTAGGATGGATGTGGTATGCCACTGAGGGCTCCACAGCTGGGGGTTTGGTCATAACTCAAAGTAATGCTAGCTCCCCTTGATGCGTTAGCTAATGTTACAACTGACACCGTTCGGTTACTTAAAACCGAGCAGTAGCGGGAGCAGCTCGCCTTAACGCGGTCACTGCTCCTGAGTGTAACCAAAAGATACTTCTCACGAAGTATTACTCAGCACGAGTCCAAAGCTGAAGCCAGGAACTGTGTTCAGCGACGTACTCCTTAAGCTAACCTAGCTAGCCTGAAAATGCTGAGGGAGCTTGTTTGTAGTTTCTCACAGGAAGAAAGCGAGAATGAGTTGGGAGTGGTCAGTTGACCGTGGTATTACTGTATATGGGAGTGGAGCCCTGAGCACGGCTCAACCTGTCAGTCTCAGACAGACGTAATGTCATTGGTGCTTCCGTAGATGGTCACGCACCAAACGAAGTTAGAAAAAGAACTGCACTTTTATTGTAAATATAATCAACAACGAAATTGTTTTTTTTGCACTCATGAAAGCTGGTTATTTATGTAAAAAAATGTTAATAAAAATACATGTTTATATGTCTTAATTGCATTTTCTGGAAGTAAATTTGTATATGTGATTTTTTTATTGTTACCTTTGAATAAATGGATAAACTGCATTCAGTTCAAGGAAGATGTTTACATTTTTTATTTATTTAATTTTAGCTGAATAGTTTGTTATAATACATCTGATAAAATGTGTATGAGTTTAAAGTTTACTAATGTTTATGATATAGTATAATTAATACAGAACAATACAGTGCAGTACACAATACAACATTTTACAATTAAATAGTTGAAATACAATACGATATTTTGTTACAATTGTGTACAATTGTGTTACATTTCAATACATTATGATACCATTTATATTGTCTTGTCCTTTCACAATAAGATCATCTTAGAAACCAAAACATTACACAACTAGAAGCACTTGGAGAGTGTAAACCTCCACCAAGACCAATTTCCCCCATCCTGTAATCGAGTTAATGCACAAAAGCTGAGAAGGAAACACATTTGCCGAATAAGATCTGACGTATCCTGATGCATCTCAGTAATCCAGGTAAAAAATCAAAAAGAAAAAATATTGTATAGGTCTTCTGGACGGGTTCTTCTCTAATGAAACGTTTCGTCTCTYCTCCAAGAGACTTCTTCAGTCTGAGAGTTTCAGGCAAAATTCAGGCTTTTGTGATGTGACTGATACATCACATGGCTATTGTTGACACCTAATTAACACTTATTGTTAACAGGGGGTGGAGTGATACTGGCAATAGTCGCACTGTAGGAGGAGGACAATTGAAAACGTTGGCCTCCACCTCTGTTTAATGATCTGACGTAGATCTGACGAAGTGAACATTTAAGCAGGCAGTATGCACAGGATTTCTTCCTGGTGGAGACCAATGTGAAAAAAAAAAAGTCTGACTCTTCACCCGACGTTATTCATCGTCAAACTGGTGTCGGATTAAGCTCCTAAGTTTTCATCAGTCACATTTCACCATGTAAAACGTCTGTTTTATCCCCTTTTATGAGTTTGTAATGGTTTGACTCTCTTTATAAAGCGCTTCCTGGTACAGTCGACTCATGAAGCGAGTGTTTTTAAAAAAAAAAAATTTAAATTAATTTATTTTTTGAAGCAAGTGACTGAAGCAAAATACAGCGTGAGCGTTTTCAGCACAAACACTCCCACGAACTTCAGAGCAAACACAGAACAAAGTTCTTATAAGGAGCGGGTACCAGGTTGATCAGCTGTACCGGACAGTGCAGGTTCGGCTCGGCTGCAGCAGGACCCTCCTCCCGCCGTCAGTGTCGTTATTCCCGCAACGTGAAGAGAATCGTATTTCTTTTTGTATGTCTCCAGACAGCATGTGACATCACCAGAAGCAGTTGATAACAGAACAAACACAACTCTCCTGATAGTAGGCATACCTGGATGTGTAGTCCCAGCGAGTTAGCGACTTGTACTTCCTGTTTCCTACAGGCATGTGTCTGACGTAAAGACACTGTGTAGCCTGGCGGATTCGCTCAAATTAACCCTTTGATGTCTGGGGTCTAAATGGCCGTTTTTGACTGACTTTGAATTTACCTCTATATTTTTGCTTTAAAAACTATTTACCTTATGTTTGGTATCATTATTTTCAGCACAACCTCAGCTTTATGATTTTATAGTGTTTTTTATTTTTATTTTGACAAACTGCATTATCACAGTGAACCAAAAAAAAAAAAATAAACACAAAAAACAAAACCCGAGTGGGAAAATTTTGGCTATTTTTATTATAAAAGTCACAAAAATGTTTAACGAACAATTTTTCTAACCTATAATGAAAATCTATAGTGTAAATTTCATAAACGTGTACAAATTTAGCAAAAAACAAAATTGTATCCATGTTTTTACATTAAACTGTGTGCAAACTCCCAGGCGTTTTTACAACAATTTACAAAATGTGTCATGACTCCTCCACAAATTCTCTCCAACCTTACAATGACTCGTGTTTTTTTAAATTTTATTTTACAACCACTTCAAAAACGTGTGACTGACTCAATCAAACAATCTCTTAGAGCTGGGCGATATGATCAAAATTTTATATCACGGTATTTTCAACATTTTCTCAGGTTTCACTGTATTTTTCTTTTCATCACAGCTCAGCTGATAATAAAATGTACAAACCCTGCTTATTGACTTTTTTCTTTTACCGTACCTCTGTCTGTGTCTCTGTTTCCCTCCTCTGTGTCTGTTCTTCTCTGACTGGTGGTTGGAGACAGTAGTCATGCATTTTGGTCCAGTCGTGAAGGAGGAGGGTTAAAAGATTATGATCGGGTTTATTGTTTTATGTTATTTATTAAAGCTTATCAGCACGACTCACCTTGCACACCAGTCAATTCTAACTCCGCTACGAACTACTTCCTGCAGGCTTTTCACAATAGAACCACGTTAAGTCTCCATCAGCATAACGTCTCCATATTAACTAACCGTGTTAAATCTAACTGCACGTCACTGAAGAGGTGTTTACTACATTCAGTGACGGTGAAAACGGGATTTTTTTTAAACATCAGTCAATATAAGCAGCAGAATCGTCACCTGCGGCTGCAACTAGAAACATTAGCATGCTAACGCACATAGCGGTGCAGGAAGGAAAAATGTCCTCCGGGAAACAACGGTTCGCTGGCGGCCGCGACGAAACGTTCTGCTTTTTAAACCAGAATGTCCGGTATTCAAAAAATTCATATCATAACAAAAATAAAAACCGGTATCCGGTACAAAACGGTATACCGCTCAGCACTACAATCTCTCCAACCTTACAATGTCTCGTGTTTTTTTTTTTTTATTTTATTTTACAACTATTTAAAAAAATGTGTGACAATGTCTCAATCATAAAATCTCTCCAACCTTATGTCTCATATTTTTGTTTTTACAACCATTAGTCCTTAATAATGGTAGTTGAAATATAGACTAATAGATCAGGAGACCCAATGATTTATGTAACTCCTCTGTGTCTATTTGAACCCATTTATGTTTTTTTCCCACTAGCTTTTTTTTAAGCATGTTTGCTGGTGTTATCACAGATGGTCTTGACTGTCTCAGAAGAAAAAAAAACAACAAAAAAAGGTATTTTGGACTGTGGGGGAACAGAAAATCTGCACTCCTGGTGGTCTCCTAGGCTGAAAACGGCTGAACAACGGGGCTGTGTCTGCTTTCTTTTTGATGTCCCATCACCTGTTTCAGCTGCTGTCTCTGCTGCTGCAGCCAGCAGGGATCTGGTTCTGGTCCGAATTCGTTGTGGGCCTCCTCTTCCCATGGAGATCAAATCAGCTTGTATAATCATGTGGTGCAGTTTGCTTCTATTACGATTATAATATTTTACATATTCCATACCAAACAAACAAACAAACAAACAAAAAAACAACTAACCTCCGAGCCTTAAGTCCACCGCACCAGCACGCCGTGTTGCTCCTCTTCCTTGTTTCTTCATCTCAGCTCAACTCAGCACTCAGAGCTTCCTCCACAGTCAAATGACGTCTCATTTTGACACACAGACTAACACTACTACAAATACTGCACACACACTCACACACTCTAACACACGTCTGGTCTAAAAACTAACCCGCTACTAGCTTCCACAATGCCGAAATCAATCCGTCTTCGGTCAGTCTCCAAAACCTCTCCAGAAGCTTCTCTCCACTAGGTACTGACAAACTGTTTTGATTGGTTGTTTGGTAAATTTGGTGTGTTTGTGGAAATGGGAAAAATAAGTTTGATGGTGCAGTCACGCACTTCCTGGTCACAAAACGTTCTCTAAATGTGCACCAAATGCATAAAAATGCGCACATTATGGCAAAAATTATTCATCAATAAATCTGGTTTTATTTGGAAGTAAATAAAAAATAAAACTTTATAAAAACATTACTTTTATAAAGTTTGAAATCCGTGCTGTCCAACCAAGTTCAAATGAACACTGAAAGCTCACAGAAGCCCTGTGAAAGCATCACAGCTTTGCCGACCTCAGAGGGTTAAAAGAAAAAAAATCCTGTATCCATGATCCAGAACATCACCAAAATGTATTGGTGTGTTCCTTGGTCCAGTACCCACATGTAGTAAAAATGTCATGACAATCCGTCCACACGTTTTTGAGTAATTTTGTCCACCGACAGACAGAACGACAGACAGACATACACAACCGAAAACATTACCTCCTCCCCTGGCGGAGGTAATAAAACAAAAATCTATCAATGCCCATATTTTTTTAAACTGTGTTTCCAAACTGAGATAGTTTTTGTTGATTGTTTGGATGCAGGCAGATTACTGGATTACTGACTGACATAAAACATGCTGCTTCAGTCAAACTGAAAGTAATATTCTTTTCACTGTAGATGCACAACTGATAACAAAACCCAGCAAATCCTTGGTCAGGAGGTAAACAACAAACAAAAAAGTTATATATCAATAAAGTTATCTAATCTGAACTGCCAATAAATGAACACAAAGGTTTATGTGATCATTAAGGTCTCTCGTTTGTCCTTAAATGTGAAAGCTTCCAGTTTCATTTTGACTTATTTACAGTTGATTTCGTTTTGACTGCTCTGGTTATATTTTTACAGCAAAGTAAACGATTAACAAAATGTGCTAAAATCAATCTGAATACGACGGGAGGGTTGTTTTTTTTAAACCTTGGAACCCCAAATTGTTGCTGATTCTGCAGGAAACAATCTGCATCAGCATCCAAAGGTTTGAATAAGATTGCTTTGTTATTTTTGTGTTTAATCCAAAAGTGAAAGAGCTCGTGTTGTCTCTGATGGCTGGTTTGATCCACGTGAGTTAAACACCCGCACGTTGTTTTGAGGATTTCATTGTTTATAATTTTTGTAGAGGGTGTCACGAGGTGTGTTCAGTGGCGGAAATTTATTTCTTTGGAGTTCTCATTTTCTAATTTTAGCCAGACTTTTCATGCGAATAGTGAAAAGATGTAACCTCCCAAAAAGGTTCCAGTTTCTTACAAACGATACTTATCATTGTAACTTGACTGGTTGAGCGAGTTTTAAAGTGGAATATTTTTGCACAGTGCCAGGATGCCAGCCAACTCACTTTGAACCTTTGCATGAAATAATAATTGATGGTTGGGTTTCGTTATTTTAATTATCAGTCAAAACTGAAAGACAAAAAGCAGGCAGGCTTTGTGTTGGTTTGCTTCCAAATTATCTCACAAACCACTGAACTGATTTTAATGGAACTTTCAGGGAGTCACTATTGGATGTACCTCTACTGCTGATTATACTTTGGAGCCAACTGTATTCAAGATGGCTGCCAAGGCTGGCTGACTTAAAAAAAACCCCAACATGCTCTAATTCAGTCAGCTGAAGTTAATGTTTGGTGTGGTTGTAGCTGAGAAACATTTACAAAACCCACTGTCTGACACATGTGTCAACATTTAACCACGGGCTGTCCAGGTGGTTAACAATGTGGGATACACTTGATACAGAGACGTCATCCATCCTATGTTAGATGGAGCCACTCTGCATTCTCCTAATGTGGCTGATTTTGTTAGTGAATTATTGACAACCCAAGGTGCAGGCCAGCAGTAGTGTCACACACCCCTCTGCTGCTTCTCCTCTGGAACAGTCAGCTGGGGTTAAAAAAAACACACTAAATAAATAAACAAACAAACAAACAAATAAATAAATAAATAAATAAATAAATAAATAAATAAATAAATAAATAAATAAATAAATAAATAAATAAATAAATAAATAAGAATAAATCACGAAGATCAGATAAAACTTAATTTACCAGAACAGAAAAATAAAAATACTAAATGTAGATCATTGACCATAAGATCTCTCGCATCTAGTAACCCTCTGTTCATTAATGATTTCAGAATTATATTGATTTATTTTGTTTTACTGAAACCAACAGGAGTTTGTTACAAATAATGAACTTACTCCTGCTAATTATCTAAACATTCATATTCCCAGAACATCAGGTTGAGGTGGAGGATTATCTGATGTGTTTCCATCAGGATTAGTTGAGATTAGTTAGGATTAGATTGGCTAATGCTAACATCAGTCATTAATTATAACTCCTCTGAGTCCTGAACTCTCAGTCTTTCTCATTAAAAATGAAGATCTAAGAAACCACTTTCATTTGTAATTATATATCATCTATCAGACCCTTGTTCTCAGTCTTTTCAATACTGATAATATTCATGTAGATTACATGTCAAACTCAAGGTCCACAGGCCAAATGTGGCCCGCCATAGCATTTTATATAGACAGTGAGAACTTCAAAGAGGTTTAAGAGTCTATTCACACCAGCCCTGTTTAGTCTGCTTTAATCAAACTCTAGTTTGATTGCCTGGAAAGTCCGGTTCATTTGTGGAGGTGTGATTGAGCTGTGATTTGGACCAAAACAGTGAACTCTGCTCCGCCTGCAAACCCAGGTCTTGTTTCGGATGAAGCAAACTCTTGTGCAGTTTTTGAATGCATGTGTGAACGCCAAGCGGACCAGAGACCTCCAAAAGCAGGAAGTGGACTATAACGCAGGGCATTCTGAGGAATAAAGTTACTCATATCTTGTAAATATTTTGCTTGATGTCTGTATGCTGTGAAGTTAAATGCGCTCCTACTCGGTGAACACTGCCTCACATGCAGCTGTCTCAGTTGTCCACAGGCTTTAGTTTGGTTGACGAAGTGTAGTGTGAATGTGAACCGCACCAAGTGAAAATGTAAACAAATCTTGTAATTTTGGTCCTCAGTCGAACTGTGTCTACTGAACTATAAAGTGTGAATATGACCTTAATGTCTTAAAATAACATTTAAAGTCAGCATTGATCATAAACTACATTTCCCATAACGCATGTCCATTATTTTACCTGCAAAATGATGACATCCCACCAGTAGGTGGGTCGCACAGGTTTCTGTTATTTTTCTGTGGTTCACTTTTACTGGGAAGGGGGGGGGGGGATTTCTCATATCATAAATTTAAATAGGAACACCCCTGCCGTGGGAATTCCCCCGTCCGAAAGTGGGAGAGTGCAGAATTCAGCAGCAGACAGCAACCACTTCCACTCATCAGTGAAAACAACTCTCTTACTTTTACTTAAAAAAATATTTCAGTTTTATTTATTTCACATTTAGTCAGTCATTCTCAACATACTTTTCAATTTTTACACAAGTTAAAACACTGTTTCTACGCAGGACGTACCACGTAGAGCTCAGTTATTGTTTGTTGGTGGTGCTCAGCCGTGCAGTGAGACGAGAAGCATGATGTTTGGTGTTTTGTACAAGTTAAACACGAACTGTTGATGTAAATTAGAAATGGCCCTTTGAGGGCAACAATAATGCTCACGTGGCCCTCAGTGAAAATGACTTCGACTCCCTTCATGTTGAAAGGAAGAGAATAAACAGATAAGTACCCTCCTTGTGTGCTGTTCCCAAGAGGGTAATCTTCTGGATTTTGTGAATCTTGATGTTGTCTGGAACCCTGTTGGTGAATTTCTTCAGTCCTTTCTTCACAAGTTATAGAACTCGCATAACCACTGGCACCGTTTAGATCTTCATGTTCCCCATCCTGCTGACTTCAAATTTTCTATACTTTGAAATATTGTCTGTCATTTTCACAGTTTCTTTCTGATGGTCTTCTTCTTCTTCTTCTTCTTCTTCTTCTTCTTCTTCTTCTTCTTCTTCTTCTTCTTCTTCTTCTTCTTCTTCTTCTTCTTCTTCTTCTTCTTCTT
>NW_013952490.1:1472501-1474614 GCF_001266775.1 Austrofundulus limnaeus
CATCTGTCTTTCACCTCCTGAAAGTAAACATAAAGGGTGCAGTTCTTTTCAGAACCACTAGGCGGGGGTGTAGTATTACTTATCACGTTCTCAGGAGAAATAAATAGTGAAGGGTTAGAAATAAACTTAGGTACTTTTGTCAAAATGTGTTTGAAAACTGATGCTTGTTTTTGACTTTTTTCTGCTTTGGTAAGTAATGATCATAATAATCAACGCTTCCAACCTCAGAGAGTAGAGTGTATCGAGAGATTTTAACACATAGATGTAATATATATAATATCTGAATTGTGGCTCTTGGAATAATAATCTAAAAAATAATTGTCAGTTGTTGGATAACTCCTGCTCTGATGTGTGGGGTGGACTCCCCTCCAGAGCAAAAGACAGAGGCGTGACCTTTGCTTTCTGATCCGTCTACCTGTTAAATATTTACCTTGGAGGATAGAACCGAGCTGCTCCTGGTTTCTTTGCAAAGGAGCGAGAATCAACAGATAAACCACACAGAAGCCTATAGCCGTCACAGAAATACAACTAATCTCCGAAAACTACACCGTTTCATGGCTCTGCTGTCTCCCATCTGAGAGGTAAGTAATGCCTTCTGCAGTAAAATGTGGAAATACTGATGTTCTGCGTGAGTGGGAATGTATTTGAACACAAAGGGAGAAATCGTTTCCTGACAAGCCTTCAGAGATGACAGGTCAACAAGTCAGCTGACAGGATCCCGCTGTTCACACTGTCTGCTGTGTTTGCTACAAATGTGACAGACAAAACGCTGAAAGGGCTCAGACGAGACGGGCCTTCTCTAACAAGTGTGTCACCCAGGCCCCTTCATGAAGACGTCCGTGGAAACCTCCTCCTCCTCAGCTGCATGTAAAAAAAAAAACCCGGAGGGTGGTACCACTGATCCTGGGCCTGGATGGGAATCTGTATCATTTCCAGCTGTGGATGGAAACTATTACTGAGCATGTTCTCCCTGATGAGCTTTAAACTGCAAACACGCACACATGCATGCCTCCAGACAGACAGTCAAACATTCAGACCCACGCTGATTCATTCAGCAACGATAAAAAGCCACCCTGTTGTCCTCAGACAGAAAAAAAAAGAGGGAGGGAGATCCAGAGAGAAGAGCTGCTCCCTCCTTACTTTTTCATTCACTTCCTCTTTCCTTCAGCGCAGCAGAGACCTGACTGTGCAGCCAGCTGTAAGTACTATAACTCCTGCCTCCTCTTCTTCACAGCAAGGGTCAGGGTGACAGGAAGATGTACAATTTGGATGAGCTGTTAAAACACGAGTTTAGGGATCATAAATAGAAACCACTGAGAAAAAAAAGACAAAGGTTGATTTTTTGAGTACCACTTTCATTGTTCAGAAGGGGATGATTTGTTCAAATCAGATTATCAAGAAAACAAACATCAAAGCTTGAAAAAGATTTAGGAGCATTATCCAAATTAGTTATTTCTTGGTGGAAATTATAACCTTTCAGACTTTACACTGCAAAAAATGTCCATCTAACCAAGTTTTAAAATCTTATATTCAGCCAAAAAGTCTTTTTGATCTTGTTTTGAGACTGATTTACTTCACAAGAACTGATTGTGTAAGAATAATCATCTTGTTTTCAGAATGTGTAAGATTATTTGTCTTGTTGGCCTGAAAATTTGACTCAAATTAAGTCAAAAATTTCTGCCAATGGAGTAAGAAATTTTTTACTTGGCAAGATTCTTGAAATACTTGATTTGACTAATTTTTTTTTCTTATTTCAAGAATCTTACAAAGTAAAATTTTCTTACTCCATTGGCAGAAATTTTTGACTTAATTTGAGTCAAATTTTCAGACTAACAAGACAAATAATCTTACACATTCTGAAAACAAGATKATTATTCTTACACAATCAGTTCTTGTGAAGTAAATCAGTCTCAAAACAAGATCAAAAAGACTTTTTGGCTGGAAATAAGATTTTAAAACTTGCTAAGATGGACAGTTTTTGCATGTTTTCTGTGACATTCCACTCTCTGTGATGCTGAATGATGCCCACATTTCCTTATCTTGTCTTTATTCTTGTTTCATGTTTTGTCTGGTTTTTTTTTCAAACTTGCTGCGTCTTGTGTCAAAAGCTGGT